>NW_005054397.1:1532399-1532965 GCF_000277835.1 Geospiza fortis | reverse complement strand
GGCGGCAGGGCTGGCACTGAGCAGCGATGCATTTTTGGGAGATGCTCAGGAGCAGGCTGAAAGGCGCAAGGGCCGGGTCAGGCACCAAACCCCACCCAAGAGCCAGCGGCGGCACCGCTGGATGCTGCTCCAGCTTCCTGCCCGCCCAGCTCACAGTCCGGCTACTCTGTGCTCGCTTGCAGCCGGAGTCCCGGTTTGTTTCTTTCTCTCTTCCGGACGCAACTGCGTGGAGGAGTTTACACCAAAATTTGGATGTTTCCTGCACAGCCTTTCTACAGCAATTGCAAATCATCACTGTCGGCTTCCTCCGTGCCAGACAGATAAACACTGTCTGGCAGGCAGCTTTGCGGCATACTTACCGAGCTGTAGGCTAAAGGCAGACCACCAACACCCCTAAAAACACCCAACCTCAAACCCCAAGGCGTACTTTCACTTTCGCTTACCCACACCTCACTGCTCAAGCTTTTCCCCAAACCAGCTGTCCGACAGTGCCCACCCTCGCTGCCCGAGAAGCGCCCCCCGCCCCGCGCAGACCCCGCCCGCCGAGGAGGAGAGGAAAAATTTCA
>NW_005054397.1:1531352-1532264 GCF_000277835.1 Geospiza fortis | reverse complement strand
CGGTCCCCCCGGGGTGACGCCCGCGGGGCCCCCGCCGGGGCGGGGAGAGAGGACGGGGGCGGGGCGGCAGGTGTTACCCCGCGGCCGCTCCCGTCCCGCTGTCCCCGATCTTCCGGCGGAGAGAAGAGGGAGCTTCGGGAGAGGGATTAACCAAGAACCCCCACGCTGCCCCAGCGGTAAGAGATCCTGGTGTTTTAGACCCATGGGGCAAGCGCACCCCTGCTGCCCAGGAGGCTCCTATCTGCCTTACTACCCTGTGTCTCCATTTACACTCATCTTTTATAAAGTTATTTCGCTTTTTGTTTCTTTTTAATTTAAAGAAAGTAATTGCATGGGGAGGTTTCTGTGGTTTATCACGATCTTCATTCTCCATCAGTCCTCGGGACATCCCCAACTATACTGCCCATATTGGTTTCAGGTGCACAGCCCTTCAACTGCAGTGTATGGCATGTGTCCTGGTGACAAAAGTGTTGGGTCTCCTCCCTCTCCCCTGCACATCATGTTTTTGTTTGCTTCACCTGAGACAGCTGGGTTACTGTGCACTGAATAAAGGATAGGCCCATCTAACACCTTTGGGATAATGTCCACCAAGCCTTGACGCCAACCAAAAAACCAAGAGGAAGCATTGCAGTGCTGGCCAGAAAAAAAATTGTTATCTAGGGAGTCCCTTGGTATCCTCTGAAATACCTTGAAATCCTTTCAAGGCCAACCACTAATTCATGGTGAGCCAAGTAAGGACTTCAGGTTTCACTATCCAGAAAAATCTTGTGTTTTAGAAAAGAATTCCAAATAAGCTACATAGAAGCAGGTATTACAAGAAATAATTTTCAGAAAACTGGTTAAAAAATGCACTGATAATAGTAGCAAAAAGAAACAGACCTATACAGCACTTAAGAGTTCTTTCAGTATTTC
>NW_005054397.1:1528678-1531306 GCF_000277835.1 Geospiza fortis | reverse complement strand
TGTCTTTGGTATTCCACAGTTAGAGTACATTCTTGTTAAAGGACTAGAACCAGGTGAACAGTAAAAAAAATCGCCTGTGGTGATGGTTCTCACCATAACCACCCTGTAAGGACATCTGCTGCAAAACTGTTCTTTAGTAAGTGCTGATCCGATTGTTAGCCAAAACCCCACATCTACACAAGAAGCTCAGCTAGAACCTGGAACAGGCTGCCAAAAAACTCCTTTCAGCTCCAGGCAATGCATCAAGGCGTTAAATTGATGAGTCTGGAAGATAAAAGGGGAGGGCAGCTACATATGTGCTCCAGCCTTGCCACAAGCAAAAGTAACAATCCCATGGGCTCTCACTGCCTGACTCTGCCCGCTGGACACCAAAAGTGAACTCAAGCACACAAGAAGCACTCACAGAGCAAGTGGGATGGTTCTTGTGTCAACAAGAACCTGGAGACCTCTGCACACAGGCACAGGAGGGGTTGGACATGGCAGGTGCTCTGTTTGTCTAAGCAGATCTGTTATTCCTGCCAGACCTAAGATCAAGACTACAGAAGAAGATCAGGTACAGCTGAAAGAGACAATTAGTGCAGAATGAGTCACCTTGTTCTAGGGAAACATCAATTTATTGTCTGAAGGCACCTATGCTGCCAAGACATCTCCTCCTTAGGGACAGCAAAATCTGCCACAGAACAAAATGCTGCAAGTTTTGTTGTGCCGGATGAAGAAGAGGAAGGGATGATCAGCAATGAATTCTGGAACTATCATTGCACAACACAACTGCATCACTGCTGCTGTGGCAGCAGCTGCTTCAGTGCCTTCTTCATTGACTTCCACAAAGGATTTGTGAACCACTTCAGAGAGCACCAGCTCATTCCCAGATGAGATTCCTGAGAAGTCTGCCTTCCCCAAATCAAATGCATCAGGCATTCCCATGCTTCTTAAAATAGGTTTCAGTCCATAACACTCTTCCAGTTTAAATCGGGGTAAATACACCCTCACCTCTGTAGAATTCATCATTTCTGGACTGATCCAACCCATCAGCTTCTCATGTGTAAGTTCCTTTTCCAGCTGAAAAAAAAATTCCAAATTTACTTAATTACAATGGGAATTGAGACAATATTACATACCCAAAATACTGACTTCTGTGTGTTTATTCACATAGCACATAACATGCATGGGCATTTTCACTTTGTTATGCATGAAGACTGTGGGGGTTTTCTTCTCATTTTTAATTGGGGAATAAATGAGACTCAAGAAGCCTTGGTAATAAACTCCTGGTCCAGAGTTCCAATGAGCCCAAACTCGTATCCTACCCTCACTACAAGAGAGATCCTGCCCTTTCCTCAGAGCCTCTTTCCAGCCAGTGAGCCACACACCACCTGCCAGCTGCTCAGCACACAACACCTACAGGACAAGCCACAGCACCTCCAAAGAGCCCACCCCAAATCCCCCTCTCCACATTCCATCATCACCATACTGTGCCTACACCACAACCACAGCTGACCTCTGCTCCTGAGCAGGGCCAGCTCTGCTTCCAGAGCCTCTGCCTACGGGAGCAGCACACAGCCTGGGCAGCACTGACATAGCAGGGGCTGTCCCTTTGGGGACATTTCTGCTCGCCTTCAGCACCAGAGACACAATTGCTCTGGAACTCAACTGCAGCTCTCTGTGCAATTCAGACTTTCTTCCCTGGAAGCATTCAGCCTATCTTTGCACTCAGCTCAACTACTTACTTTTCCAAGCCTGTGGAGCCATCCTGGATTGCATCAGGGAGCAGGATGATCATGCTCAGTTCATTACCCACATAGGGCAGCTCCAGGATTTTGGTCTGGAAGTCCCCAATGTAGGTCATGTTAAAATTTGCCTCCTTGAACATCATCTGCACAGGTTTGGTCTCGTTCTAGAAATCAAGAGATGCCAACAGTTAGTGCTGAGCTTCTCTGCTGGTCTCACACTACAAAGCAGCCAGCAACTCACTCATGGCCTTTTAGGATTTGACCAAATGGAACTGATCACACACCACAGAGTGCAGCCCTACCACTGCCTTTTGGAAAGCATGAGGTACAAACAGTGCATGATATTGCATAAAAACTGAAAACCAGATTATTCATCAGCCCTATATCCTTTTGATGTTGCATCTTGAAACCTGGTTCTAAGCTTGCACAGCTGCGGGGAATAGAAAATGCAACAGTGTCTCTGGATACTCCTGCCAGCTTTTTCAACACATTCCAATAGGGAGAGATCAAGGTGGCAGGAGCCTAGTCATTCCAGCAGTCTCTGAAATGCTGTTGGAGGTAGTCTTGGGGTAAGCAGCAACATTCCCTTCTTTAGAAGTTGTATCAGCACTTTCAAATATTTGTGGATTTATTTCACCACTGCAGGGAGGGACAGTTTCCAGACAGGCATGAGATCTTCAATTTTCCACAATGTTTGCTTCAAGCAGGTGAGTTAAGGAAGGCACATTACCAGGTCTTGTTCATGACTCCTGGAGGCCAAGCCAGGGCTGCAAGGAATCCTGAGGGGCAGCCACGGCCTGCCCATGCCAGGGGCCAAGTCCTCCTCAGGAGCAATTCTAAAAACAAGACTGCACAGCAGGTCTTCAAAGGAAATTTGTTTTCCATTTCTTTTGGACTGGCT
>NW_005054397.1:1524825-1528668 GCF_000277835.1 Geospiza fortis | reverse complement strand
GAATGCAGGAAGGCAGCTCTGACTGAGGAAGACTTAAATTCACAAGCTTTCACACCTGTCTTTGTGCTACATCACAAGTTCTAGTAATTATGTGAAAGTTCAGAGAAAGTCAGTAAAGAGAGACTTCCAATGAAAAGGAGAGGACATAAGGAATCTCACAAAGCCTATCCATGGTAACCCTGATTGAAAGATCTCATTTCTTCTTAAAGGTGGTCATTTCAGGCTACTCTAGATTAACAGGGTATTGTCAGCATTTTAGCACATCATACCTTATTAATTTGGAATGGCCTCTCTCTGGTACTTGCTTTCCTGAAAGGCTCTTCCCAGTTGCCTTTGAAATAGATGGCATTCACCAACACAAGGCTGCTCAGGGAATCAAGCGTCCCCGCTGCCAACAGGTTCTGAATTTTGCCTTTATGACACAAAGAAAAAACACACATGAATTAAGAGGTTGACATGGATCTAATTATTATCCAAGATAGTATCAAGTCTCCATTTACTACACAATAGAGAAGAGAATCATGTACCAGGCTCAGCAACAGCTCGGCACTTGAGTTGCTTGAATTCACAATCCTATATCCTGAACTAGGTGTTTACCCAGACAATGGCTCCCATTAAACACAACTGAGCCCTTGGAAAAGCACTCACCTTCAGTCCTTTCCTCCACCCAGACATTGATTTGTTTCCTGGAATCCTCCCAAGCATGCAGGAAGTCCATCTGTTCCAGGCCAGCATGGTAGGATTTCTGACTGGACTCTATAAATGACTAACAGGGACATTCACAACAGATTTTCAGCAAGAGATTTACTCTCCTTCAGACACAGGTGATTCTTGCATCCCCCAAGGAAATCTGCCAGCTTTCCTTCCCCAGCTTCATACAGAGCCATTAATGTTCAGGCTGACATGTTCCTACTAGGATTTATTCCACTTCTTTAAACAAAGAATCAATATTGTTACGGCTTATGCACAGTACTAAAAACTTCTACACTTCATTGAGAAGGATGGGGGAGGGGGTTCTTGTTTTTATTTTGTGCTTCATGGACATGACATATAATTTTATAAATTACTTTAAGAGACTTCTGCTAAGAGATACATCAAGCACTTGTCCCACAGCCAAATAGATGAATGGATCACAGAACCCTCAAGAGAAAAGACTGATGGATTTTACCCTGCGTAGCATCACTTGTCCACTCAGAACACAAATTATTTACAGGAGATACTCCACTGAGTTCAGACACTAGGCTATGGCAGAATCAATTGCACTCCTGGATCTCAGCACAGAAAATCTGTCAGGCAAACCCCAAAGCCTGCCTTGACCTCCAGAGGAAAGAGGCACTAAGTACATTATCCTAAGGGATAATGCCACAAATTTAATGGCTACTTACTGGAAGAAACTCAAAGGTCTTTTCTCCATAGAGCCGGTTTGCAGTTCTCAGGATGTATTTGGTGTTTGGATCATTAATTTCAGAGAGAAGGGACTGATACCCATTGTGAGCATCCTGGGCATTCTTCAGAGAAAGCACCTGCACAAAGACAACATCTGCAGTGCTTGCACAAGTCATGAATTAGGGAGCAGCAGAGTCAGCAGTCCTGATTTTCCTTCCCTCAAGGCAAGTGCTACAGCATCACAGAATGGCTCGGGTGGGAAGGGACCCGTGGGGACAATCTGCTACAAAGCCCTGCCCAAGCAGGGACACCTAGAACTGGTAGCTCAGACTGTGTCCATGGATTTTGAGCATCTGCAACTATAGCAACAACATAGGTTTTTGAGAAATTTTCATAAAGTACATGGAAACAAGATCTGAGTTTATAGTTCACTGTCACTTTGTAAAGGAAGCAAACATCCAAACCAAAAGGACTGGGCTTGCACTCAATACTGTTGCATGCTACATAAAACACAAGCCAAGAGATATTTGCTACCTGAGCACATTTTTAAAAAGGAATAAATCAAATTGCAGTTACCAGTTTGAAATACAGGCACTGGGACTTTTAATATATTTTTATATGCCTGGCTTCCTTTTCAGAACATGTATCATATGATAATAAACCCAAGCACAGAATGAAAAGAAAATAATTTAGGTAGCCGCCTATTGATCAATAAATACAATTCCAGGTACACTCTAATTACATGTTAAAGAAGATCGCTCTCAAAAACCTGCACATGCTAAATCCAGAAACTTCTTCATTTCATACGGAACAAAGCTGACACTAAAAAGCCAAAGAAAACGGGTCCTGTTTACACACACACCCCAGAGGAAGAGCCCTGCTCTCTCACACCACAGTGACAATCACACTTTAGCACAAGGGCATGTCACAGACTGGAAGACACATCTCTTCCTCATATGATCCCATCAAATGCAATCCACCAAGTTCATTTTGACCTACCTTGCTTATTTGGGCTTCAGTGATACCTCTTGAACCCAGCAAAACCATAGACAAAGCAGAAGAAATACTAAATGGTGAAAAGAACACATTCTGCCCGCTTTTCATCTCACACAGCTTTCTTAACAGGTCCACAGCAAAAGTGCTGTTTGCTGCACAAAGGCTTTCCATGCTTCCAAGCCTGGGACATCAAACACAGAATGACAATGATTCAAATTTATTTGAATACAAATCAGTTGTTTCTACCTTCTACACTTCCCAGCATAAACTAGGCAGCAAAGGCTGGAAAATTATCAGCTCACTGGAGACTGATTTAGTGCCACAAGCACCTGAAATCCCATACTACACATTTGAGTTATTTTAATAATTTAGAGGCTACTTCTAAATTTCAAACCCATGCCTACACAGTGTGACTTCTTTTGAGGTGATCAGGCACAGCAGCTTTTTGTTCAGGACATACAGAAGGAAGTTTCTCTTGACTACACATAGTAAATAATTTCCATTTATTGGACCACCAGAGGCAAAGTTAGACATCAGAATAGCAGAATTGTCAACTCTTACCTTCTCTAAGTCTACAGACCTTCAGTGGTAGCTGCAGCTTGCTTCTACGTGGGCACGCTGGGTTTTAAACCTGCCAGCCAGGCTGCGAGAAGTCAGCAGAAGAACTTTGCCTAAAAGCAAGAGAACGAGCAAGAATTTCATTGCCACTAAAACATTCTTTTACCGAAAAATAAAAAAAAAACCACAAACAAATCAAAAAAAGAGCACAATAAGAAATCCCAAAGAAACGGAAATCTCCAACCATACTAAGCAAATACAAATCACATTATAATAGGATATTTGCTCCGCACATTACCAACAACTTTACTTATCGCTCCAAGGTTATGGCACTACATATAAAAGAAAAATGCATTGCATTATAACTGGAAATTGCAAGGATTTGTGCCGGCAAATCCATCTTAAAGCTCTTCTGACTGACACACCCCGCATCCCCACACATTTCACTCACACAGCAGCTTTCCCCACACTTCTTCAAGCAGAACTGGCAGATGTGCTGCTTCCTCTTATACTCGTATACGGGGAGGAGTTTTCATCAGAATTTGGGGGTTTCCTGCACTGCGCACCCACAGAAATTCCACGTATCACTGCCAGCTCTCTCCGGCAGACACACAATCGGCACGGCAGCTCTGCAATGGCCTTTTAGCAAGCTCTGTGCTAAAGAAAACACCAGCACCTCCCGGGCCAACATCTAAAGCGATGCCCCAGTGGTGCCTTCGCTTCCCTCTCCTTTCCTTCCACCGCCCGTGCGAGCCGCGCACCCAAAGCCCTTCACAGCCCGCACCCCTCGCTGCCCGAGAAGCGCTGCGGTTTCGGGAGCCGAGGAAACATTTCCGCCTTTCAGCCCGACTCCGCCCCATTCCCGCAGGATGCCCCGCGGGCGGGGACAGCGCGGAGCTGCCG
>NW_005054397.1:1504158-1524815 GCF_000277835.1 Geospiza fortis | reverse complement strand
CGACAACCGCGGACGGGAGACAGCGCCCGCCGGCCCGGGCAGGCGACACCGAACCCCGCCGGGCCCTGCCAGAAGACTCTTCCTCCTGCGACAGCCCGACACATACGTGTATCATTTAGTAATTTAGAACTGAAAAAGGACAAATAGACCCATGCAGTGCTTATACTTCTTTTATTATTCCAGGAACAGGACCCACAAAATACATCCCAATGTAAGGAAAGCGGTTACATCTCTGTCTTTGGTATTATACAGGTAAACTACGGTGTCTGAGAGATTATTAATATGATCAACATATAACAGTAGCAAAAAAAAAAAAAAATTGAAATTAAGACTTTCTCCTTCAAATATTGCATAGGCACCATGTGCCCTTTTATTTCATTCTTTGTTAAATGACCAGAACCAGGGGACAGGGAAAAACCCAAGTGTCCTGGAGTGAGGAAGTAAAGGTACTCACCCCAAATACCTCCCAGGGACATCTCTTATAACAGCATACTTTAATTCCCATTCTTGCCTAAGTGCAGCTCCAGTTGTTAGCCAAAAGCCCCATCTATGTAGGATGTTCTGCAATACCTGGAACAGGCTGCCAAAGAGTCCTTTCAGCTCCAGGCAATGTATCAAGGCACTCAATGGAGGAAACTGGAAGGTAAAAGGGGAGGGCAGCTACATATGTGCTCCAGCCTTGTCACAAGCAAAAATAACAATCCCATGGGCTCTCACTGCCTGACTCTGCCCGCTGGACACCAAAAGTGAACTCAAGCACACAAGAAGCACTCACAGAGCAAGTGGGATGGTTCTTGTGTCAACAAGAACCTGGAGACCTCTGCACACAGGCACAGGAGGGGTTGGACATGGCAGGTGCTCTGTTTGTCTAAGCAGATCTGTTATTCCTGCCAGACCTAAGATCAAGACTGCAGAAGAAGATCAGGCACGGCTGAAAGAGACAATTAGTGCAGAATGAGTCACCTTGTTCTAGGGAAACATCAATTTATTGTCTGAAGGCACCTATGCTGCCAAGACATCTCCTCCTTAGGGACAGCAAAATCTGCCACAGAACAAAATGCTGCAAGTTTTGTTGTGCCGGATGAAGAAGAGGAAGGGATGATCAGCAATGAATTCTGGAACTATCATTGCACAACGCATCTGCATCACTGCTGCTGTGGCAGCAGCTGCTTCAGTGCCTTCTTCATTGACTTCCACAAAGGATTTGTGAACCACTTCAGAGAGCACCAGCTCATTACCAGGTGAGATTCCTGAGAAGTCTGCCTTCCCCAAATCAAATGCATCAGGCATTCCCATGCTGCTCAGAAGCGGTTTCAGATCATAATTTTCTTCCAGTTTAAATCGGGGTAAAGACACCCTCACTTTTGTAGAGTCCATCATTTCTGGATTGATCCAATCTATTAGCTTCTCGTGTGTAAGTTCTCTTTCCAGCTGAAGAAAAATTTCAAATTTACTTAATTACAATGAGAATTGAATCAGTGTTACACTTGTAAAAGAACTGATTATGTGATTTATTTACATATTTCATAACATGCATCTTTTTTTACCCAGTTAGTTTTTCTCAAGCCAAAACTGCAAGTTTTACCTCTCACTAGAGCATACTTCCCCTGCCAAGATCATTACCTACTGATTATTCTGATATCTGTAATAGGGATCAATCTTCTCCATTTAATGTTTACTTCTACACAACATGTTAAATTGTTCTGGGATTTTTTTTTAAATTTTTATTATGGGACAGAAAGGCACAGAACAGCTAACAAGAACACAAAGAATCCAAACCCCGTTCTTTAATCACTTTACCAAAGGTTCATCCTACAGGTCAGTTAGCAGCAACGTGAATACAGTGTGTTCACAAAAGCCCTTTGCAGTCTTAGAAAACTTTATGAATAAACTCCTGGACAAATTGCCAAAGAGCCCAAACTCGTATCCTACCCTCACCACAAAAGAGATCCTGCCCTTTCCTCAGAGCCTCTTTCCAGCCAGTGAGCCACACACCACCTGCCAGCTGCTCAGCACACAACACTTACAGGACAAGCCACAGCACCTCCAAAGAGCCCACCCCAAATCTCCCTCTCCACATTCCATCATCACCATACTGTGCCTACACCACAACCACAGCTGACCTCTGCTCCTGAGCAGGGCCAGCTCTGCTTCCAGAGCCTCTGCCTAAGGGAGCAGCACACAGCCTGGGCAGCACTGACATAGCAGGGGCTGTCCCTTTGGGGACATTTCTGCTCGCCTTCAGCACCAGAGACACAATTGCTCTGGAACTCAACTGCAGCTCTCTGTGCAATTCAGACTTTCTTCCCTGGAAGCATTCAGCCTATCTTTGCACTCAGCTCAACTACTTACTCTTTCCAAACCTGTGGATCCATCCCGGATTGCATCAGGGAGCAGGATGATCATGCTCAGTTCATTACCCACATAGGGCAGCTCCAGGATTTTGGTCTGGAAGTCCCCAATGTAGGTCATGTTAAAATTTGCCTCCTTGAACATCATCTGCACAGGTTTGGTCTCGTTCTAGAAATCAAGAGATGCCAACAGTTAGTGCTGAGCTTCTCTGCTGGTCTCACACTACAAAGCAGCCAGCAACTTACTCATGGCCTTTTAGGATTTGACCAAAGGGAACTATCACACACCACAGAGCACAGACACCACACTGTCCTTTGTTAGTAACTAAAAATCCTGAGATTTCCTTTTTAATTATTAACGTAAAAATGTTTGGGAAGATTCCTTTAAGGTAAATTCATGTTCTCACTCTTTTGTTAACTTAAGAACTACTGACAAGCACTAAAGTGAGCTAGTAATAAGCAGGGGCATTGTTCTTTGCAATAAATGAATAAGTTTTTTCAGTGTATGTATTGTTAGTCCATGTGGTTTTGTGTGGCTATAACAAAGACTTAAAATATTTTAAAATGTATTCACTAAAACTACCAAGAAAGACCATTATTATGAATTCTTAATAGTCATGAGGATAGTAATAAGGGGAGAGATTCTATTCTCATTTTCATTTTCTGCTATCTTATTCCATTTCCACATGGAGCATCAGTTACTATTGTTTACATCATTATTTTCCTTCTTCTCAGTTTCATTGCTTTCTCTCTTCCCTTCATGAGATTTTCACATAAGCAGCTTTTTGTAATTAAAGTAATGCCCACTGGAATAATGCCCAGAGAGAATATGTCAGTAATTATTTTGCAACAGCAGTTTCACATAAAAAGGATCGATATGCAAAAGGAAAACCACAAAGCAACAGAAAATCATCCAGTGACTCATAAGACGTGAAGAGTCACAGAAATAATTTCACAAGATGTTGGAAATGTTCCTGGGATGTCAAAGTAACTCTTTGTTACTGAACAGCATGTAAAATAACTAGCTTAATGTTTCAGCTTACACCTTGCATTTCCAAATGTTCACGGAGGACAAGGTGTCAGGAACCAAACCTGTCTCTGAAGTGCTCTTGTACAGAGTATGGGGTGAACAGTAACACTCCCTTATTTAAAAGTGCTAGTAGCACTTAGAAGCCTTCCTGGATTTATTTCACCACTGCAGGGAGGGACAGTTTCCAGACAGGCATGAGATCTTCAATTTTCCACAATGTTTGCTTCAAGCAGGTGAGTTAAGGAAGGCACATTACCAGGTCTTGTTCATGACTCCTGGAGGCCAAGCCAGGGCTGCAAGGAATCCTGAGGGGCAGCCATGGCCTGCCCATGCCAGAGGCCAAGTCCTCCTCAAGAGCACTGATCTACTTCTAAAAACAAGGCTGCAGAGAACACAGGCCTTCAAAGGAAATTTGTTTTCCATTTCATATGGATTGGCTCAGGAGCAGAAAAGTTGCAGGGAAGCTCTGACTGAAGAAGACTTAAATTCACAAGTTTTCACACCGGTCTTTGTGCTATATGAAAGGTGCTAGTAATGATGTGAAAGTTCAGAGAAACTCAGCAAAGAGAGACTTCCAATGAAAGGGAGGGGACAGAAAGAATCTCATACATACCATTTAAGGTAACCCTGATTGAAAGATCTCATTTCTTCTTAAAGGTGATCATTTCAGGCTACTTCAGATTAACAGGTTATTGTCAGCATTTTAGCACATCATACCTTATTAATTTGGAATGGCCTCTCTCTGGTACTCTCTTTGTTGAACTGCTCTTCCCAGTTGCCTTTGAAATAGATGGCATTCACCAACACAAGCCTGCTCAGGGAATTCAGAATCCCCTCTGCCAACAGGTTCTGAATTTTACCTTTATGACACAAAGAAAAAACACACATGAATTAAGAGGTTTAAGTGGATCTAATGATTATCCAAGATAGTATCTGGTCTGCAAATAAACAGTAGAGGAGAGAATCATGTACCAGGCACAGCAACAGCTCAGCATTTGAGTTGTTTGAATTCACAATCCTATATCCTGAACTAGGTGTTTACCCAGACAATGGCTCCCATTAAACACAACTGAGCCCTTGGAAAAGCACTCACCTTCAGTCCTTTCCTCCACCCAGACATTGATTTGTTTCCTGGAATCCTCCCAAGCATGCAGGAAGTCCATCTGTTCCAGGCCAGCATGGTAGGATTTCTGACTGGACTCTATAAATGACTAACAGGGACATTCACAACAGATTTTCAGCAAGAGATTTACTCTCCTTCAGACACAGGTGATTCTTGCATCCCCCAAGGAAATCTGCCAGCTTTCCTTCCCCGCTTCATATAGCTTAAACTTCTCACTGACAAGTTCCTTCTAGGATTTATACAACTTCTTTCAACTAGGAATTGTTATTAAATCAAATGGCTTATGCACTGTAGTACGGTTATTTTTTTTCCTGTTTGTATTTTATGCTTCAGGTACATATGATTTTATAAGTTGTTTCATCAGAGTTTTAATAAAAGATACATCAACCATTTGTCCCACAGCCAAACAGATGAAAGGATCACTGAACCCTCAAGTGTAGAGACTGATGGACTTTACCCTGCTTCACCATATTCAGAGCACGTGTTATTTAAAGGAGATTCTCCACTGAGTTCAGACACCAGTCTCTGGCAGAATCAATTGCACTCCTGGATCTCAGCACAGAAACATTGGAAATCAAACCCCAAAGCCTGCCTTGACCTCCAGAGGAAAGAGGCACTAAGTACATTATCCTAAGGGATAATGCCACAAATTTAATGGCTACTTACTGGAAGAAACTCAAAGGTCTTTTCTCCATAGAGCCGGTTTGCAGTTCTCAGGATGTATTTGGTGTTTGGATCATTAATTTCAGAGAGAAGGGACTGATACCCATTGTGAGCATCCTGGGCATTCTTCAGAGAAAGCACCTGCACAAAGACAACATCTGCAGTGCTTGCACAAGTCATGAATTAGGGAGCAGCAGAGTCAGCAGTCCTGATTTTCCTTCCCTCAAGGCAAGTGCTACAGCATCACAGAATGGTTCAGGTGGGAAGGGACCTGTGGGGGCATCTGCTACAAAGCCCTGCCCAAGCAGGGACATCCACTGCCCATAGTCCAGGACTGTGTCCAGATGGATTTTGAGTATTTCCAACTACAGCAACAAAAGTTTTTGAGAAACTTTTATTAATAGTAAATATTTTTTAAAAATACAGGTTTTTACTCTCACTTTGCAAAAGAGCCCAATAACAGAACTAAAAGGACTGATTCTGCACTTAACTGTGTCAGGTCATATGTAAAGCACATGACAAGTACTATCTGCTACCTAAGGAAGTTTAAATCAAAAAACTAAACCATGCTTACAGTTTGACATTCAGTCACTGTGGACTTTATTTTTATGTCTCTGGCTATATTTTGAAAACATATGTTGTCTGATATTAAGCCCAAACAAAGAAGCAGAACATAATATTTTATGGAACTGGAAATTGATCAACCTAAATGAAAACAAAAAAGAAAATAAAAACACATACCTCTCAAATACATATTAAAGATGATGTGTCTCAAAAAAACCACAATATCCCCACACAACAAAACCCAGGAAACTCTTCATTTCATAATGAAGGAATGTCCCCTTTCAAATTCAATGAAAATTGATTGTCCTTACACAAACACCAGAGGAAGAGCTCTGCTCTCTCACACCACAGTGACAATCACACTTTAGCACAAGGGCATGTCACAGACTGGAAGACACATCTCTTCCTCATATGATCCCATCAAATGCAATCCACCAAGTTCATTTTGACCTACCTTGCTTATTTGGGCTTCAGTGCTACCTCCTGAACCCAGCAAAACCATAGACAAAGCAGAAGAAATACTAAATGGTGAAAAGAACACATTCTGCCCGCTTTTCATCTCACACAGCTTTCTTAACAGGTCCACAGCAAAAGTGCTGTTTGCTGCACAAAGGCTTTCCATGCTTCCAAGCCTGGGACATCAAACACAGAACGAGAATGATTCAAACTTATTTGAATACAAATTAGTTATTTCTACCTTCTACACTTCCCAGCATAAACTAGGCAGCAAAGGCTGGAAAATTATCAGCTCACTGGAGACTGACTTAGTGCCACAAGCACCTGAGATCCCATACTACACATTTGAGTTATTTTAATAATTTAGAGGCTACTTCTAAATTTCAATCCCATGCCTACACAGTGTGACTTCTTTTGAGGTGATCAGGCACAACAGCTTTTTCGTCAGGACTTCCTGAAAGAAGTTTCTCTTGACTACACATAGTAAATAATTTCCATTTATTGGACCACCAGAGGCAAAGTTAGACATCAGAATAGCAGAATTGTCAACTCTTACCTTCTCTAAGTCTACAGACCTTCAGTGGTAGCTGCAGCTTGCTTCTACGTGGGCACACTGGGTTTTAAACCTGCCAGCCAGGCTGGGAGAAGTCAGCAGAATGACTTGGCCTGCTAGATAAAAGAAGGAAAGAAAAAAAATTGTCGCCAGCATGACAGGTAACTGCAATTTCCTGCTGCATGACAAAGAAAAAAAAATCAAAGTTCATTTTAGTTCCATTTTATTGCCTGCAACATGGCAATGCACACAATCATAAAGTGTCATACTCTGTATTCATCTGCTATAGGCAGTGAATCTGGGATTAAACACCACACCTATTAAATGAGCAATAGGTACTAGAACACTGAGTTAACCACAGATAAGTATCATAAATCATCATAAGATAAATGCTGATAGATTTTACTAGCTCTCTTTGGTTTTTCTCATTAGGCAGGGCCTAGTGTTGACATGTTGCTACCAAATACAAAACCACCACCTAATTCATACTACTTATTCATTATCTTAGAGAGTTGAAAAGAGCAAGTTTCCACATGCATGCTTTTCAAATCAAGAAAATTCCTTGCTAGCAGCTTTAATATAAACAGTAGCAATTTAATCCTATTTCTCTTCTCCCATAACTTGAAAAGAGTACAACCAAAAAACAAGCATGCTTAGATGGAAACAATCCTCCAGTTGTGTCTGAATGAGTAATTTATGCACTGCACAGAATAAAGAAGAGACACATAGCATTCACATTGGTTACAATGTAGATCAGAATTTTCCTATTATCCCAGTATCTGCAGACTGCTAGCAAAAAGGTTTTTTTAACCTCCGTGTCAAAACACACAGGAATAGTGACACCAACAGGCAGAAATTTACATTTAAACTTCTACTTTCTAGAGAGTGTCTGTAGGACTTCCACAACAGGCAAGAATTTACAGACAAAAGGATGCAACTGACACTATTTGCCTGCCTGAAAATCAGAGGCATTTAAATAATAAATAATATTCATAAATATAATAAAAAATATTCAACAGCTGGGACACAAAGCTAGGAGTTACATCTGCACAGTCAACTACGCTTTCTTTGCAGCTCAGGAGTAGCAACATAACTACAGATACCCTTCTCATCAGACACAATGCACAATTTGGAATCCACAGTTTCAGAGACAATACACAATGACCGCACTTTAAGGAACAAAAAACCTCATGATACAAGTACATATTGTAAACTGCTGCAAAGCCCTCAGTGGTCAAAAGGTTTGCTGACAGCAACTCATTCCTTACTCTGCTCTCTCCATGCTCTGCAGGTCAGCAGTGAGACACTTCTGCAGAGGTTTTGTGTTCCTACCACTGAATTTGAAGCGTATATTCTCAGCAATCAACACCTATGCTTCAGGACAGTCTTTATGGACTGAAAGGCTGTATGTAAATCAATTAGTAGACAACCACTCCAGGGCCTCGCCATGGGGAAACCACAGCAGGCTGCAGCTCTCCTCCAGCTCGCAACCCAAGAGACACTTCCCACAAAAACTACAACGTGGATCAGTGTCCGGCAAACAAGGCCACTTCCCCACGGCGAGTCAGCTACATCAAAGGAGTCTCAAGCTGACTCTTTCAACTCCAGAGGGAACTCGGGGCAATAAGCACCAGGCTATGTCCATTTCCACGGACAAAGCCCTATCCGTGGCACAGACACCCCTTTTTCCCAGGCACTGAACCAAAGCAGGCTTCCTTGCGGGAAAAAGCTTCATTTAGGATTTGGAGAGTTGGGAGCGATGTTAAAACACCTGCAGGGCGAGAGCGCGGACAGCTCCTGCTGATGGCCCTTGGCATCGCAGCTCTCCCTGGCACGCAGGGAATGACATGGCCCCGCTGCCGTCGGGGGCCTGCCCTGTGCCTCTGCAGGGGCGGGGACGGGCAGGGAGGAGCCTGACACGGTCCCAGCAAGCTGAGGCGCAAAAAGCCAAAGGTTTGGCCCTCCTTGGAGTGAAGAGTTCCTCTTCCGCCCCCGCCCTGGGCTTGGCCCCACAGGAGACGCCTCAACCCCGCGGTGTTCCCGGCGCTCCCGCCGCACCGCCGCGGCTCCAGCTGGCAAGAAGCAGCTGCGTTTAGGGAATGTCACTAGGGAATGAAAGAGGGAAGAAAAAGAAACAAAGTACAAAACACAGTAAGAGCAACGCCATTCAGCTCTACTTCCTAAAAAAACCCGCCAAACAAGAAAACCCTAAAAAACACAGGCACAGGCTTCCCTGTAGAAAACCTTCAGCAACGCAGCAGCAGCAACGCGGCCGCCGCACTCACCCCGCCGGCCGCCGCCTTCCCTGTTCCCGGAAGCGCAGCCGAGCAGAGGGAAAGGACGGGAGCCCAGCCCCTCCCGGGATCTAGCCTGAGGCTGAGGCGCTTCCTCCTTGGCCGCCGGGAACAGGAGGCGCCGCAGCCCCTCCCGGTAAAATGGCGCCCCCGCCTTAGGGGATCCCGGCAGCCGCTTCTCCCCTCCCCTTTGAGCTCCACCGGCCGCGGCCCGTGCTTCTCCACCTCTGCCTCCCTCTCGTGGCAGAACTGACGGAAAGCACCCCCGGTCCATGAGTCGCTGTTAATTACTTATTTCTGAAGCTAGGATTGCTTTCGGCCAAATTGAGCTGTTGCTGTAGCCAGACACCGTGAGGGCTTAACCCTTCCTCGCATTCCTGAGGGTTTGAGTGAGGCAAATAACCATAAGAAAGCTGTATTTTTAAAAATTTTTATTTTATTGAAAGGAATCTGTGGAGCAACATGAGGGTTATTGGTATCGCCGGCCAGGGGCTATGTACAAATCACAAATGGGACGGGACTGCTGTGGAACGTCCCTTCAGCTGTTTTATTTTCTAGCATCAGTCTCTTTACATGGTTATGACAATGGGAAGATGCCAGCAGCTCACATCCCAGGCAGCAGACCCAGGACTTAATGTTACAAGTTACTTCATAAGATTTTTGACCAATCACACAAAGCAAAAGCGTATTGACAGTAGTTCTATCCAACCTCTATAAGCACACGTACCTTTGGTTAAAACAATGCCTGCCTGTAAGCCTTAAAACACAATGCACAGAGCTCCATTATTAAGCTTAAAACTTCCTAATATCTTGCTAGATAAACTTTTCTGTAGCTTAGGGAATTATTCTAGACAAGTGATAATACACAGACCATTGTTCTATTTGTCCTTGCTTTTCTACTTTTTAAATAATTTTTCTGCTGACCTATCTCATGGCTACTGCTTAGCTCTAATCACAGTTCTGCTGTCTCTAAGGCTTACCTTTTGCAGCTTTCCCAAAACTATCTGATTTTGTGGATTCCCAAAATTGGGAGCTGATGAAGACTTGCAGCTGAGATGTGGAAGGAAAGCGAGGGGATGGCCACAGGGTGAAGGTTGGGAGCATCTGCCTCCAGTGTTAACTCCAGGGCTTAGTCTAGGGCTAAAAAGCAGGAGCTGGGTCTGATTGCCGTAGGCTGGGGGTATATACTAGGACCACGTCAGGATAAGTGGCCCTCATAATTAGGGTAAGGAGAAAGACTCTGGCAAAATATATTTGTGCAGTGAGTGTGAGAGATATATTGAGATATATTTGTACAGTGCTGTGGGTGGGAGAGATAGAAATGTCATGGTGGTATAAAGTGATAAGGACAGAACTACTCACGATGGCCTGATCCAAATGATAGCCAGGATTGCTCTGTGGGTGCAAGGCATTGCCCAATCCCTGTGGCACTGCCGTAGTTGTCCCTTCAGCTTAGGAAGGAGACATTGGAGAAGCTGTACCTCAGGCACCAGAGTGTGTGGTCTAATGAGGAAGGGGTTCAAGTCCTGCTCCCCCAGTTGCAGAGAGCCTTAGGTTTGGGGTTTGCCTCTGTGCTAGCAAGCAAGCATCTCCTGCTCTGCAAGGCAAGGACTCACCAACTAGGGTGAGCAAAACCTGCCAAAGAAGAGGATGGTTTGTGATTTGTTGTGTCTGATAAAAAGGATAAAAGGGTGGTCCGCTTTGAAAGTCATTGTTGGGACTCTCGATCTCATCATCAAGACACCTGTGGCAGCTGCTGCCTCCGTACCTTCTTCATTGACCTCCACAAAAGCTTTGTGAATAACTTGTGAGATGAAAAGATCCTTCTTCACTGACATCCCTGTGAAATCAGCCTGACCTGGGTCAAAAGCATTTCGTATGCCCATGCTGCTCAGAGGGGATTTAAGGTCATAATTTTCTTCCAGCTTCAACTTGGGCAGGTATAGATCCACTTCAGCCTTCATCATATTGTCTGATTTGGTCCATTCAGACAGTTTCTCATATGTCAGCTCTCTTTCCACCTGCAATGAGTTGAGGAAGAAAGCAATTGGAATGTGAAGGACAGAGATAAGACATGCACAGACCAGTGTCTTATTCCTCATCAAGAACATGTAAAGCAAGACTCAGCTACCAGCAGTGCCTACAGATGGAACGTGCATCATATTTAGAGGGCATGATCTGACAAAGTGCTGAGTGACTTATACACCTGTTTATTTTCTTAAAGGTGGGGAGGTGTAGGTCTGAAGCCTCCGAGTAGTTTATAATTTTTTTCTCTGGTGTGAAGAACATTGCTTTTTTTGCAATGTATTACTTATAACAGTAATAATAGGTACTTGATGTGTGTATATGGATAAATTTTCTCTTAGTAGTGATAAATAAATGGGATGCATGGGAACTGAGGTACAAATAAAAATATTTGCCCTGCTCTGTTTAGAATCTGAAACTGATCCTGGCATAGTCATGAGTTGTTATGGGCACCTTCTGGGTCAGGGTAGTCAGCACTTAGTTTGAGAAATCTCACCACAAACTATCAGCTGGAAATTCAGACTGAAAATGACATAAAAATTCATTAATACAACCCTCAGGAGAAGATAACTCTAGGACATGGTGATTCAGAGGTGATCCTTGATTTCCCTATGCTGGTGACAGGAAAGAGCATACAAAATAGAGTCTAAGACAGTTGTGTGGACATAGGTTTTAGATGTACTATGTTTGCAATGTTACTGCATGTCCTGAATCCTAAGCTGAAAATCATGGTGTTACAGTTTCTGAAACAAAGTACGAGCACATCAGAACTATTCTACTGTGATTTTGAATCTTCTTTTTCCTCACTCTTTTAATCTGTTTCTGTTACTGTTTCATAGTGTATGTGATGCAACAGGAGGTCAGCTTTACCAGCTCCAGGCCAGTAGTGTTATCACTGATGTCATCGGGAAGGAGAAGGAACATGCTGAGTTCATTTTCCACATATGGCAACTCAATGATTCTGAAATTCATGGTGGTTTCATGGAGTATGAAAAATTTATCTTTCAAAAACATCATGTGTACAGGTTTAGTCTTGGTCTGGAAAAAAATCAGACATAAAATTTACTTTACACATTAAAAGGATGATAAAATTTACTTGCTTCATTGAACTGAAAACCAGTACAAGATTCAGCAGCATCTGGATACCAAGACTCTTTTCTTTAGCCAGGATCACATACACCCTGTTTTCAACGTCTTTGAGATCTTTATAAAAATTAGTATAAACACACAAGCTAAATACCTATTAACTGAATGCCATGTAATGTACTTCTAAATTTAAAATAAAAATTAAGCTTTGATAAGTAACTCTTTGCAGGCCTTGGTATTCACCCTGTGAATTAAACCCTTTCTGGCAGCAATGTATTTGGTTTACATGGTAGTGGGGAAGCTGCAGGGATGGCTTCTGTGAGGAGACCTCAGAAGATGCCTCTGTCAGGAAGAGCCAGTTTCAGCTGGCTCCGGGACGGACCTGCTACTGTCCAAATCTGAGCCAGTCAGTGACATTGGTAGTGCCTCTGTGATTACGTGTTTAAGAAAGGCTAAAAACTGCTGCATGAAAAGAGCTGAGTGAGGTGATGTGGGAGAAACTGCCCTGAAGACACCTAGGTCAGTGAGGAAGGAGGGTGGGAAGGTGCTCCAGGCCCTGGAGCTGAGATTCCCCTGCAGCCCATGGTGAAGACAATGGTGGTGCAAATATCCACCCTGCAATCCCTGGAGATCCCAGGCTGGAGCAAGCTCCTGACAGGACCCGTCATGCTGTAGAGAGCATCACCTTTTCTGGCACCACCTGTGACCCCACAGTGGACTCACACTGGAGCAGTTCTTGCAAAACTGCAGACCATGGGAAGGATCCACATTGAATGTGAAGGACTTTGAATAGATAGGACCCTGTGAGGGGATAGAATGTAAGAAAATAAAGATAGTGCAGAAGGTAATCTCACCCCTGAGGAGTTGCAGCTGTACTAATCACCAAAGATTAGGAACAGGCCTGCCCTTAATAGGCCACAGCTGTGTCCAATAAGAAGAAGAGTGCTACAAAAGAGTAGGTTAGCTGCTGTGAAGAAGAAGGGGTTGGTGCTGTGAGGGACTGCCCGTGAGAAATTGCTGAGAAGGTATGGGACTTTTGCAATAAGATAACGACAGGACCCCATACTTGAGCAGAGAAAAAGTGTGAGGAGGAAGGAGCTGTAGAGACAACATGCAATGACCTGACTACAACATTAGCCCATTCCCAGTCCCGTGCACTGCTTTGGGGCACAGGTGAGTCATAAGTGAAGTTGAGAGTGGGAGGGAGACACTTTATGTTTGGTTTACTTTGCTAACTTACTCTGAGAACTGGCAGTAAATTAATTTCTTGAAGTTGAACCTGTTCTGCCTGTGATGGCAATTGGTAAATTCTCTCCCTGTTCTTTCCCTGACCCATGCATGACCTTTTCATCCTATTTTTCTCCCCCTATCCTGTTGACAAGGGGCAGTGATAGGGAGTCTCAGTGGGCGCCTGGTGGCTGGCCGAGGTCACCCACTACCACCATCTGCTGTGACAGCTCCTAAAACTGCACATGTAGTGTAGTAGGTTTTGGGTATGCAGTCACATCAATTGTTTCACATTGTCTGGCATACAAAAGGTATTTTCACCCTTAATCTATGTCAAACAAAATATTTGTTTCCATTGGCAAATAGTTTTGCTTGCTTTTGACACAGTACAAAAATATGCATGCAGTCAGCTACTGGGAATTGTCAGTGCATGATCATTTAAATACTGTTAGCTCAATAAATAGATCGTCTGAATGGATCACTCTCACACACTCAGCTAAAATGACAAACCCCATGAAAATTTACTGTGGGTTTGGTGCAACACCCAGAGTATGTGTGGGAGGAACAGCTGGATTGGATCCCATGATCTCAGGGTCCCAAGAGCAGAAGTGAGCCCTAGGTGTGTAAACATTGCTCTCCAAAGCAACCTGGTCCCGTTTAGAAATGGCACTTAGAGAAATTTCTTCTTGTCCTTAAGCTACTTTTCTTAACTTAGTTTGCTTAGCTTACTTTTTAAAAAAAAATTAACTTTAACTGTTCCCAAGTATTTTGATACTGAGGAGTTACAAATTTAAAATCCAGTTTTCATGGATATGCATAAACAAGATAATGCTGAGTTCTTTTCACAGTTGGTATTCTCCCTGAGTTTATAGCACTTTGTCAGCTATAAGTAGTGTGGCAGTGGTGTATGAAATACAGGTGAAGTATTTTCTCCTCAGTAATAGACATATTGACGTAGGACAACAGCCATATCGACAAGGAATTTACCTTGCTTATTCTGAAGGGCATCTCAGAAGTATTTTTCTCCAGAAATTTCTTCTCCCACTTTCCTTTGAAATAAATGGCATTTACTAAGACCAACACAGTGCGAGAATGGAGTGATCCTGCAGGCAGCAGACTCTGTATTTTCCCTTCAAAATCAGACAAAGAGACTATTATTCCAGTGTGACTGCACAACTTGCCAATTTTAATTGTTCCTTGTCTGTGCCTACCTCTCTTTCAAAATATTTGTATTGGGGTTTTTTTGTTTTTTCTCTATGTATTTATGTTGTACATATTGTAAAAATAACCTTTTGAAGTATCTCTGTATCCCTTGTCCAGAGAAGTTGTGAATGCCTCATCCCTGGAAGGGTTCAAGGCCAGGTTGGATGGGACTGTGAGCAACCTGGACTAGTGGAAGATGTCCCTGTCCATGGTGGGGGGGTTGGAATGAGATGATCCTTAAGGTCCCTACCAACCTAAATCATTCTATGAATTCTCTGGGTTTTTTTTAAATCCTATTTATTGGAGTTTTGGTAGTAAATGGCATTGGAAAGTGGGTAAAGCAGAATAGCTTGGATGTTCTGTGAAGTTGGTTGCAAGCAGCTGAAGAATGCAGAGGTAAAACCCTCACTAATCATTGTGTAGCCACAGAGTATCTACCGGTGCATGCCTTCGAACAGCAATGATTCAGAGGAGGCTACAGCATTAAAAACTCAGGGAAGGACCTTGTAAGGAGCAGCAGTTAGGCTGGAGAGAGGCATTCTTCAGACTATTTAGCTGTACTTTACTCATCACCTCCCTGCCTTGAGTTTCTACCTTTTATGGATTCTTGGCTGCAAGAGCAATAAATGTGGAAATACAAAATATTTGAAAGTTAGACAAGAAAAAAAAAGCCACCAGAGTGATACTTACTCTCAGTTTTATTTTCTACCCATGAATTGATCTGTGCTCTGACTTGTTCTGCAGCTCTCTTAAAGTTTACAGCTTGTGGCTTTGCATTGTAATAGCTTGTGATGAGTTGTAAAAACTTCTGAAAGATAGGATTAAAGAGTGTGTAGTTATTTAGTTAAACTTGAGTTACAAAAATATTAGTTATAATCAGTTTAACAGATTACACATTCTGCTAATACATAATTTAAGAAAACTTGTTTTACATGTAGTAACCTTTATAATAAGGCCTGATACATTCTATTCTGAATATTATGTAAGGACTGATCAAACTTCAGTCTTAAGGAAACTGATACTTCAAATTTTTGTGTTTGAAATCAAAGGTGGAAATTTTTAGTTTTGAAATATCCATGAAACCTTTACATTTTTTTAATTTCTCAAAATGACATTTTAATATAATTTAAGTACTTTTTTTTCTGATTTATGAAGTAGTGTTCAGTACAAGATGGAAGAATAGTCTCCTATAAAGTTAAACAAAGGCTTTTAGTTTGCTTCAAAGGTGAGGAACCTGCCAAAAATTTGTGAGGACTATAAAAGGAATGTTCTGGTAGAATAAAGCCATGGCAGAAAAGAAGAATTAACAGTTCCATTGCTGTCTGCTGTGAAATCATTCGTGGAGATTCCCAGCAGGAAATTCCCTTGATGCTCTGTAGAGCAAATATACATGAGATTATGGAGAAAATGAGCAATATACATTCAGAAGGACAAATTGCTGATTACTCAGGAAACCAAACAAACTCCAAAATCAAAGAACAGGAATCTCATTTAAAACCCCCTTCCAAGATGATTAATACAACATCAGTTTTGAAAAGATTTCAGAGATACGGATAATTACAAACCTATGAGTCAGTGTGGGGCACATGAATAGAGTGGGTGTATGGGTTAACATGACTTATTGGAGAAGAGTCAACATTTTGTAATAGGAAATCGAAAATCACAAATCTGTTGGAGTTTTCTGAAGGTGTTAGGAAGCATATGGGTAAAAGGGCTGAGCCAGTAGAGTCTTTTTGGGTTACCAAAATGCATTTTGTAGGACTTGTAACCAAAGGCTGAGCATCCATGGGACTACAGAGATATGTCTCATTTGTCTAAAAGACTGGAAACCAAGAGGAGGAGGAAAAACCATTCAAAATGAAGAGTTATTACTGCTGGAGTACTACTGGGATATGTGTACTGGCATCTGTGCTACAGTATTTTTTCTATATAACTGAAGTTTACTGGATCACCTATAAATATGTTAATATATATACTTTAATGTAAACATATAAAGTGTAAGATATAGGAAGTGATTGTTACAGTTTAGGAATGAGGTATTGAAGCTGTAATGGACAGGTGCATGAAAAAACCTTCCTAATCATGGCCAAAAATGCAAATAAAAATTTAGGAATTATGAAGGAAAGAGTATGCAATGAAAGAGAAATTTCTATAATGGCACTTTATAATGCTATGGTGTGTCCACTGTTTGAGCTTGCAATGCAGCTGTGGCCTCCCCAGTCTCAGAAAATGCTACAGTATAAAAAATACAGACACCGGGGATGAGGGTGACCAGAGATGTGGAGAAATGTCCTTTAGAACAGAGATGAACCAATGGCAATGCCAACAGGCAGCAAGCTCAGAAAGCACAGGAGCTTCCTGCAGTGTATAGCTCAGCTGTGGAAATCCTGGTGCTGAGGGCTGAAGTAGATTCAAAAGACAAGTGTGCAAAGTCCTGAAACAAGTCATCAGGGTCACTTAAGTAGGCATGCCACCTGGTTCCAGAAGTCCCCGAGCTGCACATCAGTTGGTGGCCACAGCAGATTCTGGAGAAGAATCACTACACAATTTTCTCATGCACTTGCCAAACTATTGCCCACTGCTGGAAACAGATGGACCTGTCCAAGACTAGCCCTCTATGGCTGTCCTGGTGTTCTCACTCACACCCCAGTGCTATCATTTGGAATTTTTTCATCATCTCAATTGATAATCACTCTTAATGTCAGCATACTCCCACGTAAAGATGTTCAACTCACAGGCAGTAATGGGTAGGTCTTTTCCTCATACAGTCGGTTGGCACTCTTCAGCAAGTAAGTGCTTCTGCGTTTGTTGATGTCAGACAGGAGCTTTTTGAAGCCAGAGTGGATGTTTTCTGCTCCCTCATGCTCAGGATCCTTGGAAAGAGACACCAATTAATATGGATTTTTTTTTGTCTGATGCACTTGCTTTATTTAAATTGTTCATTTTTTTTAATTAAAAAGGAGTTTCAGGGAATGAAACTTTTTTGAGAATGTTGTATGTTTGCAGCACTGTGTATAACTAGATAAATGGGATTCTACCTGTAGGGCAATGACTTCTTTCTGCAGTGCTTTGTAGGCATTTGGGGGCATCATATGATGGTGCACCAAGGAAGCTGAATCTCCTCATTTTTGTTGTTTTCAGGCTTGATTTTCAGTTTCACAAGACCTTTCAGTTTCACAATGATCCATCAATGCAGCCTGGCAGCCTTTGAGAAGGTGTTCTACCCTCACAGAAACTAATGTCAGGGCACAGACTTACCAACTATTCACATTTTCCTGTTTCTCATGGGTGTTTTCTGTTGCTGTTTGGATTTTGGAGAGAGCTTGTTTTGGATGTCAGTGTTGATGGTTTTAGGGAGGATGAGGTTGCTGGCCAGCTGTTTCCAGCTGTTGCTTGGCAAATGGAGGAATGAGATGCTACCTACCAGCTGCCTGGATGCAGTGTCCTCCCCACCATGTCCTGTACTGTGCCCTGCACATGAGACACCAAGTGTCTGCCACTGACTCAGGGTGACTCATCTGTCATTCCTTGCTGTGATCTTTTCTCACTTGTGCTGAGATGTGGGCTGCCAGGAAGGACACCTGGGAAAGAATTTGGTAGCCAGAGGACACAGGAGAGCAGAGGCTGTTTTTTTTCAGTGGGATGGGAACAGAACAAAGAGGCGATAGGGGAAAATATCGGAAGGAAAAGATTATACAGACTTTGGTACAATTTATGAAGTTAGTGAGTTGCTAAAATGAATGTGAGTGCAGTGATTCATCTTGAAGAACCATCTCACACCATCAAGGGAGAGAATGATATAATCCCCTTGCCCTTTTTATTTGAAGTTAATCTAATTTAATTTTTTTTCAGCTCTCTTTTAGTTTCTATGCTGAAAAAAAACATGGCTTGATAGGGTTTAATACTTTTCATTGATTAGGGAGTTAATTTGTTGAAAAAGACCTGGGCCATTTCTCCTGCTGGCAAGTCTCTGGGGAGCTGATGAGCAAGGGTGAGTCAACGCACATTACCTTAAAGGGGAATTTTGTCTGCCTGATGTGTCTGTGCATACAGAAGGAGGAAGGGACTTTATTGGGTAGGGCTGGAGACAGGTGAGAAGGCAGTAGTTGTTTTATCACTACAGGAAAAAATATCCCAACCAACCTGAAGGTGGTAAGAAATGGAATTGTCCAAAGCATATTAGGACCAATGATATTTTGATCTTTCCACAGCCCAACTAAAACCAAGTGAGAGAGTATTATGGGCAATCAAAATGCTGTTAGTGTTTCAGTTCTGCTTTTGAACAACTGAATTAATAAGTTTTACAGCCATATTTCCTCTTTGTTCACTTTTTCTCTATATAGTTCTTACTGAACCAAGACAGTAGATAACAGACTGAAAACAAGCAGATGTTAAAAGCCTAAAAGTAGTGGTTGCATTGGTCTATCCTATTCTCGGAGATTTTTATCTCAGAATCTTTTGTTGTAATAAATACCATCTTTCTTTTCTTTGGTCTTGCAGGCGAAGGCCTTGTTGTCTCAGATGAACCTTCTTCTCTTACAGTCTGGTTAAAATGAAGAACCTGTGATGATGATGATAAATGTTCATAAAGATAGCTTGTTTGTTTGAGATTAATATGCCCAAGGGTTGTAAATATCTTAGCTTTCTATGGTAGTCCACCAGCCATGCCCAATGATAGCCTGTTGAAGTTATTGAGGACAATTATGTTATATGTTATTGAGGACATTGATTAAATCTCTGTAACTATATCATTGCTATATAGATTTTGGCCACATGGATTGCTTAATAATAGATCAGTATTGTGACTGGAACAGGCTCCCCAGGAAGGTGGACAGCACCAGACCTGGCAGAGTTCAGTAAGTGTTTGGACAACAATAAGTGTTTGGACGACACTCTCAGGCACGTGGTGTGACTCCTGTGCAGGACCAGGAGTTGGACTTAATGATCCTTATGGGTGCCTTACAACTCAGTATATTCTATGGCTCTCTGATATTTTCTGTATTCACATATCTCCATTATTCACGGAAGAATTACTATTTTTATGGACTAACTATGTCACAAACAAAGATTTCTGCCTCTCCTGTGCAACCAAACACATGTTCAGGAGAGCTTGCTTTACTGTCTGCAGTATGAGAAAGCAGATATACTCCTGCCAGAGCCAGCTGAGATCTAGAAACAGTGATATCTTGCTCAAGAGATTATCTCCAGATTTCCTTTTTCTAGCATACCATAGTGCCATATTAATTTTTTAAATAAAGGTGTGTCCTCATTACGTTTTGGGCACTATGTTAGTTTAATTATTCTGTTCAGAAAGCAGTTAAAATGGAACAGAGAGCTCCAAGCAAGACCAAGAGTAGCCTCTAAATGTCAATAACTGCTCCTTGGCAGATCACTTGCAATGCTCTGTGAACTGTAAGTGTAAGCTAAATGTAGGGTTGGTGGAGAGCAGAGATCTTGGAAATAAAGTGGAAGTGACCTGCCATAGTGTTGGTACAGAAAATATCCCTACTCATGCTGTCAGGTTTGCAGATCACTGTCCTCCTATGTTGTTCCTTGCTGTTCTGCATAGGTAGAATAACAATAATTTATGCAGGAACCCCCTGTAGGTGGTACATGGCTAATTTCAGAGCTTACCTCAGCCATCTGGCTTGCAGTGTCACCTTTTGCACCCAGGTGGACCATGGCAAGAGCAGTTGCAATACTCCAAGGAGAAAAGAAAATGTTTTGGCCTTTGGAAGTTTCATTCAGCTTTTTATAAAGGTCCAGAGTGAAGCTGTTGGTTGACACTGAGAGAGATTCCATTGGTACACCTGAGACAAATGAGTGTCAGAAAGGGGTGGTGACTGCTCCTTCACTTCTTTTAAAAAATACAAAGCTGCCAGTGGGAGATTGTTTTTGAGAGGCACAGGCAGTCTGAAGGTATCCCTGGGTAAAACATTGCAGAGAGACCAAGTACAGTCAGCTAGTAGGTTTCTTTGTAAGACCTGTACTATTTTTTCCTTCCTCATCACTTTCAGTGTCCTTGCCAAGTTTGTTTGGTTTTCATCAGTTGAGTACAATTTTAGCTAGAAATGTTGTCAGA
>NW_005054397.1:1491605-1504132 GCF_000277835.1 Geospiza fortis | reverse complement strand
AGTTATTATTTGATTCTGAGAGACTGAAACAGAATCATTTCTGACCATGCTACTTTGGGTTTTTTTCTATTTGTTTAAACTTCCTGAACTGTTGTTTTCTGCTGAAAAAAAGTTGAATTCAGGTGATTCACTACATCCAGATATATCCTGAAGGCTACTAGAGAGATACAGATTATTACATGTTCTTGGTGTAGATAAACCCATATTTGGAAGCTGTGTCTGGATTTGCTAATTTATGTTTTTCAAGAAAATTCTTTTATCTTACATACAACCCCAAACAGTTCCTCTTTTAACCAACAACAAATTTTCTCTGGTTTCTTACTGGTTTATCCAGCATATTTTCCATCCTTCTTCCACTTCTTTTCTTAGGTATGTTTTTGCAGGACAAAATCAAAGAAAACAAATAACCAGAACCCCAGGATTAAATTGATTTTTCATGCATGGTTCCAGAATAAACCTGTGCATCCTATTAGAATTTTTGGTCCATCTAACATTTTGATAAATATTAGGACAAACTCAGACATTTCCATTGTCTTCATCAGAATAAAGACTAATAAAACATTTAGTAAAGTCAGTGTAAGATGGCATCAAGTATAATTTAAGCATTAGATCAACAACAGCAACTGGCATTTAAATCCCTCTTCTTCACCCACAATTTGTGTGGTTAAATCAAAAACTGCAGTCCTCAAAACAGGCTGCTCCCATGAAGTGTCCGAGATGCCTGGAGCCTCTGAGGTCCTCAAGTTCTGTTTATAAAGCTTCCTAGAGCTCTGCAACAGCTTTGACTCATTCCCAGGAATGCTTCAGAGGTGAATGCCATGCAGCCTAGCTCACAACTAAGCATTTTTAGGTCCTTCAAATCACATAGCCTACTGCTGTTCCTGGAGATGCTGATGCTCCCTGGTCATTGAGGCACCCTTCCTACCGGGCAGGAAACTTTCTGCCCTCCCATGCTCTGTAGGTTTACCCAACCCTGGTTTGCATTCTGTCCACTGTGCCTTGGCAGAGAGCTTTCCTAAGGGCTACACTTCGTAGTAAAAAAATAAACACTCCCTTCCCCTGAATGACTTTTGTGCCATCATTTAACCACTCAGTTCCAAAGAATTTTAAATGAATTTTTAGGACTTTCAAATAAAATCTAGTTATTTTGATAGGAATGTCTAATTACCTGAAATCCTGAGAGAAAAGAGTCAAGATCTGTCTTCAGTCAGGGTCTGTGGCAGTCTGTGGGGCAATGAGTCCTTTTGGAAATGTAGAAATATTTGCACAACCCTTTTTTATCTACATCCTCTTCTGGTATTAAATATGCATGTTCCCTCATTTATTCCTAGTTCTTCTCTCTATCATCTGTTTTCAGAACTTAAGAGACCTCCTCTATTCAAGGTCACTGCTAGTGCATGTATGTCCTGGACCATAAAGGCCAGTATTCCAGTTCCCTTCAGGTGTCCTCCATCAAAAAAGTAGGAAGTGCAGAAAATAATTGCGCTACACTGCATTGCCAACAGATACGGTGAAATGATTTTACAGCTTCCTTTTCTCTATACTCTACCAACTGGGGAAATTAATAGAAACTGATCTCAAAGCTATGGCTAAAAGGGAATATTGAAATAGACTGTTAATCTCATTGGTCCTCTCATTAAATTTGAAGGGAAAGATCTAAATACTTGTAGTCCTCCGAATAAAGCCCTTATTTTGTACAAGGATATTTTGCACTTTTGCTTTTTTCTTTAAGAAAACACATAGCAAAGGAAGCTCAGAAGGTATTTACACAGTCACCTAAAATAAGTGATGAAATAAGAGTGAATTCTGGACTCATTTGAACTGGTAGATGTTGTTTTAGAAGACTTCTGGTCCTAGCAAAGTCAGTGAAGGTGCTTTAGATACCTACAGGCCCTGCATTGTACTGAGCTTATTATCCCTCTCTGGTGGACTTAGGGAGTATGAATCATCCACCGAAAGCCGACAAGCTACTTGGAAGCTGTGCTTGTAGTGATTTCTTTTACTGAAACTGTCATATAAGAGCAGGGAGCAAAAACAGGAGAATGTGTAAAACTGGATATCAGCAAAGGTGTAACGTAAGATGTAATCAAATGCTTTACTTTAAACCAGTGTAATTCTGATCTTAATCTTTGTAACTCAGAATAAATTGTATTGATGAATTTTATTTGTGATCATGATCTGTCTTTTCTGCTACATTGAACCTTAGTAGAGAATGGCCCCTGCCCACCAGTATGGCACATGCAGAGTAAACAAATTACCTGCATGGAAAAAGCATGAGTTTGAAGTTCATATTTTGAACAAGGATTATATTTTAATGCTTCTCTACCCTTAAAATCTAACTACTGCATATGCTATGCAAGGTTTCAAGAGAGATATATGTGCCTTGCTTTCTTCATACCTTTTGTTTTTAAGTGTAGTTTTTGTGCCTTGCATGTTCATCTTATTTTCTTGCTCCAGAAATTTCTTGCTGTATTTACTTATGAGCTTAAGAAATGTTTCTGCTGTGTGTCTTAATATGCTGTTGTTTGTTTTTTAGATAAATTCATAGAAGAAAAACCCTCAAGCAGTTAGTGGTACTACAAGCTCCAAAGATTGGCCAAAAACACAGGAAGATGAAGAAAGGTTCTCAAACTGTGTAGACACTCTTTGTGGTATATACCAGCTGCTGCAAGATCCTGTTTGGTAAGAGACATTGGAGTTACAGAAGGAAGCACATTTGTCAAGTAAGTGCTCTTGGTTTTGCAGTGCCAGATGTAAACAGTGAGAGCAAGTTGTGAATTGATGCAGACAGAATGGCAAAAAAAAGGTTTCACTGCATCACAATTCCTGACCTATTGACTTCAAGTGGATTGACCTTTGACAAATGGTCATAAAAAAGGTTTTTTGTAAAACTAGTAATTTTCCTCTGGAATACTGATGAAGAAATTTGGTCTTTTTTGAAGCCATCTTTCATTCCTATCTGGCTCAGCAGGGAGGTTGTGTCTTTCTGCCTGATTGACTACCATATTCCTTTACCTGTACCTTGTAAATTATCCATTCTGAGTGAGCCTTTTGGGCATTTGTTAAAGATGAATTCTCTTGTAGTTATTGCTAGTAATAAGCAGCAGAATTTAAAATCAGTATTAGACTAAGTCTGTGGATTTTTGCTCTGCAAAAAATCCTATTCAGCTATGTTGCTTGGGAAGAAAATGAGACCAAGTGTCACATTTGTTGCAATAGAACTGTAAAGAGCGTTCTATATATAACACCTGAAAAGCGGGGTTCTTGTGCCTGTTTATGTTGACAAAATAAAACCTTTAAAATATGGATGCATTTGCATTGCAGTTAGAAAACAATGGGGGTTTATATGTTCTTGTCTTGTATACTAACAGTACACCAACACTGTAAATTTTCTTTGATTTATTAATGCAACCTATGTCTACCATTTCTGCTTTTCATGAATTCTGTCTACTGCAGAAGTGTCAGGGATTAGATTATTTTATGAATCGGACGTTGGTACTGGAACACAAAACCCCCATCTTTCATTGTAGGATAAACTGAAAGCATGTTAATATGTTGTGTTTTGACAAGCGTGGAATCACTAAGTGACAAGTGGTCTGTGCTCAGAATGTGCTTGTGTTGAGTCTTGCTTTATCAATTTCTAGTAAGTACTTATTTCTTCAGTTTTCAAAGTTACTGTGATTTTTCAAAGAGGACTTTGTGGACCTGAAGTTGCAAATTTTGATAATACAGAACAAACCCAAGGCTTCTTGAAAACAGTTATTTGGAAATGCAGTCGCATTGCACCTGTTACTTGACTAATGCCTTACAGGGTGTAACAAGGAAGGAACCAGGCTCTTCTCAGAGGTTCCTATGAGTTTTGCATGGCCTGGTTTTTGGTAGCAAGGGGGCCACAGAGGTGGTTCCTGTGAGAAGCTGCCAGCAGCTTCCACCATGTCCAACAGAGCCATTCCCTGATGGCTCTGAAGATGGACATGCTGCTGGCCGAAGCTGAGAAAGGTTGGTAACACCTCTGTGATAACAAATTTAAGAAGAAAATAAAAACACACAGTGTTTTTCTAACCAGAGAAGAGGAGGAGGTGAGAATATGTGAGGGAAACAACATGGAGACACCAAGGTCAGTAGAGAAGGATTGGGAGGAGGCGCTCCAGGTGCAGGAACTGAGATTCCTCTGCAGGCCATGGTGAGACCATGATGAAGCAGCTGTGACCCGCAGCCTGTGGGGATCCCCAGGGGATGTAGAGATCCACCTGCAGCCTGTAGGGGAGGTGCCCATGCTGGAGTGGGTGGATGTCTGGAGGAGGCTGTGATCCTGCAGGAGACTGGGTGGAGAGAGGGGGCCCTGCTTCCAGGCTGGAGCAGCCTGGCCTTAGAGGACTGCACCCCGTGGAAGAATGACCCACACCACAGTAGTTTTGGGAGGACTTCTTCTTATTAGAGTGGACCCATGCAGGAGAAGTTCACAGAGAGCTGTCTCCCGTGGCAGGGACCCTATGGTCTCACAGGGGAAGGACTCCTCACCCTGAGAAGAAGAAAACCCCAGGTGATTAACTGACCAAACCCCCATGCCCTGTCTCCCTGCACTGTTGATGAGAAGGAGGGAGGGGTTGGGGGAAGGAAAGGTGTTTAAGGGCTTATTTTATTTCCTATTATCCTCCCTGGATTTGGTTTGCAATAAATTCACCTTATTCCTCTAATTCACTTTGTACCTCCACTGCCCTTGGAGTGTTTTCTCTCTTCATGAAATTGAGGTTCATGAATTGAGTCCTGATCTCAATTCATGAAACTTTTGTCAATTTTTTTTCTCTTCTCTACCCAGCTGTGGCAGGGGAGGGTGAGTGAGCAACTTTTGTGGGTTCCTGGTGTTTGGCCAGTGTCAAACCATGACAGATGATAAGAGGCAATGGCACAGACTGATAACATGAAGTTCAACCTGAACATAAGAGAGGATGAAGATGGTCACTTATGAGGATGGTCGAACACTGGCATGGGTTGCCAAGAGAGCTTGTGTATCCTCCATTGGTGGAGACAGGTATTCAAAATCCAATGCATATTGCCCTGTGCAACCAGCAGCAGTTTAGCCTGTTTGCATAGTGGGTGGGACCAGATGATCTCAAATAGCCACTTCTGCCCTGACAATTCTCTGTTTCTGGAAGGGTTAGCCTGACCTGAGAGCCAGATGCTGGTTACCATGACAGTAATGCAGGGAAGCACAAATGAAGCAGCTCTAGTGTTGCTTGCAGTAGAAGTGCTCTGCAGTACTAGATGGCTTCCTTTTATTCTCTTTCACACGTTTCACTTGTACTTCAAGTCATACTCTGGAATGTGTCCTCTTCAAGGAAAGCTGAGGCTGGGAGTGGCTTGGTAGCCAACCCAGCCTGTTTGACCTTTTGCATCTCTTGCCAGCTGGCAGTCACTGTGCTGTAGTGAGAGAGAGCCTCAGAGGTTCTGTTTTCACTCCTCTTATTTTTCACAACCTTCACTTATGTGTTCTTCCACACCTAAAGAACAAACTTCTCAGTGAAGCCAAGTCAATAGCGCACATCTGGGCTTAGCTGGGGTAGGTCCTGAGGGACAGACAACTAAATCCTGAGCTGTGGCTTACAGGCAAGGGAGGGCGCTGATTTTAGAAGCAGCACTTTGTACAAGGAGGAAGATGTGAATATAGTTTGTTGAAGGGAGTTGTAGTTCCAAGTAAAATACATTCTGGGGAGGTGGAACAATTTGTAATTACAGGTGGAATTTTGTTGAGAGTAAATGCTTTTACAGTACCTCCCTCCTGCATTCAGATTCTGTTTTCTTACATAATGTTCTCTGACACAAAATTAGACTACCACAATGGCTGTGAAATTTTATGCTATTCCTGATGCCACAGGGATAGCACAACTGCTGCCTTCCCGAGCTGTCAGAGGGAACTGGTGCTGCCAGTACAGCATGGCTTGTTCATTATTGTACATGGGTAAGAGGGGGTTGCAGCAGGTTCATTTTTTCATGTTGCTTATTTGCTCTTGAACAAGGTCAAAAGGAATATTTGGAAGGTGCTATTCTGGGCCATAGCCTCTGGTCAGACTCCTTATTTCTAGTATGTTGTAAAAGCTATGTTTGTAAATGCCTAGGATGACATGCAGAATAACAGTGTTTGGAGGAGGCCTATTTGAAACCTGGTGAAAATAAGACACCAGTGTGTTAAAGTTTCTCAGCTTTGTCAGCTGGGATGGTGTGGTGGTTGATTTGGAATGACAAGAATGGAAACATGCTCCAGCTGTGCAGATTGCAGGATGCTATAAGAGACCCAAGTAACTCGGTGTCTTGAACAACACAAACACGAGTTCAAGTTTATTTATTTCATTAAATGCAGCTCATGGTAAAATAGTAAGTAAAGCATCAATCAAAATCAAAATTTCACTGGTGTTTCTGTCAATACCACAAATATCTTTGCTAAGATGCACTCATAAGGTACAAATCAAACATTGGTCATTATTACAGGTGGCAAAGAAGCTTTGCAGGTTTTAACCAGGAAACAAGTATAACTACATAAAATTAAAAAGAGGAAGCAGATTTAAATTCTAACAGGTTTAGATTACATATCAATAAAAGGTGGCAAGAAGGCATGTTGCTAATAATTTTCTTAGCATTTTTGCTGGTTGGAAATCTCAACAACCTTAAACTAAAAAATTTAGGTAAATGAGGAAAAAAAATGCAATGTGATTAGAAGTCAGCAATTTAATATTAAGGGTTGGACAATTTTCTCTCACAATCTTACTTTTTCAGGAAGCTGAAAGAGCCGGAGAGAATGAATGTGTGTGCCTATATACATGTGGTGAGACAAGGGATGGTAAGGGGCATTCTGAGATTATTCTGGATTTGTATTAAATGTTGTTAATTTCCAACAGTCATTGAAATTTGAAATTAAGGTTATGACATAGCATTGTAGTACAAATGCAGGTTTCCCAGTGAAGGAAGGAGAGAAAAAGAGAGCATACAGATTTCTACAAGTTTGTTTTTTTTCTTTTCAGGGTTCTTTTTCCTCTCTGTGAGAGTCAAAAGCATGAACTGCATTTCCCTTGTAGTCAGCATTTGACATAGGGCTAGATGATGGCCTGTGTGCAGAGAACTTTTATGACTCCACCTTACTTTTAAACAACAAAGCCAGAAGAGCAGATTTGATAAAAGAGAGCAAAATTCTATGCTTTCTTTTCTGTTTAGGGCTGTCTCATTAGGACAATAAAAATAAGCAGTAGAGGGCTGTTCTTTGGTGGCTCAGGAGAGTTTCTGTTTGCTGCCTTCTTTGAGGGGGGCTGGGTGGAAGGAAAAGAACAGGCACTTCAGTACAGATGGCTGCTTGGCTTAAGGTTGAGATTTTAGCACCGCAGTTCACATTTTTTCCATTGAACAATGAACCTTGGTTGCTGCCTGAGAGCAAGTAATTCATTCTAGAGGAGAGCAGAATCTACCAAAAAAAAGGATGGTCTTGGACTTGTTGTGTCTGATGAAGAAGTAGAAAGGGTGGTCAACCCTAAATTTCAGAACATGGCTAACATGTGCACTTGTTAGTTCTATAATGACAGCAGTAGCAGCAGCTGCCTCAGTGCCCTTCTCATCAACTGCAACAAAAGACTTGTGGAAAACCTTGGAGATCATCACTCTATCCTTCTCTATCATTCCACTGAAGTCAGCATTGCTGCTGAAGGCACTGCGCATTCCCATCCTGATCAGATTATCGCTGATGTCATATCTCTCTTCCATTTTGAATTTAGGTAGGTACAGGTCCACAAGAGTCTCAGTCATCTTCTCGGAGTCAGTCCATTCGGACAGCTTCTCATACGTCAGTTCTCTTTCCAGCTATCATTTAAGAAAGAGAAGGATTTTGGTTTTTGCAGGGAAAAACAATTCATTAACTATGAATTAATAAATTTTATGGCAATGTAATGAATTAAACATTTTAAATAGTAAATGTAACATTTAGCTGAAAGCATGAAAGAAATTGGTTTTACTAATGATCAGAGACAAGGTGTGCCACAAATATTTGAATCTTAATGCTGCAAAGTTTTGAGCAGTGGCCTTTCCAAATTCATAGCAAAAGAGAGATAGGAAGGGCATTCAACAGCTGCTATCCCCCATGGTAGTTCTTTCCTCTCTTTAAATTCAGTCCTGATGTAACTAAAATTGCTGTGTGGCACATAGTTTGGTCCAGTTCTATAAAAACAGGTGTTAAAATTATTGCATATATTTCCTTGACAGCTTTGAAATAAAGTGCTTCCAGCAAAGTCTTTTACTGCCACTCTGTGGCACTATGAGCACTCCTGGGTGCTATGCCACCAGGGTTCAGCTCAGATCAAATGGAGGAAAGCAATGAATGGTATACACTCCAAGAATTTAACAGTCTTGGAATTATAGTAACTACAGTAGCAGATCTCATTATTGTAGCAAATGTAGTCTCACCAAAATTCTAGTTTTTTATTGAGCAGGCAAATGGTGGGAGGGGAGAGGGGGAAAAAGAATGAGCACAATATGGAAATAAACTTCCAGGCCATCGAGAAAAGGTGTAATTTCAGGAAGAACCTATGACTTCGTATGTGATGGTGTCTCTCCTGAATGTGCAAGGAAGGGAGATTCAGCCCTTACAGATCATGTAAAATTGGATGTCAGTCAAGGGGGCTGTTGAAGAGCTGAGCATCTGATTATGCAAAGTGTTGTCTGTCTTCAGTTCCTGCCAAACTAACGGTGCTCTTGTGGACAAACTTTCTTGGGATTAAAGAAGTATTAAAGAAAATTAATTCAGTTAGTGGATGAGGTCAAACAGCATGATAGCATGTCCCTCAGATAGGGAGATATTATTGTCAGCCTGCCCTTCTTTTTTTTAATGACTGAGCACTAATACGAAATGGTTGTACCTGTTCAAGACCCGTAGTGTTGTCTTTGATGTCATCAGGAAGGAGAATGAACATACTGAGTTCACGTTTCACATATGGCAACTCAATCATTTTGAAATTCATTGTTTCCATGATGAGAACTGGAAATGTTTTTCTCATGTACATCATCTTTACAGGCTTGGTCTTGTTCTGGAAAGTATTTTTTAATAAGTAAGAAATCATTGAATGGAAGGGTGATGATGTCTCAGTGCAGGGAAAGGAAATTTTATAAACTTTTAAAACAGTGATTTATCATCCATTTTCCAAAGCTTTTCTTGACTGAACAACATTGCTTATCTTGGTGTCTGTGCCAAAGCTTTTGTAGGGGGCTGAAGAGATCTTTTTCTCTTCTCCCCAAAAAATACCTCAGGAGGAAGAGAGTTAGAAATGTCTGCAAGGATTAGGGGTATGGAGCAGGTGTGGGATATGGCCTTACAACACTGTCAGAAAAGCAGCTGTGGTTTAAGAGGATGAGTGTTGTGCAGTTTATCAGTGATCTCCTCTCTCTGGTGATAAAAGGTAATTGCTTGGAAAAAAAAGCTGATTGCTTGAGAAAAGAGAACTCTAGTGTGAGAGCAAAAGAGCTCATGATGAGAGGAGTTCCTGGGAGACAGTCACATTGTCAGGAGTGTGTATCTTCTATTAACATCTGTATCCCTTTATTCAAGGAAGCAGACCATGTGTACATGCTAATCAGAGAGCAGAAGGTAGATTTTGTGGAAGTTGCACAGAGTTCTTTAACTGTGAATTCATAAACATCTCTCCTGGATACATGCCATTAATCTTGCTTCTAGCCTCACACAGCCATGCACCAGTTCATGGCACCCTGTTGCAGCTGTGTTTGAGCAGGAAGGATTGTGCCCAGCCTGGTTGCACAGCGCAGAGGCCTGGTGCTGTACTCAACCATGACATGCCAGGTGGTTCCCATCCATGGAGCCTGGACTCTCAAAATCATGTTTTTACAATTTAGTCAATTTTAGCACTGCTTTACTGAAAAGTTTTAAATGTCTGTAGTGATTTTGGAAACATTAGCTGTTACTTGGAGCTCACTAACATTTACCTGAGCACATCCTAATGTTTCAGTGCGCCGAGAACTGACAGATTTTACTGCAACCAGCTTTTCACAGGGTCTAGTTACCACAGGGCTACCTAAAACACTTATGAAATTGAAAGATTTCAGCAATAGATGTTGTGACCAGGTTGTTTACAGTAAGAAGGAGGAACTTACCTTGCTCAGTCGGAAGGGTTGCAGTCCTGTATCTTCTGCCTTAAATTTCACTTCCCATTCTGCCTTGAAGTAAATGGCATTTATCAGGATCAGCTTGGTGGAGTTTGTCACATCTTGTGGACCCAGCAAATTCTTGATTTTGCCTTTTGAAAGCATAAGAGTCAGGTTTCATTTCAGCATAGCACAGTGAGGACATTTTGATCAGTTTTCTCTCAGTTCAGCTTCTTAGTAAAAAGTCCATGCCTCAATGCCCTGCTCCCTAAAATGCTCCCCTGAGATAAATCAGTGTAATTCTTTACACTCTCCAAAGGTGTTTCCTGACCTGTTCTCCTGGCTGATAGGGCTTTACTCCTTCCAAAACTATCTCAGCTTCGTTGCAAGCAGCTAGAAGCAGAAAGCCTCACTGACTAGTTACACCAGGTAGAAGGAGGAGCCCCTCTGCCCAGGGCAGGGTGGTACAGCAAGGCAGGCATCCCCCCCTGCCCTGGAGCACTCTGGTAGGCAGAGGTGTCTCTCCCCTCTGTCTGCTCTGCCAGTGGTGCAGCACCAGGGCACGTTTGTGCCAGCAGACCAACTGCTTCAGAGCACTGTGGAGTCAATGGGAATCTCCTCAAGGAACTCAATGAGGTCCAGATCAGGTGTTTGGAGCTGCTTAAGTGTGCTGCTCTTTGTCTGTCCTCCCACTATATCTCTGCTCACTGCCCACATCCACTTTGGAAGGCATGACCTGGCTGCTGCAGTAGCACCTGGGGAAGCAAGGGCACCTGCCCAAGGGAAATGGCAGCCTGAGTTTGTGGGAGAGCAAAGATGTTGGGGTTGAGTCCAGCTTACCCTCAGTTTGTTTTTCAACCCAAGTGTTGATTTCCTTTCCTGTCTGTTCTGGTGCTGTCTTAAAGTTAACCTTCTGCGGCTCTGCTTTGTAGTAGTTCTTACTGAGCTGTATGTATGTCTGAAAAATAACAAAAAAGTGAGCAAAAAAGTTCTGTACTAGAGAAATATGCTATTTTTAGTCCCAAAAGGAAGTTGTTAGCTCTTGTACTTGATAGATTCTTGGACCTAGACGACTGCAGGATCTTGCTTGTTACTCTGTGCTGGACTGTGGTTTAACAATTAAGAAATAAGCAAAGAACAGAAGTTTCACATCTTTTGTTCCAAGATTTCTCTGGAGAAGTGAGGAAGGCTGCATGCATCCTATGGATGTGCTTATTTAATTTCTCATTTACAATTTTATATATTGGGGATTCTAATACTAAAGGCACATTTCATATAAAGGGTTGTAGGGATCTACAATACAGTCAAGGGCAATGCATCCTTAAATTCTGTGAGCAGACTGACTGGTATTTTCCAGTTAAGGTTATCACTGGAGTCCAGAGCTCCTATTTGCAGTATTCAAGGTCAGCTTCCAAACTGTTCTGTTAATGGCAAGTAATTAAAAAGAGAAATATTTTTGCACTTTTTCTTCCTCTTCCCCGAGATTTAACTTACAGGCAATAATAGGAAGGTTTTTTCCACATAAATGCGGTTGGCACTTTTCAGGGAGTAGGTGCTTCTGGGTTTGTTGATGGCAGTCAGGAGCTTCTTGAAGCTAGAATGAATATCTGCAGTTTGCTTGTTCTCAGGATCCTTGGAAAAATAAACCAAACATTCAGCAATTTAATTTTTGCATCAAGCTTTCAAAAACATGCTATGCAATGCATATAGGAGAGGGATTTAGGTTCCTCTTCCTTACTTTTTATTTTCCCAAGTTTACCATCACTGCAAATTTTCAGAGCTCTGTTCGTGATTGGATTAACTGAATTGTCATATAACAAACCTTCCAGACTATCCCAGTGACTCATCCTTCTGGCTTCTGAGAGTCTGAGTGAGTGAAAGGAACTGAACATCATCCTGTTGTGGAGTATGGCTGGGGTTTGTACTTTAAAGAGGAGTGCAGACAATAAATGCTGGACTCCTAAAACTGTATCTGGACATTTTGATTCTGCAGGTTCTTTATAATGGAATTTCAGTTAAAATAGATACCAGTTTTCTTCTCTTTGGTCTCCCCCGAGAAGGTCTGGCCACAGAAGAAGAAGCTTCAGCTCCTGCTCCCACAGTGAAATGAAGGACCTGCAAGCAGAGTTTTCAAAGATAAGAAATAGGCTTGAAGGGCCTTGTGAGACTTAAAGTCAAATGGGGATCAAATGGTTGTCATGTTTCTCTCCTTGTAATAACTCACTGTGCTATCTGCTGCTTAGGTGACTAATCAAAGGGCTGCTGAAGCTGTAGTGGCAATAAATCCCATGGAATAACAGTGAGTAGCACCATACTCCTCCCAGGCCACCAACACTGTGCTCTTATCTACATGCTGCAAGGCAGAACTCCCTTCCACAGCTGTTTCTACCAACAGC
>NW_005054397.1:1450505-1491534 GCF_000277835.1 Geospiza fortis | reverse complement strand
TGTGTTTCTGCAAATCCAAATGGTTCTCCCCACAATAATGGTACAAAAGTAACCTACCTGTGCCATCTCCGTTGCTGTAGTTCCTTTTGCTCCCAGGTATGTCAGAGCCAGAGCAGCTGATATGCTCCAAGGGGAGAAGAAAATGTTTTTTCCCTTGTTGTTCTCATTCAGCTTGTTGAAAAGATCAACAGTAAAGTTGCCAACTGATGTGGAGACCACTTCCATTTTTACAACCTGGAAAGAGGCAACAAACAAAATTGTACTCTTTGAATGTTTAAGTTTTTGTACATAGTACACATTAATGAGAAATGCTGCATGTGCAAAACAATCCATTTAAGCCACTAAAACTAATAGCATAGTTGTATGTTTATCTTCCACACAGATAGTGTTTGCCACCTGTTAGGAGCACCAATTTATTTTAGTTTTTTTCCCACTACACCTACAGTTTTCTTTGTGGTTCTTTCTGCCTTTGATTTCCAAAGATGTGCAGATTTATAACCTCTGTATTTCTTTCCTTTTTTGTTCTTAACTAATGATTTATCAAAGGAACATTCCCAGGGGAAATTATATGCATTTTTAGTGCATTGGTTTACATTTTAGTACGTTGTTTGAGTTTCCCACTACTACATTTGGATCTGTATAGAATTGACAGCTGATACTGCAAAAGGATTTAGGCATAATTTTTAGGCTCATTTGCTTTTCCTGGTCAGCGACCTATTCTGAGTAGTTTCATGAACTGCAAAGCTGTTGTTTCCATTTAGACTTACACAGTTTATTCATTCTGTTTACCTACCATCCCTTCTGAATGTTCCAGCAATTTTTTCCCCAGAAACTGCCAGATGCCTTGAGGTTATGAGTGCTCTAGGCTTTAAGATATCTACCCAGTAATAGCTGCCTCATGTAATTTACGATTTAAAAAAACAGAAATGCTTAGATTATTCTTGTTGTCTTATCTATAGAATGGAGCAACAAAAATTGTGGTGCAATCTCTGAAGTCTGCAGATATTTATGAAGTGATTGGTTTCCAGACAACTGCATTGTTTCTGGTAGTCAGTATGCCCTCAGGACCATGTCTGTACCAGAGTGATTTTCTTTCCTTGGAGAACACAACCAAGAGAGCATCAGGATGGGAATTTCTGTTTTCAGCTAATGAATACTCCTCTGAGTCTCTGGCCTGATAATGTTCAGTGCTGTGCCTTCACCTGAAGTACAGAATTCTTTTATTCAAATGAAGAATTTACTTGTAATGCAGTTGCTGCCCTAAGAAAACTTTCCTGCTTGTGCATAATTCTGCCCCAAATTAGCAGTTTTCCGTAGGCTTACAGCATTATTTTCTCTAATGGTTGACATTTAGAAATACACAAGGCAAGAATAATGCATTATAACACAGGTGTATTATCATTTATACATACAGTCACACATAGTGCAGATTGCATTTAAAGACACCATAAAATTTACTTAAATTGATTTAAATATTTACCTTTAATCCCGTGAGAGAGAAGACTTAGCTCTTGTCCTCAGTCAGGTTCTGCATTTGTGTGTTAAGCTATTTTTAAATGAGGGAACACAGTACTGCTTGCCCCTCCCTTTCCTTTTTATCTACATCCAGGTTGTGTCCACCTACCCAAAGTTCCTTTCTACCACATTCCCAAAAGATCTTACAAAGTTTTGGCCTTTTTGTTGACCTGGTCATTTTCAGATTTAGAGATTTCAAAAGGAGAATGGAATTAAAATCTCAAGTCTGTTGTTGCACCACAATAACCTACTGACAGGATAGCAAAGCAAGTTGCTGATTCCAAAGGTTTTCTGGTGTTGTGGAGATAACTGCTGTGTTGTTTTAAATAAGTGAATTTTAAAAAGGTTACACAATGCTTTGTTTTGGTTTCTGGATTTAAGCAGATATTGAGGGTCTGTTTCTCCACTCTGTGACTCCTGAGTTTCAAATGCAGTACCCTAGCATAAAACAACAAGCTTAGTGATTGAATTGGACACTGGGAGTCCAGCTTTAGACTGAAGATTATTGGAAACACAGAGACAAAGCTGTGAAGGAGGGGAAAGGGATGGAGACCCCACTGGTTGGTGAAGAAATCTCATTGCTGTCATGGCTGGGAATCATTTGAGACAAACACTGCACAACCCTGAGTTGCTGCACAATAAGGAGGGCAAGAATTGAAACAACTGTGCTGGGAGGGTTCAAGCAAAGACAGAGAGACACGACAGAGGTAAACATGGCACAGGAGCTGTCACTTTGAAGTCCCAGAAGAGACACAGTGATGGCAGAAGAACAAGGTGGTAACAACTCTAAGACTCTAGAGGACAGCGTAAGGAGCAGGAAAGGAAGGAAACTGTACTCTTTGCTAAGCATTTTACTGCAAGCCTGATTACAGGAATATAGTGGGTCAAGAATTCTAAAAAATGTCAAAAATCAGTGTTGTGCAAGGCAGTGAAGAAATGCCAGAAATTAAACAAGTGCTAGTTTTAGTATGGTGAGTACGTCCTCCACAAATCTGGATAGGAGAAAAGTCAACTGAATGGTTAGGTGGTGAGAAAGCCCAAGCCAGGAGACTCCCAAGTCCCAGAGATATATCTGTGAGCAAGATAGTTGCCTTTGCTAGTCAAGATATAAGGAAGCCATACAGGGTGAGAAAGGGAGATTGCAAGGCAGAGTGGCTTTTGACAAAAGAGAAAAAAATCACAGATATTAACTGAAAGGGGCATCCAGAGATCAACCTCCTACTTGGAGCAGGCCGATGAGTAGATGAGGTTAGCCGTAGCCCTTCCAAGGATGAAGATCCCACAACATTTCCAGCACTGCTCTTCACCCTGGAAAAAGGTTGTTCCCTAATGTACAACTCACTTTTCATATGTTGTGGCCACTGCCACTCAGTAATGATACAGCACTGCCAAAAGGACATCAACTGTGTCATCTTTGCAACCATGCTTAAAATAGTGAAGGAGGGAGAAAAGGTGACTCATATTTCCATTGACTTTAAAGGCCTGAGTGAGTCTGTGTTCATGTTGTCATAGTTTTGTTTCTCCTTGGCCTTCCAGGTGTGACTTTTCTGTCTTTATTCCCAAGGCATATCAGGAAGTGCTTAAGAGGCTTATCCATGGGGACATGCTGCTCTTCCATGAGGTGAAAGAGGGTATGGCAGAGTTGGACTGAATGCACAGGGATCCAGTGTCATGTTTCACATCTGAGACAGGCAGAAGGCATTTCTCTTGGGGCTGTATAGGGATAAAGCACGTGCTTCATAACACTTTTCCTATGTTCCTTCGCATTTGGGAAGCAGAGCCAGAAGAGACCCTGGGAGCAGCTGACCACTTGAATGAAAAGAGAAAGGATGCAGGGACAGTCAGCAGTCTCTGCCAGAAAAAGGGAGTTCTGCTGTTTCAAGAAAATGTGTTTGTAGTAAGATAGCTGTTGGTGTATGCAAGTCCTTAAGAAATCTGGTCCTTTGCTCTCTGTTGTGAATTCATATAGTCAGGAGCATTCCCCGCAAACATGCATGATTGATCAGGGCACTCTCTTAGGAGAAAGAGCAGTGACAGGAGTACATATGACCTGGGAGGTTCACATTCATCTTCCAGAAAGCACTTATGGCCATTAGTATTACTTGTATTAGCTGTATACTTGATTCTCCCATTTTGTCTTGTCTCAAACCAGTGAATAAGTGGCAAAGTAAAATGAGAGCAAAGCAGCACAGTTCTAGGCTGGACATAGTGGACATAGTCGTAAGGGTGAAAGTTTACAAAGGGGAAGGTTGTGAGGCACATGTGTTTTATTTTCCTAGTTCTATAGTGCTGTTAAATATTTTCCAGTTGCTGTGGGACAGAGATTAGAAAGTACATGTGTTAACCACTTTTCGAGCAAAAAAAGAAGCACCAGTATCAGGAACAAAGGTGATTTTGCAGGTTTATTTCATTGCCAGTTCTGCCAGGCTGCAGTTTTTTACCAGAGTTGGTAAAAAGCTGACAAGAATGTGGATGAGTAGCCTGCTTTGGGGATCAGCATGAGCTGAAACCAATGGAGATGCAGCAGCATTCTGCAAGATTTTCCTGGGTTTTCATCTTCTTAGGTATCAAAACTTTAAAATTACTGGTTGAGCTCAACTCAGTCTGTTCTGAATTGTCAAAGTTCAGGTTCAGAAAGTGCTAAAAAGACACAGTAATGTTCTTCTTTGCGCAGTTGGGTACTTAGCATGTAGTGCTAGCTTTTTGGGGTATTTTGGCCAGGAAAATGAGCCAGAGGCATAAATTTGAGGTTGTTTTTCATAAAATACTCTCTTCTAACATTGAGAGATTTGTCAACAGTACAGGAAAATTAAGAAGTGCATGGGCTATTGAGATGTTCTTTGTGGTGTGTATTTAGTTCATTTTTGTTGTTGCAATAACCTGTGTAGTAATCGAGCTTCTAGGGGGAAGAAAACCTTCCCAAGAAGAGGATAGTCTTGGTCTTGTTGTGCCTGATAAAGAAAAGGAAAGGGTGATCTGCTAGAAAGATAACAGTAGCACCAAGACTTCGTGATGCCAGTGTTGCCGAACTGGCAGCTGCTGCCTCTGTGCCTTCTTCATTGACTTCCAGGTAACACTTGTGGAAAACTTTAGACAAAAACAGATCACCAGTCTTGGACATTGCTGTGAAATCAGCTTGACCTTCTGTGAAGGCATCTTGTATCCCCATCCTGCTCAAAGTAGATTTGAGGTCATATTTCTCTTCTAATGTGAACCTGGGCAGATAAACTTCCATGTTCATTTTCTCCATTAGTTCTGGATTTGTCCATGCAGACAAGTTTTCAAAAGTCAATTCTCTTTCTAGCTGCAGTAAGTAAAAAAAAAAAAAAAAATCAGAAAATTAAAATATGTTCAAAAACGTGTGCCCTACAGGCTACTTCTTCTCTTATATGGAGAACTTTTCAAGAGTTTGTAAGAGTACAAGAAAAACAGTAATGAAATGGCAGTTTGGAGATATGTTGTTCTAAAGGAGAATGTTCTTCTATGATATATCAATGCAATATTTGAAATGTTCTCAGTAACTGTCAGGGAATATAGCAGAGCTATGATAGTCTGGCTGTTCTTCTGTTCCTAGGGCTGTCTTCCCCGCATTTTAGAATTCACTGAAAAGAGCTTTCCCCTGCCCCCCACAACACCTTAAAAATTAAAATTTCTTGAGGGTTTGTTATCCAAAGGCAGAATCAGGCTTTTTACAGAAGGTGGCAGTATCCATACGTTTTAGTTCTGGACATCCTGGAACATAACAGAGGGTGCCCAATTTTTGGTGTTTTTTTCCAGAATGAAATCGTATCTGTCTGAATTGGTGTGAACAGTGGATCTCAGCAGGGCTGGTTTTGTGTCCCTATTTTTGCTCTGCTGGAAAAGGGATAATCTTATGGGGTTTGGGTTACCTGTTTCCAAGAGTTATGAACTTTAGCAACCACAGACGTGCTGGCTTCCAAGGCTAAGAAATCTCATCTGAGCTTCAAGAGCTTCAAGCTCACAGTACTAGACCAGATTTGGGATTTGCTTTACCTTGAGCCTGATCAGTATCCTCCTTCCTAAAAGCATGACTAGAGCCCTGTCTTTTACCTCACACAGGCACAAAGTAAGTAAATAATGACACTCTTACTTTTCCACAGTATTTATGTTCTCAATTTTTTTACCTTTTGTAAGCCAGAGATGTCACTCGGTAGCAGGATGAACATGCTGAGGTCATTATTGATGTATGGAAGCTCAAGAACATCAGCCTGAACTGATTCTATGTAGTTTAAGTTAAATTTATCCCTCAGGTACATCATGGGCACTGGCTTAGTTGTATGCTGCAACAAATCAAATGGAATGTTTTACAATTGTACTCTGAACAGTAAAAGGGCTAAGTTAAAGTAGCACAGTGGATGTTTATTTTATTTACTCTACAAGCTGCCCAATGTGTCTGAGACATCCGAATGGATAGGACACAGAACACAGGAACTTTAGAGGATCCCTGCAAGTCACTGGAAAGGCACTAGGAAGCATGCATGCTATCTGAGCTCTCTCAGATGACATCAGTTGTAGGAAACTGTATGCCACTCTGATTTCCTGAATGGTTAAAAGTGAAAATGTAAAGAACTAACCCATACACTTTTGTTCACCTCTTTTTTTTCCTGCCTGTGGAGAATGGAAGCTTTTTTGAAGTCAGCTTCTGATAATTTACTTGTGCCTCAGGGCCTGGTATGTGTGTGCAGTTTTAGTGCTGAAAGTGTGGTGAAATAAATATACTGAATACGCTGTATGCTTTAAATGAAATAACTATACTGCCGCACGTATTTAAAGGGTGACAGGACTTCTCCCTGCCCCTCCTCTCCCCCCAACTTTTTCAGGTTTTTCCACCTGCAATGTAGGAAATAGGGCAGTATATTGCCATACCATGTTTATTCTGAAAGGCCTTTGCCTGGTAGCTGCAGCTTCAAACTTTGTTGCCCAGTTTCCTTTGAAGTAGAGTGCATTTATCAGGACTAGCCTGGTGAGTGAATCTACAGATCCAGGAGGTAGCAGATTCTGGATTTTACCTAGAGAAAACAGAGAGACATTCACACATCTGTGCAGTTTCACTGTTTCAGTCTAAGAGCTGGCACAGTTTCTGGGGATATAAACCAGGGAAATTTTAAGTGCTGCCATAGCACTCATCCAGCTTGAGATTATTTGCAAATATGTAGTTACTGGGGTAATCTTGATTTACAAAGAAGAATAAGCCATATTCCTCACACACAGAGATGGAGGACACTAATTTTAGTAAGAGCTTGTTGGTAGATGAGTAATTTAGGAAAAGACTGATTTACCTTTCTGAGGTGAATTGTTTACCTGCCATGGGCCCTTTGGGCACAGAGAAGCCAAAATGACTCCTTTTTGATTTGGAGAGGAGAGGCTGGAACTCACCTTCAGTCTGTTGTTCAACACTGGAATTGATGTCTCTCCTGACGGCATCTGCTGCTCCCACAAAGTCGACTGATTGTGGCTCTGCACCGTAATATCTCTTGGTTAAAAATAAGTATTCCTGCAGGGCAATAGACATCTGACTTAGGTTTGCTGCCTGCCAAAATGAGTACTACTGCAGCCAGAGATGAAAATTACATGGCCACAAGCACAGTGTTTTCTCAAAGGAACAAAGTGGTTTTTAGTGGAAACACTCGGTTTAAACATTCTCATCTAACTACATCTACAAATCACTCTGAGATTAGATATGCATCCCAAAAAACTGAAACTTTAGTGTCCAAAGTCTAAGGAAAAGTATCATAGAAAATGTTAATGTTAAGGATAATAATATAATTTGCAAATGTAGCAAAAATATTTAAAGTATATAGCTTATGTTGCCATAGGTTGATCATGAAGATTAAATGACACTGCATAATCTAAATAAAAGTCTTACCTTACTGAAAGGCAATGATTTTTCTCCATATAGCTGGTTGACACTTTTAAGTAGGTAGTTTCTAGTGGGTTGATTGATTTCAAAGCTGAGTGCTTTAAATCCAGTATGGATATTATCTGATTTGCCAATCTCTGTCTTGGAGAAAGAGAAATAAAAAGGACATTACTCATCTGTTTTGTAAAAATCCTGGGTTTTTTTCTGCACACAGATCCAAGTAAAGTATTTCTCTTTGGGTGATCTGTTACCTATATTACAACAGAAGAGGTGCTCTAAACTGGACATCAAATATAAGAATCATTTTGAAGTATTAGAAGTTGCAGGTGTGGTATAGACACACATAGACACTCAGCGTGTGAGTATCTTGGAATGCAAGTGTTAAGAGCCTGAATTATGTAAAATATTTAAGGGTTTATAAGTGGATATTGTGAAACTTTGGATATCCAGAAAGCAAAAGTCAGAGAGTAATTCTTAAACAATGCATGGGATTTTCCTCTATCACTCCCTTAATTTATGAAAGTAGTGTTACATGGAAGGTTTGCCCCTAAATTTCTTAATGTCTCTCTTAATATTTTGTGGTTTGGGTTTTTTTAATGTTTCAGTAATTGCAGTAAATTCTCTATACTGAAGTGACAGGATTAAATGGATGTAGGTTCAGAGTCTCCAATGAGCTCAAGGAAGGAGCTGAGAATTAGTAAATTAAAAATCTGCACCTGTGCTGTATTCATCTCATCATTATATCAGAATCAGAGGCACGAACAGACCTTAAATCTCCAAAGTGTTAGAACCCATAGCACTACCCATAGCGCTCTGTAATTCTTACAGTGAGGGCAAGTGTTACTCATGAGGAACAATCCTTTTCCCGTTCATGCAGTGCAAATGAGATGTTGACATAACCCCTAAAATAAATCTTCCCACCATGGGATTTGGCTGTGGGATGCAGATCCATTCATCAAAACTAGCAACAGTTGGGGTTTTGTGGGCAGACTGCAGGGAAACAGCTCAACCCCCTAGAGAATAAGGATGACGGGAAAGAGCAGGGAGAAGAGTTTGATACCACCATCTTTGAATTGTAAACTAGGAAAAAGCCTTTTCTGACTCAGAGGGATTGCATTTGCTCTTCTGTATTGTTCTGCTATATTAAATTATGTGCAAACTGGGACAAAATGCCTGCCAGTATGGCAAAGGCTTATCTCAGGAATAAAATTATTCCCATTTCTCTTAGATTTATTGCAGGCAACTGGTCTACTTTGGAAGATCCCAACATGTAAATTTATACTGTTAACTTCTCAACTGAAATGAAGGCAAATTTATGAAACATATCAAGAATAGGTAGCCTGGAAAAGTTAGTGTTCTGGTTTTCTTTGTCTTGATGCTGCAATCAAATGTGTGGAAGAGCATTTCTTTTCTTGGGATTAGCTCTCTGAGGTAAGAACTGTGCTAGCTTTTGAATAGTAATAGTTTGAGAAAGAAATCTGTCCTCAGAGCTAAAGGAAAAAGATCAGAAGATCTATTGATCATCAAATGTTAAATTTTGCAAATTTGAGGTTAGATTATGCAATTCTGTGTAAAAGGGGGAAGCATGCAATAAGTGTTGCATTAGATGAAGGTATCGCACAATGCTGCACCAATTCGTTTTGTACACTAAATTTGAGGGAGGCAAACATAAGCAAACACAAATGTGGAAGGAAAATACAGGAGAAAATGTGGCTATGCCCTTAGCTTGATCACCAGTTTGGGTGAGATACCTTCTGGAAACATGCACGTCGATTTGATAGACTCTCTTCTGTTCTGGCATAGACCTGCATTCTTATGGTTGTGGTGACATTTTTGGCTTCTTCAGCTTTGTTGAAGTGAAGTGCCTGTAGTGGAAAAAGCAATAAGAAATGAAAAAAATAGAAAACTTGCTGTTTCAGTGAATTTTTTCAGTGACATCAAGGGGACTAGTAATGATGACAGTCAAGCTCAGATTTTATTCTTGTGTCCAGTCCTTACTGAATATGAAACCTTTGTCTAGGTCTCAATGCCCATGTGTACAAAATAGCTTGTGCAAACTAAGCTGAGGGCTGCAGGGTGAAACTCTTACATACCTGGCTTTTGTTGAGGAATCTGCCTGCTTTGAGTTATGCCCTGGGATGACCTGTTAATACCTGGAAAGAGCCAATTACCCCCAGATGGAGTCTACCAAAGGAGAAGTCTTAATGGAGCTCTGCTATGTGTCAAAAAGCCTGAAAAGTGTGCAGGCAGTTCCATGCCTTAAATCCCTTTCTTTGGACTTGTTCACCTTAACCAGACTACAAAGGAGTGCAAGCAACCTTGGAACACTTTTCAGAAGAGCTGAGTGTTTTGTTTTGTCTTGTTTTCCCTTCATCCTAACAGAAGATCACTCCTTTTTTCCCCTACTGGGTCTCTTGCATCCTATAAATAAGGAGTTAGATCACTGCAGGTGATCAATTTCTGCCACAGCAGAAGCAAACTCACCAGCCTCCCTTCCTCCAACAGGAGCTAGGTACCTGCATTAGGTATTTAACAACCATGCATTGGGACTGTTCTCACTGTCCCCTGATGACACTACAAGCTTTGAGCAAGTGTGACTTGGCAATTTCAGTAAGTAATTTTGCCTGTAAAATACATACCCCAAAGAAAGGGTTGTATTCTCAACATAGTTTTTCTCTAATCTTGTAGATGTGGATTTATGTTTAGCAAAGTGTAAAACTTGAAATAAGTATAGAGAAAACTCTTTTCCTGTGTTTCAACAAGCAAATTTCTGGCATGCAGGACCTTACTCCAAGAAATCAACCCTTTCAGACAGCTACTTTTGAATCCCAGACTCACCTTTGCCATCTCATCTGCAGTGTTACCTTTGGCTCCCAAATAAACAGTAGCCAGGGCAGATGAAATACTCCAAGGAGAGAACAATATATTCTTGTCACCATCTTCCTGCAATTGCTGTTTGAAAAAGTCAAGAGCAAAGCTTGTGTTTGCTTTATTCAATATATCCATTGTCCTGAAGCTGCACAGAAAGATGGAAAAGATGGTATTAATGAACCACTAACTGTGACTGCTATTTGTTTAGAAGCTCCTCTTCACTATTTGAACTTTTTTGTGATTAAAAATCTTTCTAAAATTGCTTATATAAAAAGTGAGGAGCATTAACTGTTATAAAGTTTCCCAAAGCTTAGCATGCCCTGTATAACTGATGGCAACAGCTATCATTTTTAGGCATGAACCAGCTCTAGCTGTGTTTCATATTTGTTCACCAGGAAATTTATTGCACTGCCCTTTACTGCATCTTGGAGTGATAGTTGATAGCAAATTTTGATTTTTTGATTACTCAGCAAAGCCTGGGCTACACACCACCGAGAAACTGTCTCTTAGGACAAATTTTATGCTTCAATTTGTTCAAGAGCCTTTTGATACTCATCTCTGTAGTGAACAAATACTCTGGTAACAGGAGCAGTCAGACTATTCCTTTAGGTCAAGACAAAACTCTCCTTCCTATACTTGAGCAAGCACTGCCCCAATTGTTGCATGCTAAGCATCCTGAATTACCTTTCTGACTTTTAAAAATGTCCTGCAACCCTGTCTTACAGCACTAGCCCAGATCCTAGCTTCCCAGTTCTTCTGCAATAGAAGCTTTCTATATTCAGCAGACTGCAGAGGCTGCTATTTGTTATTTGCCTTGCAGGTTTAGCTGAGGGTTCTAGTCTAGGGACTAAGAGTTATTTTGGTTGGTATAGGATGGTTTTAGAATAAAAGATAGTTTGTGACCCTAACAGCTTGCAAACCAGGAGCTAAACTGATAATATTAAGCACTAAATAGTACAAGAACAAATTACCTGACTTAGGCAAACACAATGGTTCTAAGTGTGCTGTGATATATATGCTAGTCAGTGAGCTCTAGAAATTATAGAACTCTGAACTATAAGTTGTCTTCCTGTATATTTTTAAGACTCATCTTTTAGGCTATGCCTATGCAATCTTAGTTAATTACTTTCCCCAAGCATTAGTTGTTTCCAGTTCAGATACCTGCTTCCTTTTTTCCTATTTGCAAACAAAGCAACATCAGCCAAGAATAAGTAAAATAAATACTATCTAGAAGTCATTACAGTACCTTGTTTTGTGCAGGGAGAAACACTGCTCTGGGTGTCTCCAAGGTTTCTGCAGTTGACATGAAGGGTAGGATGAATTTATAGTGCGCCTGGCCGGTTCTGCAAAGGTTCTTATGACTCATGACTCTGCAATGAAATTTGCCCTATAGGCCACATCCCTGTGGAAGGACTGAATCACCTCAGAGTAGGATGTGAAGTGATGGTAAGAATGATACCATAGAAGAATTTTACAAAAGTGACTGCTTAAGTATTTCTATAAACACTTTTGTGGCAACAGGCTAGTAACAACTTGAACCCACACTACTTTGAACAATCTTTCCTTTGTGGTTTGGAGAGGTTAAAAAAAGGCAGTCACTGACCTACTTCTTTTATGGTTTGTATTACAGAATTTATCTCTGAGAAACAGACAGACTGAGAAAAAGAAAGGGACTTCTTATGAGTGAGTTTTTCTACTGCCTGCTTCCTTCTGAGAAAGTATTTGTCATTCCTGGTGGGTTTCTCTTTTGGAAAAATGGGTTTTGTTAATCTTGTAGGATTCTAAGACTGTACAGCCAGGGAAACTCTGTAACTGTGAGATAGGGAAGGTTGAGACTCAGGAACCAGACCCTGACTTGTATTAGCAGTGGGCAGCATCCCTTGAACTTAGTGTGGGTGTTAGATTAGACTTTGTTTCTGTTTCCCCACCCAGTCTGGAAGCTGTTTGACCCATCTAGCACATCAGAGATCTAGTCCTTATTTTCCAGAGATGAATATTCCAGAGATGAATATTCTGTCAAATCTTCCTTTTCTTCTTTCCTGGGCTACTAAAATGCCTACTTCCCTGATTTTCCTTGCAATCATGGTGTCCCTTCTTCTGTAGTCCTTCTTGTATCTGTCTGTCCCTACTCTTGACTCCTAACTGAAACACCCTTTAAAATCCTACCTTGCCATTTATTTAATTTTTGTCTCTGCACTGTTGATACTTCCACCTTGAAAACCTGAGTAGGAATTGGATACCTCCCCAACACTGAGCAGGACTCACTCACAAGGTGTTTCCTCAGCATGAACTACCTTTGGAGAGCTTTCTTCTGATCTTCTATCTGTGAGCATACATTTAACATGGATTTATGTTGTAGGGCAAAGGTTTGCCTGAAGGATCTCATAATGAGAAATGAACCATGGAAATACCTACAAAATTTGGTGCAGGGCATAGGAGGGTACAGCTGAAAAGGATCCCTTGACAATAGTGAAACTCTTGTATCAATGTAACTTGGAAATTGAAAGCTTTGCTAAAGTTGCTTTCCTACCTGTGAGGAGCCACATTACTTTATTTGGATGGTGTTTTCCTGCCCCTCAGATATTTTGAAATGGTAGCTATCCAAAAGGGGCATGTTTCAGTGTGAGTTGTAATTTGATGTACCTGTTACGTTTTGCAGAGAGCAGCATAGTGTAGGAGAGGTGTTCACTGCAGAACTAATTGCTCCCATAGCGCCTGGGAAAGTTGTAATCTGTTTACATTGGCCTTAAATGGTTTCCAAAGCATAAATGATTTGAGTAATCTTTGCAAATTTAGCCCTGTTGTTGAAGAGTGATAGATACCTTGAAAATACTTCATCCCTTAAAGCAATTGGTGTGGGTTTTCTGCTTATAAAGTGGGGATGAACTTAATTTGCTAACTAGTGCTACTGCTTGCTGCCTTACAAGAAGTGACTGAGGTGTTCTGTTTACACAGAAATGTCGGGTTAGGCTGAATGAGAGGTTTGTGCTTTTGCACAAGGTTTTACAGCTACCTTTTTAGAACACCTCTTGAATGGCATGGCTGGTGGTTAGGACATAAAAATAAGAAAAACATACTGAGCAACTAAAATTATACTCATCTCAGAAGACAAAATATGCTTTATCAACATGATGGGTTGATAATATTTTCTAATATCCATTTAAATTAGCATCACTGGAGGACACAACTCACTGTGAGGTGCTACTGCTGACTCAGTAGCAGTGGCGCTCCCACTCCCTAGTAAGTCAACACAGCAGCACACTAGGAGATTTATATTTGTGTTAGTAGTGTCCTTTCTGTGGGAAGTAAACCTGTGTTCTCTGTCACTGCAGTCATTCATGTTTCCATTTGGTTAGGGCAAATATTGGCAGGATACCAGCACTCTGGCCAGCTACATAAAAGCATTTTGTTTCCTCCAGTTTCAGTGGAACTTTGCACACGTCATTTTGACTACACAGTGTCTGACTCAGTTCATGCCTGGGTTCAAGAATAGGTGACATGTTTGACATCTAAGCAGAATATTATAAAGTGCCCTATGAAGTTTCTTAAGGGTCTTGAGAAAAAGAGTTGCTGTCACAGAAAAGTGATAGCTTCTGCTATCACACAGTATTTTTGGGATACAACTTTCCATGGCTGGTTTTCATGCCCATTGGTAGTTTATTTTTACTATCAACTCTGTATAGCTCTTGGAAATCTGATTTAATTCAGGACTAATGGGTTCTATAGACTAATGTGTTAAGGTAGATCAAAAGAAAAAGTGGTATTTGAAGGAAAGCTCTTCAGTTTCCCTGACATCCTCAAGTGTTTTTTACAAGTACAAGCACTATTTATTTACTTGGCAGGGAAGAATTTCTGATTTACCCAGCAGAGTACTCTATTCAATTTTTTGACTCAGCCAGAGTTGGCCAGATTTTAAACATGAAAGGATTTTAAATACCTCCAAACCTTTAAAAAGACTTTAGGAGATAAAAGAAGCATAGGGAAGAAAAGAGTTTTGAAATCTGCTAATATTTTCATCCCTTTGTAGATGTGATTTTTTGTTGTTGTTTTAAATCTCTGTGTGATTTATTTAAAAACTATAAGGAGGACAGGGGCACAGGAACTGAGAAAATAGTGAGAGTGCTAAGTGCTCTACTCTGCATTTGTGTGGCTTCCCCTTGAAAACTGTGTGCAGTTTTGAGCACCACAATATAAAAAAGGCATTGAGTTATTGGAGAGTGTCCAGAGAAGGGCCATGAGGATGGTGAAGGGCCTTGAAGGAAAGTCTTATGAGGAATAGCTGAGGTCACTTGTTCTGTTCAGCCTGGAGAAGAGGAGACTCAGGGGTGACCTCATTGTGGTCTTCAGCATCCTCAGGAGGGGAAGTGGAGGGATAAGTACTGATATCTTCACTCTCATGACCAGAGGGTGATTGGGCACTGGAACAGGATCCCCAGGGAAGTGCTCGCAGCACTGAGTCTGTCTGAGTTCAAAGAGCATTTGGACAACTCGCAGGGAACATTGTGTGGCTCTTGAGGCGTCCTCTGCAGGTTGGACTCAATGATCCTCATGGGTCTCTTGTACCTCAGCACATGATTCTATGACTAGAAACATAACGTTTTCTGTGCTAAGGAGGGCTTTTTCCTGGGTGATAACTCTGTCATAGTGTAACTGAGATCATGGCGTGAGCTGTACCTTACATTGTCAACTGAAAAAAAACCAACTATATGCATCACCTAGACTGATTGTTACAGATTTTGGGCTGTGCTGTAAAGGAATTTTATGTGTGATGGTATCAACCTGAAATCTCAATTTTTAAGTTAAAGAGATATTAATTCTTTGAGTATCCTCTTTCCTTTTAAAGCTTTGGTTGATAATACACGTGTCTTTATTTTGAAACAAAGTAGATAGTGATCTGTTCTGCACCTCCTACAAGTAGATTTGCAAGCCTTCCCTTGCCAAGCAATCCTTGCTGACATACTCTAACACTATGTAAAACCTTATGAGTTCCCAAAGGGTGTGGTGAGGTTCCTGGATAAATATTTTTGAGGCATTTTGTTCCACACCTGCAGAGGCAAAGGTGTGGTAAAATTTGACAGTCCCAGCAGAATTCCTCTTACTTCAGTATTACTTCTACATGCTTTAGTTTTGGCACTGTAATTAATAAAGCAATATTTGTCCTGAGAAATTCTGCTCTGGTAAGAAGCACAGCACTTCTGATAAAGGACTGGTTTGTATATCTGAAAAGGGGCAGTTTATCTGTGAATGAATATGCATACTGTTTCCACACATGCAAGGGTGCAGTTTTCCTTTGAATGACTCAGGTAGTGAGCATTTTAAAAGTATCACAGGTCATGGATGACGCTAAAAATATGAAGAGTGGCCTTAATTTCTCAGCCGTGATACACAGTCTGCATTATGAGTCATGACGTATGTGTGGCTTGTGTGCACATTGGCTGAAACTTGTCATTTTTCCAAAGAAATCTCTCAAAGGGTGGAACTGTATGTCAGCTGCACAACTACTCTATCAGAAAGCTGATCCCATCTTCCCCTTCCAGTGCTATCGTGAAGGATGTGCCACATTATGAGGTGAAGGATGTGAATATCAAGTCAGTGTATCTTCAATACTCATTTCTAAACAGGTGCCCATCCTAAACAGGAGCCTTGTGCTGATGTGTCAGAGCAGAATATAGAGGAAAGAATCTCTTTTAAGAAAGCCATTTAGATATTTGCTCTGTTTTTCATACAGTTTGATTGCAAGTATTCTTGCTTGGTGGAAAGACCCGGAGTTTCCCAAGGCAGTTGGTGTTTTCAGGAGTTTCATTAGGAGAATTTTTCCAATAATCACTTGAGGAGGTGTACAGAAAATCTTTGCTATTCATTGCTGCTTGGCACTTGCTGCCCCTTCATAGTTTTGTGCTTTTTAGGCTAATCTTGGAACTGATCTAAACTACCTGCTTAAGTGCACATACAGCAGCATTAATGCTTTGTCCTGGAAGAGGGAGACCCCAAAAATGAGGGCTTGTGGTGGAATTTCCTCTTTGGATTGACAAGGACCTCAGCTAAGCTGTAGTGTCATAAGCATCACTTGAAAATGTCTCATCAATGGCTTTGCCATTGCATCTTTCCATCTCTCACATTCCCGGCCTGTTGCACAAAGGATCTCAATCTCTTGAGACCTGATATCCTTTGCGTGGTTCAAGTTAGCAAGCTTTTCACAGCCAAGGAGAAACTAATGACCTGATACACGGCAAGTAATACAAGATGATCTCATGTTTATTTCTGCTTTCAGGTAAAATAAGATGGAAAGTTTTCATTTTGTTCCTCAAACTTTTGTGGGAGTGGAAAAGTGTGAACTTGCAGGGTATTGCAGGGTATTTTAAAAGAAAGAGGACTTTCTTTTAAACTACCCTGATGAACATCTGCTCTTTACCAAAGCATTTCCAAACTCTTTTGATTCATCTGTAAGGAGATCTTCATGGCTCTATTATCTTTTGTACTGATATCTGTGGCTGTTTTAGCTCTTTGAAAGCCAAAAGCAGAACTCTCTGTGTAGTTTAAATCTAGTGCAGTAGTCTCTCTCAGTTGCTTTAGACTTTTCTTTCTGCTTGGTGTATCACCCTTACTTTTCTTTGGCTAAATCTTCCTTAATATCCTTTATATTTTTTAATATCCCTGGCTTCTGTGGTTGCTAATTCCTTGTCTGGGAACATAGACAGACCAACACATAGGTCAAGACCAATTTTAATTCAGTGGAACAGAGGCAAGATCAGGCTAGGGAAACTTACCAGAAGATGTGTGGCAGAGCAAAGGCTGCCTGTTTGTGGCTGGAGGAAGGGCCTCTTCCCCACCTCATGCAGAGGCAGCTTGGCCTCTGTAGCTGACACAGCATCATTTCATACCAGATAGTCCCTCCAGGCAGTAGGAGGGGTAAACTGTCCTCCCACTTTCTTCCTCTCCCTGATATTGCTCCTCTTAGAATCAAGCCTTGACTCCAGCCCTGCCCTCTTCCCTCACTGCCCACAGAAGTAGAGATTGCTGAAGGGCAAGGAGGAAAAAGGAGGACATGGTAAGGGTGGGGATAGTCAGCACCTTGGGGAAAGATGGTTAATGAACCACATCCAAGGGAAATGAGGCAGAATGAAAGAGAAAAGAAGGAAGAGGAAGAGGAATTGCTCCTGCATACAGCCCTGTGAAGTTCAATGATTCCTCCTCTGCCCCCTTTGATCTGTAATTCCATTCCTTACAAAAACACATCTGGCACCTCACTATTCTCCCACTCCTTATTGGTGTCTTATCAGCGCCACTAAACTGGAATTTTATCTGTGTGACTAAGAAGTCAGCCCTCCTTGTAAGGATTTGCTCACCTCTAGGAACCTTTTCCTGTTCTCTGAAGGTGCCACTAATAGAAATTCATTGTTTGCCTGTTGTGGGATGCTATTGCTAGCATTTTAAAAAGTAGGAAAGTGATGAATGAGTTAAAGAAATAAGAGCATAAAATTAGTTTGTTTGTTTTTTTCCTGGGAGTAGAATGCAATTTGAGACTGTTTGTTCCTTTCACAAGACAGTTGGACTGTATGGTATTAAACTCTTTTTCTTGGGAAGTTCAATACTGTAGCAATGTGGAAATAGAGGCCAGGTGCAAACAATATCCCAGTGATATCGCCAAGTACTAAAATGTAGATAAAGTATAAATTATGCTTCTGGACTAAAAATGTGTAGCATGAAGCTATCTATTATCTCACTTCTGTTCCTAGTCGTTGTTAGGAGCAATGGAATTTCCTAGGAATTTCCTGTTCACATGGTTGACTAAACACTCTTTGGCATTTTCAGAGGTATTTTGCATTGGCTCCAAGAAAAGTAAGGGAAAACAGTGAGAGCTTTGCAGACTGGACATGGGAGAATCAAAATGAAGGAACTGGTGGGGCTCATTTTCACATGTGGCCAGCTCTCATTTAGTGAGAGAAAACTAAGCTGGCTAGATAGTCTACACTACTTCTACATTAGTAATATTTGGTTTTACTTTTAAAATTAAATTAGTTCTAGCACTGTGGATTCTCCAAATTTAAAGATATGCAACATTTGGCTGGGAAGGGCCCTGATGTGTTTCTGAAGTTAAGACCAGGTGACTGTCAGCTGCCCTTTCCAACACAAGTCTCTAACTCTGGAAACTTCAGGAGACCAATTTTTGCAAATAACTGACTTTGTTTGACCAAGCAATATTACTTGCATTTTAATGTATTAGAACAGTTAGTACCGGAATAAATAGTAAGGCCCCAGGGTCAAATTCTGTCATCTCTGTGGAATTAACTTCCCATTGTAAGACCACAAGAAAGCAAGCAAGTGTGGTCTTGTATCGACACAACTCACTAATCTTTTGAATGCATGCTTGAAATTATAAATATACATGGGGTGTGGTGGTAGAGCAATAAAAGCCTCTAATGACAGTCCTAAAGCTGTATGAGCCTTCTTCCATACTTGTGCTCAAAGACATTCTGTGGGCAAACAAGAGCATAATCCATCTGTGCTTCATGACACAGAAGAAAGCTGAAGTGTCTAGGACATGATGCTAACTATTTTGCTTTGAGGATGGTGAGATGAAGCTGTAGCCTCATTTGTTGGCACAAAGGAGAGGATTTGTTCCTCTGAGCTTTTGTTCCTCTGATGCTGAGTGGTGGAGGTCTGATATCTGGCACATAGCTTGGGGCTAGATCCAGGCATGTTCTTCTAGGGGCCAGTACTTTGGGTGCCTGTTATTACAGGAGCTGCAGTACCTCAGATGTGGGAGGTTATTGAAACTTCTGGCGTTCAAACAAATATTTCTCTGAGATCTGAGGACTCTGGCATCCATTCCTTAATGGGGATATGATTTGCCAAATTCCAAAATTATTTCTGAAAACAGGACTGGGAGCACATGGGGGTTGTTTCTTTCAAGGAAGTGACTACTGAGGACAAGAATATGACTGCTTGTTGCTGTGCTGGCAGCTGAAGTCAACAGAAATCAGGAGGTAGCACTGAAAATATCTGTCTACATACAGGAGCAGATGGACTTACTTGTGTCTTCTGTTTGTGAAGAAGTATGCTTTAATTGATAAAAACTTAAACAGCCTGGAAATACTGCAGTTTTAGAAAAAATTTGCTGAAATTTAAGTGTCCTTGGGAATTTAGGTGCCCTATTTCCATGACCAGATCAACAGAAACTCTAGGACCATAGTAAACACACTATTAGCTGTCTTGCAATAAGTTTCCCCATTGTTATCTCTTGATCAGCAATCAGCTAAGATAAAAGAAAGTGAAGGAATATATTTGAACTATTTACACACCAGTGAAGGTGGTGTCATGTTATCTTTGTTCTTTTGCAAGATCATCTTTGCTACCAGCAAATTGTGTCCCCGAGGTCCTGCCAAAGTATGTGTTATTTTGGAGGATGGGGCAGGGAAATCCAAAGCAAGTAGAACAAGCGAATATTGTGTGGTAGAACTGGAAAAACATTCCACCACAGTTCTCCCGGCGCTGGTGCTATGCTGTATATACTAGAATCAGGAAAGAGCATAGCCTTCTTCCAGTGACTGCACCCCCAAAATTTTTCTGTTTCACTCTCCTGGTGCTTTTTTGTGACAGTTCCTCACAGTTCTGTTTCCTTTCTTGCTTCAGTGTCAAAGAGATGAATAATTCCAGAGAAAAACTATAACTCACCATAGACATTCCATCTCTTAGCATGGTTATTCTCTTTAGCTTCTGAATAAAAGCCCATAAAGCTTTGTAAACATACCATAAAGATAAGTAAAAACTCCTTCCCATTCCCCTGTATTCTCTAAGGCAGGGCTTTGTCTCAGTGGCATATAGATTCTGCACATATCCAGCTGCCTTTCAGACTGCTTATCAACTGCTGTTTCAGAGAAACTGGATGAATCATGTTTTGTGCAGAAATTGTTGCATCTGACTAGTTTAAGTAGCATGCATGAGAGAGTATGGGTCACACAGGTCCCTTCCTGGCAGAAAATTGGTCTGAATAATCTATCTTAGCCCAGAGTTACAACAGACTTATTCCTCATCTCTCTGAAATCAATGAACCAACTCAGGCGGAAAAATTGCAGAAACATAGAATATTTCAAGTTGGAAGAGACTCATAAGGATCATTACTTCCAACTCCCTGCTCCTCACAGAACTATCTATAAACAAACCATATGACTAAGAGCATTGTCCTGATGCTCTTTGAACTCTAACAGGCATGGCACAATGACCACTTTCCTGGGAAAGCCTGTTCCAGTGACCAACCCTCTGGATGAAGAAACTTTTTTCCTAATGTCCAATCCTGAAACAGCCTCATTCCATTTCCTCGTGCCCTTGCTGGTCACCAGATAGAGAGCAGCACCTCCCCCTCCCCTGCCCCCAGTAGGATGAGATGAGGTCACCCCTCAGCCTCCTCTCCTCCAAGCTGAACAAGCCAAGTGACCTCAGACACTCCTTCTAAGTTTTGCCCTTGGGAGCTTTCACCATTTCGGTCCCCCTCCTCTGCACACACTCTTAGAGTGTTATGTTCTTATACAGTAGCACCCAAAACTGCCCCCAGCACTGGAGGTGGGGCTGCCCTGGTGCAGAGCAGGGACAATCCCCTCCCTTGCCTGGCTGGCCGTGCTGTGCTTTATTCCCCCCAGGACGCCCCAGGTTAGCCCTCCTGGCTGCCAGGGCACTGCTGACTCATGTTCAACTTGCCATCCACCCAAAGCTCCAGATTTGTATACATAGCCAGGATTACCCTGTCCCAGGTGCATTTAAAATAATCCAAATGAAAAGCATTTGCTTAAGTTTTTATTATGATTAAAGGAGCAAAAGTGTACACCCACAAGACCCACTGTATACAGGGATAGGACACATGGAGAAAATTTGAATAGCAACCTGCAAAACCACCACACTTGGTCATGATGATTGATCCAAAAAGGCTTAAGAAGAAATATTAATTACAAAATTTCTATAAGGCATCCTTAGAAAGGGGGGAAGTGCCTTGCAGTATCAGGGGTAGAAATAAAAACCAATTGCTTTATCAGAGTAGGTATGATTGATAGTAGTTTAGAGTTTAATTTAGGAAATTTTGAATGAATTATTCCAGGGCAGTCATCATGAAATTTGTCTGTAGAGAAATCTGGCTAAGTTAGAAGATTCCTTTTTTTTTCCCAAAAAAGGTGATGTGTTTTTTCAGTGTGATGATTCGGCACTATTGTTAAATTGCACCAGGAACATCTCTGTTAATGCTCATGCTTTCTTTGGGTCAGATTTTCATTCCTTTAATTCTTCATCTATGAGTAAATAATAATACTCAGCACAGAGGAAAGGCAAAGAGCCTCTGCTTTCCAGGCAAAATTTCACAATTTCTGCCTTAACTTTTTTTTTTTTTTTTAATCAAGCATTCCAGTTTTAGAAAATATGGATAAAAGAGAAAGTTTGTGTTTCTTTTTACCCTTGATACTGCAGCACTTTGGGTCTTGCTGTGGGGGACAGAAACTCTTTCAGCTTTCCTCTCTTTAAGGGGAATAGCATCTGCCAAAGAACAAGATGCTATCAGTTGGGTTGTGCTTGATCAAGAAGAGGAAAGGGTGGTCAGCTCTAACCTCTTCAGAGACACTTGTGTCATCTACCCAAGCTCCTGATGAGCGTACCACCTTACTGCCTGCTTCATGGATCTCCACAAATGCCTCATGGAATGCTTCAGACACCTTCAGGCTCCGTGCTGAAGAGATGCCAGAGAGATCGGCTGATGAGCTGAACAGGTCGGTGATACCCAAGGATTTTAAGACAGATGTCAGGTTATATTTTTCCTCAATCCTCATGCGGGGGAGATAAACTTTAATCTTCCTCTCTTCCATCTTTCTAGAACTGGTCCACTCCTTGAGATTTTCAAAGGTGATTGCGGTCTCAAGCTGCAAGGAAACAAACAAATTAGATCTCTGGGATGAGAGCACAACATCTTTTGTAGCAATGCAGTACCGTTTGTGGGTTTTTTCTCTTAAACTGACTGCTTTTCTTATGGTGTATTTTCTGGGTATATATGGATTAGCGTGTCTAGAAGAGGAAAGCAAACCATGACTCTCTCTTCTCTGTCCTGCTTCCTATTTCTTTAATAGGCTCACTGGCAATTTATAGTCCTGACTAGATGGCTACTTAGCAAATTTCCCAAAGGTCTTGCCAATTTATCTTCTTTTCTTCAGAAATATATTCCAGGAGTCATTCTGTGCTTATGAGTTTTAAGCTCTTTTTACATTTAAGACCTCCAAGTAAGGAAGTGTTAAAGGTTTTACTAATATCTGAAGTATCTAGAGGCATTTGAACACAGCTAAATTTCTTTAGTAATAAATGAGCTATCAGCTATTACTGAAGAAATTTAGCTGTGTTCAAATGGCTCTTTAATTTTATAATTTAGGTTCTTAGAGTTAGTGCACAATCATTTCAGTGAACTCGGATTTATTGCATAACTTTTCCTATTCAAACTGCATTCCTACTAATGGCTATATTCTTTTCATACCAACAGTAATATGTCATGTATATTTTACTTTCTGAAACTGCTTTAATCATTCCAGTATTCGTATTCAATTTTTAGATAGTTTAATTTTTGAAGGCATGAAGGAAGCATGTTGAAGGCTGTCAAACCATTCAATAATTACAAATACTCAAGCTAAGATGAACTTCCCATAAGTTCCTCAGTATGCAGAAATTGAAATATAAAAGCTTTGGAGCTCAAGGTGCTGGAGGAACAGCTGTTTATCTGACAAGAATCTGTCCTGCAGTGACAAAAATTTAACCCTCTAAAGCAGTTCCTTAGCAATCCATCCTTACACAAACTTTTGCAGGACCACTGAGAGAGCTGCGGGCCCCTATGCAACAATCCCATGCTGCCAATATTCAGATCTGTGCTGGGGATGTGCTTTAAGATAACTTTATTGTGAAGAGCATCTTTGCACCTAAAATTTCACTGTGTTCATGGTTTTCTGAAACCCAGCTGCCAGGGGCATACCTGCTCCAGGCCGGAGATGTCATCAGGCAACAGCACCCACAGGCTCAGCCTCCCACTGGCATATGGAATCTCCAGGATTCTGCATTTCTCAGAAGGGATCTCTGCCACTTTAAATATACCAATCTGAGACATCATCTGCACAGGTTTGCTTTCTTGCTGCAAAACCAAAGAAAACGATACAATTTTCAGAAAGATTATTCCTAGAGTGTAGAAATGCGTGCTTATGGTTAAAGCTGATGATTGCTCTTTTTCAGGAAGATTGTACAGCAACTTGTCAACTCCCTTCTTAAATTCCAGAACATGACACCTTTAAAGTGATGTATGCCCACATACCTCAGAAATTCTGAAAGGAACTGCCTGGGTATCTTCTTCCTTAAATGCTTTCTCCCACAGTCCCTTGAAGTAGATGGCACTGACCAGGACCATGTCAGTTTGTGAACTCACAGAGCTTGGTTGAAGGATATTTTTGATCGACCCTTTCAAAATGCACAGGAAAAGAGAACATGTATAATGCATCTGTGTATAACACATCTTACTTGGCAATTTCAACATTAAATGGAGGGTGAAGAATTTGTGGAAAGGAGGGTGGTAGGGCAAGGACATTGCTTTAGTTTTGTAGCTGTTATCTTGTAGTTCCAAGGTTGATTTGCTTACTGCTGTTGGCAATGGTTGTTGTTTCTCTCCCTATAAAGAATTATAGTGAGAGATATAATATCCAGAGATTTACTTGATACAAAATTAGCAAATTTTGTGTCAACAGGAAAAACCATTGGAACCTTGTATCCTAGGATGGTCTCCCAACCAAACATTTAATTTTTCATCAAACAAAAGTTGAAACATTGGTGTCAAACTATTTGTCAGTGTGTAAAAAGCATATTTTAGTGCTGTCCCTTTTATCAGGACTGGAAATATTACATATCCATATCCACAAAGCTTCTACAGATAGAGAGAGTCCTCTAACAGGGATGTCTATGAGGAAAAAGAAATTGTTAGATGATAGTTCTGTATCTAGGAACTGATCTCTCATCCAGGAAAATGAGCACAGGGAGATGTTTTGGTTTTTCATCACCTGACTTAACTGCTCTCACGTGTTGTTCAAGCATGGTGGCAGAAGGGAAAATACCTATGCTGACATTTGGCTTCCTCTTACCATTTGTCTGACTTTCAACCCAGGAATTTATGAGCTCTCTGGATTTTTCTGCAGCTGTTTGAAAGCTGATAGATTCCAAACCTCCCTTATACAGTTCCTTCACACATTGAATGTATTCCTGCAAAGAAAGAGTATGCCATTTTCAGATCAGAATGTCAAAGCATTTTGCAGATGTAAAAGGCAAGAATGAAATTAACAGATATGAGCAATCTGCTTATTAAGTAACTATGAGCTAGTTCATAAGCATCTTAAGATTTGACATGCATTGTTTCAAGCAAGAGTATATACATTTTTAAAACATATTTTCCAGAACTGAGTTTAATCCAAACCCAACATTCATTTCAGTTAAGTATGGAGTTTTTATTCTCTTTGCCCACTTTTAATTTTTTTTTTTTTTTTTTTTTTGCAATGGTATTCTCCTTGAATTTCAAATTAAATGTTTGTTTCAATGGAAAACCTTGGAATATTCTTGAGTACCTGAAGTTTTTTGTCATGTTTGTTTTCCAAGTTGAGAAAAGAGTTGTTCTCTTTATTAATTATACCTTGGCTTGATTGGATCTTTATTGTACTTTGCACAAACATCTTTTTGGCTAGTCACACTTTTTCTCAAGACTTTCAGGTGATAGATAGAATCTTTCCATATGGAAGAAAATTTGTTTAGCAGACCCTAGACTTCCGACAGTGCTTTTTGCATTAGAGAAAGTTACAGTTTTGACATTCAGATCAGATCTTAGAGCAACTCACTGGCAGAATTGGGTATTTCTCTTCAGCATAAAGTCTGCTGGCGATGCTGATGGAATAATTGTCACTTGGTTTGGTGATTTGGGTGATGATGTCCTTAAGTGAAGCATGGATGCTCACAGATGTGCCGCACTGATTGACATGAATACAAATAAAAATACAGATGATGTTACACTAGTTTTAATGATGAGTAGGTATTACATACTATATGAAAATAGTAGAGTAGTTCAGATGCTTCTGCTTATAAAATTGTTCATCCTATGCTGATATAGTAATTTTGTAATATATAAAATTCGGTGCTGTTTTTCTACTGTAATTTCCTCATACCATTTGTGGGGGGCTTTTAATTTTCTGTTACAGTAATCTAGCTTCAGCAGATCAGTTCCCAACCTGTTCTCTTTAACCACTAGCACCCAGCTACTTTGCCTAATTATACAAATATCTATAATTTCCCCCTATGGGCCCAATATTATGGTGATGGGTTTAATTTTATGCTTGCTCTGAATTCTCTGTTACCTGCCTTCTCTGTTCATTCTTATGAATGAGGTGTTCCCCCAAATCCTGGATGAAGGGCACTGGCTGCACATTGGAGTAGGGTTGGAACTGCTACAAGACTGCTTTATCTGATAGATTTTGCTCCCAGGAGAAACCGACATAGAGAAGGGATTAAATTGTTTCAGTACCTGAGATTCAGTACTCTCTCCAAATCCTGGGATTTTATCAAAGTGGATAGCCTGTAATTAAGAATAACAGTAGTTGAAATAACTGGTATGACCAGAAAAAGGTTATGCAACAGAGATTAACACATCATGTTTGAGGCAAACCTATTGACTAACTGAGAATGACTCAAAAAGTGCAATCTATCTGTACCATCTCTGAATAGCCATGCATACTGTTGCCTGCTTAGATTATCTTTTTTTTCTATTGAGCATCTAGGATTCTGCTCCAGTGTGTGCTACCAATAATGTCAACCTTCTTGTAGGTAACAAGCCAGCCACTCTCTATAAAGATAGTGAGAGCTGTAGGAAGTACATGAAACTTTCCCTATTGATTTTATTTCCTTTCCCTATTCAAAAAAAAAAAATGTTGCTAGAATGTATTTTTGTCTTTTAGAATTCTACTGCTAAACTATGATAAAATTTAAATCCAGTCTCAAGATTTTGGGCTTATTTAGCACTGTGGGAGTTTCAGGTGGCCACAGCTTTTGATAACTCTGGATCCACATTTTTTAGCCTCTGAGGGACATTTTCATATCATTAAGGGCTGTGGCTCTGTTGAGCAGCAGGAGGGTTTAAATCCTCAATGTAGTCTCACCTTTTCTATCTGAGCCTTGGTGTTATCTTTTGCACCTATGTAGACCATGGAGAGTGTTGAAATTATGAGCAGAGGGGAGTAGCAGACATTCTCCTGGACTCTCTGGCTTCTCAGCTCCCTGAATATGTCACAGCAAACTTCTGTGCTCACTGGACCGATGGAGGCCATTGTGCTGCAGTATTGCCTAGAGCAAAGAGCAGAAGGACAATAGCAATGTAATGATGGGAATAGCATACACACACACAACACTTTAATAGGAATTTTCAGGCTATAAAATATAAACAAGTAGTTTGGAAATCATTCTATGTTAACATGTCTGTTTCTATGCTCACCTTTCATGCATGTTAGAAACTGTTTTCACAAATCTGTTTCCTTCTGCATTTCTATACATTCACCTTTTTTAACAGCTCCTCAGAGCTCTGGAATCTGTATGTGATTTCTGTTTACCTTTTCAAAGAAGTCAAACAACAATTACCTGTACTTCTTTTCATTCACTGAAGGCTATAATTCCTTAGTACTTTGTAGTAGCTTGATGAAAACAAGAAAATATTCTCTCTTTCATATACTTGCAAAGCTGGAAATTTAAGTATAGATTAGATTTCCATTTGGTTTAGGTCTGGGCGGATAAAGGTAAAAGCAGAGGCTAGCTATTTGTATTTTCTAAAAATAAGTAGGTGTCATAAAGTATCTATTTTTTGCACAGTACTTACTGTGTAGATCTTCAAAGGCCTGTAGCTTACCCTTGTTTTAGTAATAGAAGCATGGGCAGGCAATACAATTTGTCTAAGGTCACTGAATCTAGGAGCAAGACTGATGCACAAAATTGATGTTTCATTGTATTGTGCTTTCAGGTATAGTTTGCTTTGCATAAACATGCTATGATTTCTCAGACTATAACCTGTCTGAGAAATTAAATTTCTGTTTTTCAAAATCCTGCCCCTTACATAGGAGCTAAATGCTAGGATCTCGAGTTTCTCTTTGTAGTGTTAAACTCTACCAAAGTGTTTTGTGACTGTCTTCTTGGATATACACATACAGACACACACATTTTTCTCTCACATTCCTTTCTGTATACATGTTCCTACTTATAAGTTATTTAAAAATTGTACATCTGTGCGCCCACGTACCTTTGTATGTTGTGTTCACCAACTGTATTTTTCAGGAATGCAACTCTTAGAGAAATTTCACACTAAAATAAACTTAGCAAATTCTCTGAGCACCACAGTTCTGCTCTCAATGCACTCTTTTGAACCAGAGGTCAAGCAAGGAAACTTATTGCTTGTCTGTCAAAATCAGTCTTAAAAGATACAGAATGGGAAGATAAGATTCTCTGAAATAAAATAATGTTTTGAGCACAAAATAACATTTTAAGCATAGAGAATAACTTTAAAAACCTCCTCAAAACCACAAACATTCAGATTTTACACATAATAAAATAGTGTAGAATGCATGTACACTGGTGAGATTTGTGGAGAACATCATGTAAATATTCTGTCCTGAAAAATATCAAACACAAGACAATCACTTCTCTCTTTTTAAGTTTAGTCAGAGCAAAGGAATAATGCAGTAAGAAGGTACATTTTTCTAGAGAGATGCTTACCTTCAGGCTTCAGCACCAAAGACAATACCGCTTTCCAGCTGTACATGGGTATACTGGCTGAGCCCTTGGGAATTTATACAGTTTGAGTTGTGACCCACCCACTGCTGTCCCTCAGAAGTTTGACTTTTGACACCATAAAAATAAATTAATGGTATTAGGTCAGTTTTTTTGTTTCAGTGGGTTTGGGTTTGATTGAAGGGAGAACAAATATTAGTATTGTATGCTTTTTAACAGTGCTTTCCACCAGTATATCAGAACCATTTGGCTGGAGAAGAGGCTGGGAAACAATTCCTCATTTGCAATGAGATACTGGGATGGCAGTAAAAAACAAAAAAATGTAAAAACCTTAGTGATGTCACACATAATTAGCAGTTATTAGTCAATATGTCAATAATTAGTCAATTTTTTATCATGGTTGTACTAATAGACCAGAACTCTCTTTCAGTCAGTCCTTTCTGAATGTACAAAATGCAGCCATGCTGGACAGAAGGGATAGGAGGACAGGACTTAGCCTTTTATTCTTCTAAAAAACTGGGGAAATAAAGTAGGGTGCATGCAACAAAACCAATTGAGATGAAAGTCAAAACCAGGAACATTTTCTTTGAGAAGCTGGAATATTTATAAAAAGATCTTTCTGTAAGTGTGTTTTTATAGCAAAGTATTTTATTCTCAGGGGTTAACAGCCCTTACCCTCTACCTTTGGGGTAAACCAAAACTCTAGATAAAATAAAAAAAAAAGTCAGTTCCAAATGTATTTGTGTATGCCCTTGCCTTGTATCTCTCAGATCTTCCATGAGTAACTTAATGGCATGATAGATGATGTAGGAACTGTGAAATCCAGCTAGAGTGTTCATGGTCTGTGGGACAATCATAATATATAATAGCAAATATATTTCATTTATAAAAGCTATTGTTCTGTATTGGAATAATAGAATGGACAAACAGTTAAGGAACTGTTCTGACCTCTGCAAAGCACTGTGTGATTTCTAAAAGCGGGGGGAGAAGGGGGGAAGGCAGGAGGAGAATCTCAAAGCCTGTACTATGTAATTCTTTAGAACATATGGGTCATAACTGTGATCTCTGTTAAGCAGAGTAGTCTCCTGTACTGCTGTCAAAAGTTTAGGCCATGTAGTGTTCTTTGCCTCAGTCTGCTTCCTCTTGTGAAAATAAACGTGCCATGTAAATCTACATTCCCCTTGATGAGCCATTGTGTGTCAGTGCGTAGCTCAGGAGGTGAGGTGAGGTGTAACACGGACATCAGGAGAGGCAGAAGTGCTAGGAAGCCAGAAGGAAATCCGACATATGATTAAACAGTGGGGGGTGTGCCTGGACCCCAAGTCACAGGGCATGTATCACATGTTGCTTTCCTTTTAGGCTTTGTGCCTACAAAATAATGATTATTTGTCATCCTTCTAAGATGATGATGAAAAAGCTGAAGTGAACATGCCAAAATGGGCTAATGCCAGCTGTGCTGAACTAGGAGAAGCTGTGGATTCCCTCGAGAGTCTTAGAAAGAGATCTGGATAGACCAGAGAGCTAAGGAATCACCAAAGGTATGAAATTTAACAAGAGCAAGTGCCAGATTCTCCATCTGTGATGGGGTGATCCTCATTGCAAGTACAGACTGGGGGATGAGAGATTAAAAACAGCCCTTCATAAAGAGATCTGTGGGTTTGGGTCAATGGCAAGTTGAATATGAGTCAAGAGTGTGTCCTGGTAGCCAAAAGGACAAATAACATACTGGGGTGCATCAGGTTCAGCATCACCAGCTGGTTAAGGGAGGTGATTGACCCTGCCAAAGGCAGAGGACATCTTTAATGTCCCTTGAAACCCAAACTGTTCTCTGATTCTGTGATTCTCCCACTCTACTCTGCACTGATGTGGCCTCACCTCGAGTCCTATGTGCAGCTTTGGGCACCTCAATATGGGACATCACACTGTAAGAGCCTGTGCAGAGGAGAGTGACAAAGATGGTAAAAGGCCTCGAGGACAAGAAGAGAAGGCCGAGGGGTGACCTCATCTCAGCCTACAACTTCCTCAATGGGTGCAGTGGAGGGGGAGGTGTTGCTCTCCTCTCTCTGGTGACCTGTGATGAGCCACACGGAAATGGAATGAAGCTGCATCAAAGGAAGCTCAGACTGGACACTGAGAAAAGGTTCTTCATCCAGAGAGTGGTCAGTCACACCCTGGAACAGGCTCCCCAGGGAAGTGGTCACAGCACCCAGTGTGTCAGAGTTCAGTGAATATCTGGACAATGCTCTTAGTCATATGGTTTATTTGTAGGTAGTCTTGCAAGGATCAGAGAGCTGAACTCAATGATCCTCATAGTTTCCTTCCAATTTGAGATACTTCATGATTCTTCAAACCTGTGTGTCTTCACCTAATAAGCTGTTTTCTCACATTGTTTATAGTGCACCTCAGATTTATGCCACTATTTTCACTCTTTATCCTTTTTTGTTCAGGGCCACTTTATGTCTACAAGGGTTTAGTTCTACTTCCACCACACTGGTCTTCAATTGCTGCATGTGAGAGTTGGTCAGTGTATTTAACTCAGTGAAATCTGCCATTCAAATGTCCTTCAAGACTCTCTGCTAAACAACCATGATTCCCCTTCCCTTCGTCTGGTCTATCATACATGAATTACAGAAGTGTCCAGACCTGTATCACAAGTAGAGCTCATCTCGTATGACCTGAATTTTAGGACTTACAAACATACTCGGGAAGAAGCTGCGCTTTTGGTGATAGTTTTTTTTTTACACACTATCACACTGCAAGAATAGAATTAAAATTATCCCAGTGGTTTTTTTTAATCTGGTGAGTTTAACTTCTGTGTAGTGTCCTGGTTCCAGATCTTCAGAACAGCTTTGTATGCATTTGATGCAGGGCTTTGTTCCATGAGTTATATGAAAATCATGTTTTCTCTCCAAGAATTGGAGTTTCAGGTTTAGAACACAGCCACAATAAGCAAATACATGGAGGATAAAAAGCTCTGCTGTGATAATATTTGATAAAGGGAAGCTGTGTTCTTTATGAGGGGTCTGGTGTGGTTTTCTGTGCTCAGACTGGGAGATAATGCAAGGCCCATTTTAAGCGACAGGATATACCCATGAGCAAATGAAGAACTGGATCAGAGCAGACCAGCAGCATAACATCAACCCTAAAATGTCTTTTACAGTCTGCTTGACATGAGGTCTAAAGTAAGCAAACCTTCCTGCACTTGGAAGACTACCTGGGACAACTGGCAATGGATTGTCCTGTCAAGCACAGCTGTGCAAGCAGCACAAACAGTTCAGTCACACATCCTTGTTTGACAATGCTTGTCCCAAGAAAGAGGTCAGCTAAGGCTCCGTTGCCCTTTCGTCAGCCAGGCATTTCATTGTGGAGCTGTCCCTAAACCAACAGACTCTTGAGTACCTGAGCTTTGGACAACTGACAGTATAAAAGGAACTTCTTAACCAAAAGAATATGAAGTCCAGGTCAGCTCACAGAACAAAGCCTCTCATCTAATCACAAAAACCTATTCAGAACTTGGGATTCTGTCCTTGATCCTGCTCTTTTGGCAATAGAAAGGAGCATATTAATTGTTTTGTGTTTGTCTTCATTCCACATTGTGACTCTAGAAGCTGGCTTTCAATCAGGGACAGAGGTAATCAGTCACAGAGAGATTTACTGATTGCAGCTGACTGTCTCACTTGTTACCATTGCAGACCTGGGTGCTGTAGCTAACGATGGTTTCTCTCTTCATTGTTCTGTGGTTCTGGTTTTCTCCCCCATACTAAGCAAATGAAGTATCTGGTCAAGCTCCTTCAGACAGGTGCCCATAGCCCTTCCTGCAACAGCTCTATTCCATTGGAGATGTGCACTGTTGCCTGCAGTACTGCCTTGATCTCTCACAGACAGATCTGTCATAGACAGTAACAGGGCATTTGTCATTGCTCTTAATTGTCATTGCAATATCCCATATGACATATCTTATCCCTTTATTCATTTGAAACTGACACAGACAGACTTCATTGTACAGATGATGATTTCTTACTGCTCCCCCTGACATAGGTTGGTGTGACCTTCATGGCATAATTTTCAGTGATCACATCCCAGGCCAACAATGGGTTGGATGGGAGGTCTTTGACTCCCATGTTTGAAAAACATCCTCACTGTGGTTGAATGAGTTTTAGCCTCACATACATCCAAAGCCTTTTCCTTGCTTCCATACCTGCCACATAACTTCCTGTGGAAGCAACCTGTCTCTGATGATAAAGGTGCCTTCGTTCTGTCCAAGCTCAAATGCAAAACACAAGTGTGCAAGAGTTGAAAGCAAGGAGAGTCCACCAGGCAGGAGTATAGAAGCTTTCACCACACACTCAGAGATGAAATCTGAAAAGCACAAACTGTGCTGGAAGGAAAACTGACAAGGGATGTGAAAAACGGTAAGAAAAGTTTTTTTAAGTACAACAGCAAAATGAAGACTAAAGAAAATCAGGATGATTGAAGAAGGTTCCTGATGATTTGAAAAACTGACTGATTTTCAGAAAGGAAAAGGAGGAGAATTGAGGAGACTACAGGTCTCTGCAGTCACTGAAAAGGTGTAGTGCACTGCTGCAAGGCGCTAAGGATTAGTACTCATTATGATCTGTGTCAAGAAAAACACAATCTCTAAGACACTGCTCAAAATACCATTTATTGCAGCTAACATTGAAAGGAAAAAGAGGATAATATAGATAATTTTTATTGTCACTCACTACAACTACCTGAAAGGGGGTCGGCCTCTTCTCCCAGGTAACTAGCAATAGGACAAGAGGACCTACTCTTAAGCTCTACCAGGGGAGATTTAGGTTGGACATTAGGAAGAAATTCTTCACAGAAAAGGTGATTGGGCATTGGAATGGGCTGCCCAGGGAGGTGGTGGAGCCGCCATCCCTGGAAGTGTTTAAGAAAAGACTGGATGTTGCACTCAGTGCCATGGTCTAGTTGACATGGTGGTCTTAGGTCATAGCTTGGACTTGATCATCTCAAAGGTCTTTTCCAACCTAGTTGATTCTGTGATTCTGTGATATTCCTTTAGTTGCAGAGAGCCCTAAGCTGTGCAGTGTGACGGTTGTCACAAGGGTTCTTGGGATGAAGGGAGAGACAAGAAGGTTGACTCCATTATCACAAGGCTTGATTTATTATTTTATGATATATACATATGATATAACTATACTAAAAAAAAAGAAAAAGGAGAGCTTTTCAGAAGCTTGCTAAGCTAAGAATAGAAAAGTAAAGAATGATAACACACGAGCTGGCCTTGACAAACTGCGAGAGCTAGCTCTGCTGTGACTGGTCAGTGAACCAAAACATCCACACCAGACCAATCACAGATCCACCTGTTGCATTCCACAGCAGCAGACAATCATGGTTTACATCTTGTTGCTGAAACTTCTCAGCTCCAGCAGGAAAAATCCTGAGAGAGGATTTTTCATAAAAGAAATGTCTGTGACAGTGCAGCATTGGAAAGATCACCAGTTAAGGACTGGCATGCAATGCAAGTCCCATCCATGGAGATAGGTGTTCACTGACACTTTGGTCTTTAGAGCTCTTGCAGGAATTTTTAAAGAAGAAAGCAGTTAATTTTTCTGAGAAACAGAAGGATGTTCACATGAAGACTTGCTGCTTCACTTTATGATAAATGCAAGGAGGCAGGGGATCCAGTCACTCATGCTAAGTGGAAGCTACCTACAGGTTCCTCCCTTCTGCCTTGCACACAGAGTTCATGCTGCAGCCCAGGGCGATGTGCAGGACAGCACAGGATGGGGAGCCAAGATCCACGCTCAGCAAGCTCAGGCCTGCACCTTCTCCTGTCAAATGCTATGTAGGTCACTAACGCCCTGGTGTACCATTGTATTTGAGCTCAAATCCCTGCAGAAGGCTTCCAAGCATAGCCTCCTGGGAACATTTTGAGACATGTGAAGGAATAAAAGATGATGAAGAAAACCAGCACAGATTTACCAAGGACAAATCTCTCCCGACAAACATCATTGGTGTCTAGGATGGGACAGCTTGTTGTATAAACAAAGGGAGAGCAGAGGTTATTGTACACCTGATTTTAGTAAGGCCTTCAGGATGATCTCCCATAATATCCTTGTAGTCACATTGGAGAGCTATAGCCTGAGTAAGCAGGCAATATTTTGGGTGGAAAGCTGTCTGTACTCAGAGAAGCAGCAGGAGCAGGGCTGCTCCATGAGGACAGTGAGCTGGGCCAAGAGTCAGCCCTCGAGGAGGGCAGTGCCCTCGCCACAATATCTGACCATGGGGAAGCAGAACCAAATGTCAGTGACAGGGTCCTCCAACATCCATGGACACAGCAAGAGGAGAGCCAGGGCCATGGTCCATTTCCAGAGCCTAGGGTTAGGGAGCAAGGAGAGCTGGTTGCTGCCTGTGGAACGGGAGGCTGGCTGATCAGGGCCCAGCCCCATAGCACCTGAGCAAGGGAAAATGGACTGACCCTGAAAGGGTGACAGGTCCAACCAAGCCTTCAGAACATGAGGCAATATAAGCTGGGAAGTCTCTCCACGAGTGAGGGCTGCAATCAGATCCAGTGACTACGAGGCAGGTCAGCAGTGACAGAGTAGGCTCAAGTTCAAGCCAGGAAATGAGTGTACAAGTTGTTCTCAAGCAGGCCATGGCCAAGCAGGGCAGGACTGAGGGGAACAGGAGAACAACCCCTGATGTGGTGTCACTGGGGGAGGGGCTGATGGCCTGGGGCGGGGGGTAGCATGAGATCTGGGGATTTGGGCAGGTGGGAGAGGTCCCATGGAAGATCAAGGCCACTGAGGGCTTCTAGTGCAGCCTCCCCTGTGAGGACAGCGTGCCCTTGCTCCTCAGGGAGACCTGTGCCCAGGAGGGACTCACTTCAGAGTGGCTCAGTGGCTGTGGGGTGCTAGGGGGCTGTTTCAGGGGACACAGAGCTGGGACAAGGGCAGTGGATAGGAAATGGACATGGCATGAGAGGTCAAGAACTGAGTGAGATGGTCAGGCCACCCCAACAGGCCCCAGAGGCTGGTCAGGAACAAGCCAAGGAGGATGGTCTGGCCGGGTGGAAGGGGATTATTCAGGAGCCTGGCTCTGAGTAATGAGTGAGTGCTTTGTGGGGATCAGGAAGGTTTGTAAGGACAAGGTCCTGTGTGACCAGAGACCCAGGCTTCTTGGTGCTTGGCAGGGCTCAGGAGGACTGAGCTCACAGTCAGGGAGCAGCAAGGGCCATCTTTTCCCAAAGAGGAATACACCGGGAGGTATGGGGGATGCCTCAGCTGGAGCCTCACCAGCCAGGGCTCAGCAGCTGAGCAGAGCAGGCCTGGAGACCATGGACAGTCCAGATCCTAAGGCAGCGTCATGGCTATGAGGCAGGTGCAAAGACAGCATTGACCACAAAGTCAGTTCACACAACAGAGGTAGGTCCAGATCCAGTGATCACAAGCCAGGGCCAAGGTCACATTAGGAGTCCTCGGGCAGGAATGGGCACAGCTGTGTTTGAACTGGAGAGTGACACACCACTGATGTAATACACATGGGAACTGAAAGTCCAGCACGTAGCTTAGAACTCCTGGGGTCACAGGTGTGGGAGAAGCTCCAGGACTCTTACAAATTTCATTAGTGCAGGACTATTACAAATTCATTAATGCACTCAGAGCTCAGTCATACACTTATAAGCAAAAGAGATGAGCCTGGAGACAAGGCTGCAAGGCTTAGGACTGAGGTCTGTCAGGAGGGAGAACTGGAGACAGGAACCTGCAGTGCACTTCAGTGCTATGTCCAGGCTGAAACAAGTTTCTGTTGTGGGCAACAGCTTTGACTTGGGGAGTTTCACTTAATTTCTTGGTGATTAACATTAAATTTTTGTTGTTTACTTGGTAGCTGACAAATCAATGTAACAAAGTATGAAAAAAACTGACCTTTCATTCTGCTTCCCCACACTTCAATACAAAAAGTCTCCTCTTATGCTTACTAGTTTCAGCTTCCTTGTTATACTCAGTGCTCACCAGCCCCTTTGGTGAAGCAGCAAGCAGTGGAAGAGGTTGTGATTGCTGTATAACTGTTTATATCTGCCAGATGCTCCTGCTCACTTTTATCCTGTGCTCTAGTCTGCTTCAAGAGCTGCAGTTCCACAGGGATGTCCTTGCTGCAGCATCAGTGACCAGCAGGCTGCAGTTCCTCTGGAGTGTTACTGTCCTGGCATGAGCTGCCTGTGGCTGCAATGCCCCAGAGGTGACACCCAAGAGTGTGCCTTCAGCTGTGCTCTTTATAACACCCCCTTCTTATTAACATCCCCATGTCTTCTCTCTTTTGTTTCTCCAAACACACCTGTCACATGTCTCTGTCCACTCTTTCTTAATTACACTTGAGCAGAGGTGCTGTGTGCTCCTCTGACTGGAGATTTGGCACACAATGAGTTTTTTTCATTCATTACAGGGTCTGCTGCAAATGGCCAAGAACAGTTCATGTCCTCCTCTCACAAATGGTGCCAGCACCCAGTACAGGCTCCAGGCCCATGTGCAGAGGGTGCTGGGGAAATCTCTCGCTGAAGATGGTTGTGCTCTCTGAGTCCTAACACTGGCTGTTGTCAGTCCTGGAACTTAAATAGCTGATTGTATTTTCTATATATTTATTACCTCTAAACTTATTTATTTTCCATGGTTTTGTCCAGTTTCCCATTAAAGTCATGTGAAATTTTATCATCTTCCGCATTTTTTGACCATTAATTCCATCATTCAGCTATTTGTTGTCAGCTACCTCTGTGTGTTGGGATTTTTTCACTGCTTTCTGCTAACCTCTTTTAAAGCCATTAAGTTCCTATGTCAGAAGATATACCAAATAGTCAACCTCTGTCACTGCCTCCATAACACTCAGCACTTCAGAAACCTCTGCTCTTGAGATCACCCCTTTCCTAAGAGTTTGACTGTGTGGGCTCAGGGACACGCGAAGCAGCTTCCAAGCCTTGAATCTGGGCACTGTTTGTGGCAGAGCTGTGAGATGCCTCCATGGGGGTCTACATCCCCCTTGCTCAAGAGAAGAATTTCAGTGGAGTCTCTTAACTGGACCTTGCTAGTTTACATGCCTTTGCCTGGCCATGAACCTCAGCAAGATGGACACTGCAAGTGTTCATTTGGGACACTAGTAAGAAAATTATTAAAGGTATTAAAATTATTTTATTGGAAATGACATGAGAAGGGGAAAGGAGAGAGCATAGTCAGTTTCATGTCCCTTCCAGTGGTCAGATCCTGAAGTGGTGCAGCATTGGATGGATCTTTCTTCAGGGAACAGCACACTGTGCATATCCCATGCATGCAAAGGTTCACTGATGATGTGATCTTTATACTTTTATGGGTATGTTCTGTTTATCATTTCTACTGATGAATGAAAGTATACAGAAAAATGCTGCTTCACTTCAAGATAAAGACAAGGATATGCCAGCAACATCATCACAGGGTGTCAGTTCGGGACCATCTCTGAGGTTCTCCATTATGATTAGCAGATGAAGTTTAGCCCATAGCCACATGATATGTTCAGCACTGTATGGTCCCGGACACTAAGCAGTATGTGCAACATAACTTAACACAAAACTGCACACACTGATCAGCCTGATCAGATCCATTTTTACGTGGTCACTAACTCCTCAATGTACAATAGTGTTCTGGTTAGGAGCACTACAGACCCTGATTTGTGGATTTAACCTGCAGGCTTGATATTTGACCTACCTCATCACCACAGGCTTTTTTGGCAATCACCGGACTCTATGTAGGGAACTGCAGCATCTAATAAATTATGGGGAAAGCCCCTGCCTTTCTGGTCTTGTTGTCACCTCCTGCTGTGTATCCCCTTTCCTTGCCAAGCACCCTTGGCTGCTTTTTGACAATCTCCTCTCTGCTGTCCCTTTTCCCTATTGATAAATTTTAGCTCACTAGCCAAGAAACAGAAAGCCCTGCTCTGTATCGAAGCCTTTTTAGCAGACATGAACCTTTCTGTTTGATTCAGCATGTTGTGCTTTCTCAAATACCATTTGGGAACCCAGGACAGCTCTGCCCTGGAGTCCAGAGGGTTCTCTCACTTCCTCTAGTGACTATGGTTACAGCATAATGCCTGCTAAATCTCGTGCCTTCAGCCATGGATTTGGTTTGCTTAGGAGACAGCAGGCCTCTCTCACAAGTCATATATGCAGAGGGATGTGGAATGGTCTCAGAAATTTATATTCCCCAAAGGGCAGGGAAAATATGTCATCTTCAACCCTTCCCCAAACGACATAAGAAGAAAGGGCACACGTAGTTCACACAGCATTTCAAATGCTGTTCTGTGTGTGTCTGGTTTTGTTCCACACACCGCTGGCAGTACAGTAAACCCAGAATAGCATGGCACATAGTGAAAATGGAGTGTAGTGAATGGACAGATGGCAGTTTATTGACATACCAGCTTCAGTGATGCTGCCTGGGGGCAACAAGGGCTGCAGGACAATATCCAGATTTTGTGGGAGCTGGGATTAGTGTTATTAAACTGTTATCAGACTTCAGAGCCAGGAAACAGCAAGCAGAGTTTGCTCTCCTCATGGCTGCTCTTCCCTCATCCCTTCGTAATACCTTCCACGCTGGTCATTTCAGAATTGCTTCCCATGGGAGCTGCAGCAGCTGCACTGACCTTGGCAGAGCCTTTGCAGCAGCTCCTGCCAGCCCAGACCAGCAATGCAAAGCACAGTACTGGGCCCAGCCATTGATACAGGGGATCTTATTCAACCTCCCTGAATCTGCACTTCTACCTCTCATTTTAGCCTCTTTAGAGGATGGTTTCTCTTTCATAAACAAAACAGCTCCATCCATTCTACAGTGTTTGACCATGATATTTTTTCCAGGACACAGACATTTTAAAATGCCTCTGATCTTTGAGAATGATATTTCTGTCTTTTTCTTCAAAAATTACTGGGTTTCAAGCCCAGTGCCACTGGTTTACATTTTCAGTATATCAATCATAATCATCTGCTTGCACAAAAATTAGGAACAAAATTGGAACATACATTAAGCTCCCAGACCTAGTTTTCAACAGATGTCTCTCTGTCAGAAGACTTGAGACATCATTTTGTATCCCTAGTGACACCTAATGGCCCAATGTAGAATGAGTCAAATCATTCTGTTTCACACTGAGGACATTAGGTGGACCTCTGTCATATTTTTCAGGAAACCATTTACCATTTCATTCATCTTCATTTCATTACTATTGATTTTCTCAATTTATTTGCTTTAAAATAATAATCAAAGGAACAATTAAACAAGAGAATAGTTATTTTTATATTCATGTTATATAATTCAATAAATATTAATTTTATTTTCATTGTACCTAGAAATTGCAGAGTGACAGATATGCTTGTTTCAGTTTAATAACAGATCTATAATTGTTTATAAACTTTCACCCTCTGCTTCTTAGAACAGTATTTTATAAGTCCTGCCTTTTTCTTTTTTGCTTTAGTTGTAGCAAAACTCTCTTTACTGCCTTAGGTTTTAAGTCAAGCAGAACATTATATGCATAGAAATGCTTGAAATTACATAAATAAGAATATGTTTTTACTTGAATACTTCTGTTAACCGTGTGTAATCCCTGAAAACTGTCTTGGGAACACCAGTATTTGCAGCTCTTCCATAGGCTTCATAGCAGCCAAGATACATTTCCCTGTAGTCAGCATCATCATTTCAAGTTATATTTAATACTTACTTCTGTAATGTTTGAGGCAGCTCCAAATACTGCCAAGTATCTCCCTTTTCTAAGCACTTTTTAGGTACTGTGATTTGCAGTTCTGCACATGTATGCCAGCAGAAGGAAGATTGCTTAAGTCTGTGATCAACATTAATAAGTCTTTCAATTGGATAAACTGCAACCTGAAGAACCTTCTGTTGTGCGGAGAGAAAAAAAAAACTCTACAACTTTTTTAAGTTATAGGGCCGGTATGTTTATTCAGCGCTGGACGCAGGCCAGAGAGACAGAGAGACTGCTCTCTTTAAAAGGGCATGCGCACCTTTTCGAACCTCAGTCCTCCTTTTTATCCCCCTTTCAAATGCATATGCATACAATTTCACAATAGGCTCATACATATTCATTTCTATGAATTTCGCAGTGACTTTTGCTGCTAATTTTCATTATCAGAAGGAATTTCTTGTGTCCCTGTCCTGTTCCCGCGGTGTCTCTGTTTTCATTTCACTGTCTCCTCTTTATCTTCTTGTTTTTCTATTGAAGCAGCTTTTCTCTTTGGCCTTAACTTGACACAGAAAAGCACCTTTTACCCTTTTTGCTCTAGGGGGGATTTTACCATGCCTCATTTTCCCCCCTTTCCTAGAAAATAAGTAAATTCTTTTACTTAATGCAAACCCCTATGGCAATAAGTATCCCTCAACGTGTTTCCATGTACATTTGATAAGGAGGTTAATATTGCTATTTGTCGTAGTATTTTACAATTCCAAATTAGCAATATAGTAGATAATCCTAAACTTATTCCAACTAGTATTAGCAAAACTACAATGGGGTGACACAACTTATTAAAGATTCCCTCTGCCGTCAGTGACCACCCAAAAATCTCATCCCACCAGTGATGATCTGCATTTTGTTTTATTCTCTGTAGAATTCGGATTATTTCTTTTGTATCATGTTGGACAGTAATTAAGGTTTTCTTTCCACTTTCTTGGATCTCTTTCAATATCTCCAGTAGGTCTTGGTGTCTAATTAATTGTCTTACAAATGCAAGGTCCATCTCAATAGGGGTAGGTGATAGCTTGTGATACATTGTATAGTTAGTTTTAATCAACTGGTAGGATGTCACTGGGGCCAAGTACGAAAAATCACACCCGATAATCTTACCAAAATTACAAATACAGATTAGAATGATTTCTACTAGACAAAATAACATCGTTGCTATCAATTTTTACATCAGCACAGGCAGTTTTCAGGCACACACACCCTCTT
>NW_005054397.1:1399755-1445233 GCF_000277835.1 Geospiza fortis | reverse complement strand
CACTTGTTCCACTTCACCGCGGGGCACTCCCGGCCCCCCCCGCAGCCTGCCTCAGCCGGCGCCTCATGCTTCAGCTGCTTCAGACACAGGTAAAACTCACCCCACTCACAAGCTCGCACGATTACAGACACATATTGACATTAATCACACAATGCATTAACCATATGATGATACAGTGTCCGGACACCACACACACACGCTCTCACTCCTGCTCTATCAGGAGTGATTTCTTAGCCGCTCCATCGGCAGAGATGCACACACACACACACTCCTGCTCCATCAGGAGTGATTTCTTAGCCGCTCCATCGGCAGAGATACACACACACACACTCCCGCCCTATCAGGAGTGTGCTTTTTCCACGCACAGGGTCCACTCCACCCCCAGGGCTGCCCTATCAGCCCGGTGAGACCCCCTCCCGCTGGCCGCTTCTCTCTCTGCCGCACTATCGCACCCCTAAAGACTCTGAAATAGGAAATGATACCTCTAGGGGATTATGTTATCAAAAGGCAGTAACAAAGATTTTCTCACATCGTTCCTGTGGGTATTAGACAGCCAAAGCAGTCCACCTTTTAAAAAAATAACAATCTTTTCCTCATGTTTTTGAACTTGTATCTCTTAGGCATCACCTCAATGTATTTCCTGGGGGCAGTTAGGGGAAATACTTTAAAACTATCTGGAAATAAAACAGCAGATTAAAAAAACTGAGTTATTTAATATGTCATATGGAGATGAGCGCAAGGTAAAAATAGGAGCTATAGGGCTTATCTTGCTTAAATTCAGAATTTTAGAGGAAAGAATTTTAGGCTCTTGAATGACTTCATATATGGGTACATTCTGGTTTTGAAAATAGTATCTAAATCCTAGTCTAAATGCATTCTGTAAATAACCACAACCCAATACATCATATATTTTGGTTGTGTGGTGCAGTAACACAAAACAGGTAGACATGTTTAGTTTGCAATGCTTTTATTAGAATAAATAGAAGGACAATTGACATTCACAAAATCAATGACATATCATGGGAGTGAAGATGGGAAATTGTATCAGTCAGGAAGGTGGTGTGTTTGGAGATGGTGATTTAAGAAGAAATGAGAAACTTTCTGTATGCCACCTCTGAACAAGACCTTAGCCTTACAGTATGTGCAGCACAAAGAAGCACAAATGCATTACTCAAAGAAGAATGATTGCTGAAATTAAGAATTTCATTTGCAAGTTGTCCAGCCATCAATTCAAGGATGGTTGCACAGCAAGATCAACAGAAAGGAACAGGATTATTTTAATAGCTGTGTTTATTTCCTGTAGAAAAACCAGACTCTCAATATCAGTGTCAGAATTTCTCACAAGAATAAAAACAGTGGTCCTGAATCCTAAGTTATTCAATCACGATGTTAAGCTATCTCTTGAAGTTCTTATTTATTCCTGGATATAAGTCCTAGGTACAACTTGTGTAAGCAGAAATATCAGCACCCAAAGATCTGAAAAGTCACACACTTCTTCAGGAATATCTCCCTAGATACTGAAGGCTTTCCACTTAGTGAAGAGATAATATTATACTACAATACTAGAGTAAAGGGGATCTGTTTCTTAGGGGTAGGCAAGCATTATTTCCAGCCCTTTTTCTCCTTAGGGAGAACAGTATCTACCAAAGAGGAGTATCATGTCACTTGGATTGTGTTTGATCAAGAAAAGGAATGGGTGGTCAGCCCTAAACTCTTCAAACTCAGAGGAATGTTGGATGTCTCCAGTCACAACCTCTGAGCCACCTGCCTCAGTGCCCTCTTCAGTGACTTCCATGTATGCCTCGTGGACGGCCTCAGATACCCTCAGGCTCTCTGCTGCAGAGATGCCAGAGAGGTTGGCTGAGGGGCTGAACAGGTCGGTCATACCCAAGGATGTCAGGACAGATGTGAAGTTATATTTCTCCTCAATCTTCATGCGTGGGAGGTACACTTTCACCTTCTTCTTTTCCATCACCCTGGGACTGGTCCATTCCAGGAGTTTATCATAGCTGATTTTGTTCTCAAGCTGCAAAGAGAAGCAGGGAAGTAAATGTCTGAGACAAAAGTTAAGCTGAATGCTTTCTTGGAATACTTTCTTCATCACTTTGATTTTTTATTTCCCCTAGGACAAACTTTTCTTCTTTAACAAACATTTGAAACTACCCACAGTGATAAAAGTCCTGCTACCTTGCCTGCCTCTGATACCTGATGGAGATTGGTGCATATAGCAGCATTCTCTTCTGGAGGACTGCAGCAGCACTACACTGCTTTACCTACATTTTATAAAACTGAGCTCAGGACTCTCCTAAGAGGCTCTGCCTCAACACCTGGGCAGATTTTGTGCTCCCCTGCCTGCCCAGCACACCCATGGGGTGGGCAGCTGCAATGTCCATGGGCAGCAAAAGGTCTGACAGTAGCCAAGCTCCACTGAAGTCACAGCCCTTCTGCTTGCCCTGCCAGGGCCATACCTGTGCCAGGCCAGAGATGTCATCAGGCAGCAGCACCAACAGGCTCAGCTCTCCACTGGTGTACGGAAGCTCCAGGACCTTGATTTTGTCTTCAGCCACTCTTCCCACTTTGAAGGTGCTGTTCTGATGCATCATTTGCACAGGTCTGCTCTCTTGCTGCAAAAACAAAAATGTGAGATGATGTGATGTGGGAGCAATCTTTTTCTTTGGTCAGACAAATGTACAGGGCCTTTGAAAGGACAGGACTCAATCTTCAACCATGCTGCCTTTGGAAAAGAGCTGTATCTCTATTTTCCTCTCTTGCTTGCTTGTGTGTCCTGAAAGCCTGGTCAGACACAGATCTTGTGAACACTACTTGGCTTTAGGCCCACTCACTGACAATGATGGACTCAGAAAAAGCACCCAACCTGTGACAGATATTTGTAGCACCCAGACTCCTGCCTGTGTGAGCCAGCAGCTGCCCTGGCCAGAGGTATGTCCATGCCCTCCTACCTCAGTCACGTTGAAAGGCTCTTCCCGAGTGTATTCTTCCTTAAATGCCATTTTCCATATCCCTTTGAAGTAAATGACATTCACAAAGACCAGAGCAGTATTGAGGTCAACAGAGTCTGACACCAGGAAGTCTTGGATCCGTCCTTTAAGAAAGAGACAGGGCAGAGAGGTAAGATACAGCTCCTCTGCACAAATCTCTGTGATGTTGGGGTGAGGGTGGGGGTTCCTGCTTTGTGGAGTTTCATTTTCATAGCAATAAGCAACCTGTGCTTGCTTGACCCACCTTTTCTAGAGGTTATGAGGAGAGGAAGACAAGGATACATGTTATGGTAGGTGAGGGAAAATGCCTGCTACCAATTTTTAAGTCCTTACCATTTGTCTCTTTCTCCACCCAGGAATTGATGAGCTGTCTTGCTTCCTCTGCAGCTGTTTTGAAGTCAACTTCTTCCAGCTCTGCTTTGTAGAATTTCTTTGCACACTTTATGTATTCCTATAAGAAAAAGGGTTACAGTTGTCAGACTGATGAGGACTTGGAATTATACAGATGTCTAAAGCAAGACTGTGAAAGAAAGCAGAATGGTTTAAGGAACAGTGAATGTTTACTCCTGGGTTTGAGCATCAGACATTGAACATGTCAGCCACATCTGTCTTCCTGTAACTGAATCTTAAAGCCGTACAAGGACTGCTTCACATATATAGGTCTGCACTTTTTGATAAGACAGGGTTCCAAGTTAAAATTTTGATGTATCTCCTTCATTTTACCAAAACAGTTTCACTTTAACAAACATTTCTGAAGACAGACAATGTTTGTCTCCTTCTCTTTGTGTTCACTCTTTAGGGTTTTGAATATGGTGTTCTCACATTCTTATATTTCAAAAGCAAAGCTTCCTTTCACTAGGAAAACTGAAAATTTCAGTTTTCAATATTTCAAGTAATAAGGTTTATTAAATTTCTCTTAAAATTTACTTTTTTCATCACATGCCATTTTTCTAGTAAATTAACAGCAATCTTGATTACTCCCTGTGATATGCAATATAGGCATATTTTATGCCATTATATCTTTTGCTTTCATCTAACAGGCACAGAAAAGTCCAAACTCATCCTGTACCAGTTCCCCTCATGGCTCACAAGCACCTCTTCATCAACAGAGCAGGCTACTGTTGGTGGTGCATCTCTAGGGCAGTCACAGGGCATTTACAGGAAATTTCGTGGAAGTCATGTCATAGTATAACTCACCTGAAGAATAGGGTATGTTTTTTCAATATAGAGTCTGTCAGCAATCCTGAGTGAGTTAGTAGCATTTTGCCTCCTGATGTCTGAGAGGAGGTCCTTGAAGGTTTTGTGGATGTACTCAGCAGTGCCACACTGAGGTGATGACATGAAAAAAGAAGATAAATTGCATAAGGAAATAAGATCCTAAAGTCTGGTCCCTTTCAGTTAAGAGTGATGCTACAGGGCTGTCTTCCCCCACAGACTGTCATCTTTGGGACAGCTAGTGCTGTGGTGGTGGTGCATGAATGGGCAAGTTCATCCTTGTCAAGACAAATCCCTTGAAATGTGCTTTTTAAAAGATGCAGTTGAGTTCCTGTCACTGAGACTTCTGGGCTCTTCTCTGCCCAGCATCTTCCTGCCCAGCTGGAAATTGAACTGCTGTACCCTGAGCCCTCTTCGCTCATCCCCCAGCAGCACCTGCCTGGAAAGACACCCTGGTGCCCAAAGCATTCTCCCCACACCCTTACTTGTTCTGGTGCAAGATAAGCAACCTGCTGTCTTTCTATGTTTGTTTAAAAACAGGTGAATCAGACCCTCCTTCCCTCCCTCCACAGATCCCCTTGGTTTGAGGCCATTACTGTAGTTTTTGTCAGGGTCTGAAACTGCCAGGAGGGGAGGCAGAAAAGTTCTACTTTTATTCTGAGGAGAAAATAAGACAGAAGGAAGAGTAAATTATTTCTCTACCTGGGAGTCAGAAATGTCTGTATCTCCTGTAACATTATCAAAGTGAAGAACCTGCAAGAGAAAATACCAGTGGTAGAAATGAGAAGCATGACCAAAAACAATGTGAATTTGAGATTTACACATGTTGCTTGTGTAAAAAAACTTGTTAGCTCAGAAAAAAAAAATAAAAAAGATTATGAGAAAATAGATTAACTAAAAATTCACAGGCAAGCTTGCAACTGGTCTATGCCCTCTGTGACCTTCTTGGAAACTGTCAATACTATTCTTTGCTTTGTCTTGGTTCTTGTGCATTGAAACAGGTGAAAACCTCGTCAGTGGGTATTTTTCAGTGATGTTACTTAGAAGGAACAAGTAGCATAAGTAGAGGTGACTTTACACCTGTGTAAGTGACTTACCTTCTGCATCTGGGATTGAGTCCTACCCCTTGCTCCCATATAGACCAGGGCCAGGGTTGAAAGCATGCTCAGGGAGGAAAAGAGCACGTTGTCATTGCTGCGGTGCAATCTCACCTCTTTGAATACATCAAAACAAAATTCTGCATTTGCTGCACTGATGGAGCCCATTGTGAAATCTCTGTTGTCTGAAAAAAACCAGAAAGTTGTCTGACTTACTGTGGTGAAATAGGTCAATTGTAATGCAAAAAATTCAGTGCACATAAACCCCAAACAGAGTTTTTTCAGCAAACAGAATCCAGTGGTGTGGATTCAAAAGGCAGATATGGTTTTGGATTCATGAGCCAAGTGTTGGACATCTGCCAGCTGTGCATAGGCTGGTGAAAGAAGAAAACACAGACTAGAAAAAGCAGTGTGCAGCTGCTAGAGAACAAAATCCAGGGTACTCTACCATATGTATCACAGTCCCTATCAAATCAACATGTTCATGTGACCGTCATCTCCTAATGTGAGATAATTTGAACAACAATGCATCTAACTGTTCCCCTGATAGAATAGATACTCATTCTCTCACTACATTGAACTGATTGTATAGGTGATATAAGGTAGATTTTTTTATTATTTACCTATTCTACTTACTGTTATATTTTAGGCTTTAAACTCTGTTTTTGTTCCTGGAGAAGAAACAGATTCATTAAGCAAATGCTTGGGGGGGGGGGGGGGGAAGAGGGGTTTATTGTCATTTGTCTTTGAAAATGTAGCTATTAAAGATAACACAGAACTGTAGAATGATAGGATCTTTTGAACATTCAGCACTCCTTAGTTTCATTCAGAGAATATCTTACATAACACATAGAATTTAAAAAAATTCAATTTTGTCTTTTAATACTAAATGAAAAATTAAAGCAATAGAGGAAGAAGGGAGAAAGTCTGTTGTAACTTATCACCAGCTTTTCAGTGTGGAAGAGTTAGTAAAAAAGGTACAGTTCATAAATACAAATACTTTGACTTTATGCATGCAAGACTGTGAAACAGCAAAATAATAGAGAAGATTCATCTGAAGGCAGGTAAGGTTTCTGCAGAAGGCATCCTGCGATAATTAGTTTCTTCAACTGATACTGAAGGCCACAAACATGAGGTTACATCAAAACAGTTATAAGTATTGTAAAAGACAATTGTTTTTATCTTGCAGATTAGAACTTAAACCATAATTGAAAGAAATGCTTACCTTATCAGATTCACCAGGGAAAGGTAGAGCACAGCTTCTCAGCTGTACTTGGGGCAGACTTGACAAACCCCTTAGAATATATCTTGTGTTATTTTGTGACACGCCCCATGCTGTCTGTTCTGTGTTTACCCAGTAAAGTGATGGATGGAGCTCAATGTCAGACATGCACTTTTACTTGGAATAAGTCCATTCTTTGAAACAAAACAAAAAAAAAAAAAAAAAAAAAACCAAACCAAAACAAAAAAAAGTATTTTAACTTAAAGTTTCCAAAAAGGAAGGTTTATTCATCATAGCACATAAAACCTTGCAGAAAAGACAGAACATTAAAATGACTGAAGCAAAAATAAAAATGACTGAAGCAAAAATAATGATAAAAGCTATTCATTGGAACTTGAGTAGTAAGTATGATTTGGTTATGGCAGCAAATAGTATATCATAGCTTGTGAAAATAAAACAAAAAAGAGTCATGTGGAATTCAGTCTTGTAGAATGTAGGAATTTCACCTCATTTTCCTTAATATTCCTTTGTCTTGAATAATGATAGGCCAGATTAATTTCAGAGTCATCATTTTGTAAACTTACAAATTTTGGTAAGATCAGCATATGCAGGGATGAATTTATTGCAACTTTTCTCCCAGTGTTGGCTAGACTACCAGTATCACCAATCTTTCTTCCTATCAGAATCCATAGCTCTTCCTAAAGAATAGAGAAAATTTGCCACTGAGGAGCAAGGAAAGGGCATTTTCAATGTTTATTGCCAAATTTAATAAAATGGAAGTATATTTTTTTGCAAGAAGTTATATACATTTGTCTGGTGTCCCTTGCTGCATTGAAAAAGACCACAGACATAGGGTTTCACAGAGCACAGTTTTTCATTCCAGAGCAATCTAGTTCAAGGAACTCAGACACAGTTGCAGTCTGGGCAGCACATCAGTGGAACAAAACCCTCAGTGAGAGTGTTTTGGGAATACAAATTAATTTCAGCGCATCTATACAGGGAAGAACTACAGAACTAATGAAAAATGTGTTGGGGAAAGAGAAGTTGAGAAAATAAGACAAGATTTCTGTAACTTTTTAATTCAGGCATCAGGATATTTAGATCCTAGTCAGATGCTACCAGAAAAGGATTTGAAGTCGCCGCTATAATTTTGAAGGGTAGTTTAAGGTGTGCTGTTCTTTTCCACAGGTCACAGCACCAGATGCTAGGTTCAAAATGTGCCTTTTTTACATACAGAGGCCATTCTTACAGGACCATTCTTACATTCTTCCACAAGCAACTTCATGGCACATCAGCTGAGCAAACCAGCTGAAGAAACATTCATGGTCTGCAAGACAGTCATAATATACAATAGCAAGCAGAAACCAGTTGCATAATTCCTTTGAAATAAAAGAATGGATGGACAATAAAAGAAAATGCTTTGACCTCTTAAATGCTACATAATTTTAAAACAGAAATCCAAAGTCAATACACAAAATGGCTCTGAAATTGTCTAGAACAAATTATGCCTCAGGAGAGTAGAGGTGGACTTTTTAACTCTTTTCATTTCTGTGAAAGAGGAAAGTCTCTGGATCATCCCTACCTTTCTCTCTAGTACAGTTCTTCATAGTCCCATTCAGATGAAGTTGCTCACGCAATAGGAGCCATGAAGAGCTCAGTTTGGACTGGTGCATTTAAATCTGACAGGTACTTTACTTTACAGGTATAGTGTGCAGTCCAGGCCAGTCTACTTCAACCCTTGTTATTGCAGGAACAAGGCTTTTGAGGTATGATCTTTGGACTTTGACCCACTTGGGTGCCTCATCACTGCAGGTCTATTGCAAAGAGAATGAGATATTCTCTCACAGTAGCAGTGTGTAAACTGGTCACCACTGCACTGTTGTGAGTCCCATTTAGCTGAAAAGGGTCCCACCTTGCTGGAGGACAACAGGTCAAATGGATGCATGTGCCTGTGTAGGGTGAACCTTTAACCACACAGCTGGGAGATACTCCCTAGACTACAAGCTATTCCTGCAGCTGCTGCCCCTTCTGCCTTTCCATCTTAAAACTGCCTTGTTTCTGTTCAAACTGCCTTCTACACTTGAGGCCATGGTCCATTGCAATATACTTGACAGCTCAGAAGGCAAAGGACTAGCCAGAATATTTGTCCCTGTCACTTCTAATGTTTGAATATGCCTTGAGTCTTCTTCCTTGTCAATCAAATTATCTGGTGGTGTGCTTCAACTCACCATATGTGAGCCACCTTGGCCCTTGTGCACCATCCACCTGAATCATATTTGCATCATCATAGACAGCCTGTAACTTGGTAGCTACAAAGATGTCCCATGAGTTGGTACAGGTGTTTTGTAACATCCAACTCACAGCATTAATGTTGTTAGCAAAAGACTTCTGAGCTGAATATATTCACTAATGAGAGAAATCTTTTGGTTTACAATAGAGAAGGAGCAGTCCTCTGCTTGAAGAGTGTGCTACTGCACAACCCAGGTCACTGTTTTTTGTTAGCATTTCTATTTTTTATTGGTCAAATGAATGATTAATGTAAAGCAAATTGCAGAGGCAACTAAATCATTCCACAAGTAAGTAAAAATCTTGATTATGATCAGCTGTCAGCATAGAATTGTAAGAATATGAGAGGTAGTGCCTAGTGAACTGGGCAACTTTAGATCTGTCATGGAGTCCAGTGAGGTTAAGCAAACCTTCCTGCTTCTTAGGAAAGAAGATGATGTATTGCCCTGTCCAGCACAGCTGTGCAAGCAGCACAAACACAAAAGGATGTGTTTATCCACATATCCTTGTTTGACAATGCTTGGCCCAAGAAAGAGGTCAGCTAAGGCTCAGTTGTCCTTTAGTCTGCCAGGCATTTCATTGTGGTGCTGTCCCTAAACCAACAGACTCTTGGACATTTGGACCTTTACAAAAGGATATGAAGTCCAGGTCAGCTCACAGACCAAAGCCTCTCATCCAATCACAACATCTCACGCAGAGCTCAAGACTTAGTTCGCATCCATGCTGCTGTACTTTTGTCAGTGGGAAGGAGCATTTTGATTGTTTTGTGTTTGTCTTGCTCAGAGTGAATGCCAGTGATTGTTCGGTTAGGTGCTACTGCAGACCTTGGTGCTGTAGATAATCAATGATGGTTTCTCTCTCACTTGTCCTGTAGGACCATGTCCTTCCCCCAGTCTGAAGAAACTTCAGGTGTCTGGTCAAGCTCCTTCAGACAGGAGCTCTTAGCCCACCTGCTGTCTTTCATTGGTAGCCCTGTGCCATCCTGAAGTGTTGGGCATCTTTGCTTGCAGTGCTGCCTTGGTCACCCACAGACTGTGACAGGGCTGTGCATACCTCAGTGTTGGCAGAGTGAATTTCTCCAGTGAAGGCATCTTCAGAAGGGTCCCGTAATGGATTTGGTCACAAGTCACTCATCCTTACTGCATCTGCCTAGCAGTGCACACAGCGTCCAAGGTCTGCAGCTGTACAGGTTCTGGACCAGCACACACAGCTGTCCCTTTATCAGTCGCCACAGCACACATGAAGTCCCTTGTTCATCCCTCAAGTCCATGGAATCAGCCAGCAGCCAGGGTGGCCCTGGGAATGGCCTCACAGGCTCCTAAGGAGGCAGCAGGGTAACGGGGGCCTTAGAGCCAGCACATACACAGGGCAGGAAGGATGGCAGCTGGCATTGGCACAACATTTGGCATTGGCTGTGCCACGTGGGAGCTTAGTTACCAGCATCCCTCTCCACAGAGAAGCCTGTTTGTGGCAGCCTGTGGCTAACACTGCCCACATCACCATGCCTGCTACATTACCTCCCATCACTCACAGTCTGCCCAGCATGTCCTTTATCTCAGCACATACTCCCAGGAAAAATAGCAGTTTTCTTTTGTACAAAATAGGATAAACTAGTATATTGGTTCCTTTCAACACAGACAACCTTCCACAAAGCCTTCCTCTCCTCTGAGTAGCAGCCTACTGAGATTCTTGGCAATATTCCTGCCTCCTGCAGGAAAAGACTGTACAGAAAAGGTAAAGTATCACTGCACAAAGGTCCATGCCATCATGTTGGCTTTGCAAAAAAGAACTGGGAGGCCTGGCAGACACTGAGCTGACCCTGAGTCAGCAGTGTGTCCTTGTGGCAAGTAAAGTCAACAGCACAAGGGGATGCCTTAGAAAAAGCACTGCCAGCAGGTAGTGGGAGGCTTTCCTGCCCATCTACCCAGCACTGGTGGGACCACAGATGGAATGCTCTGTCTGGCTCTGGGCTTTCCATTCCAAAAGAGATGGGCATGTCCTGGGGAATGGGACCAGAGAAGATAAGTAAGTGCTTAAAGTATCTGTCATGAGAGGAGAGGCTCGGAGACATGGGACTTGTTACCCTGGAGAGGAGAAAGTGCAGGGGGTTTCATCCATGTGCATAACCTTCTTGATGGGAGGGTAAAAAGATGCAGCTAGACTTTCTCCTGTAAACAGACAAGAGAGAAAGAACATGACCTGAAATAGCAGAAATTACATTTAAACATAAAAAAATACATTTTCATTTGGATAGGGAGGTAAATCCAGGTTGCCCAAAGAGGCTGTGGAGTCTCCATCCTTGGAAATATTCAAAACCCAGAAGGACATGATCCCAAGTAACCTGCTGTAGCTGACCCTGATGGAAAGGTGGAGCTTGGAATAAAAAATAAGCAGAGGTCACTTCCAGTCTCAGCTGTTCTCTGCTTCCATACTATATCTAGAGGAAGATCTCAAGGGAGGTGGAGAGAGCAGGGTTATTACACATTAATGTGCAAAGAAAGAACAGCAGTGTGGATGAGGTACTTGGAATGGGAGTGTATGGCACGTTTCACAGACAAGTATTGTTTCCATGCTGCATGGAGAGAAATGTTGCCTCATAGTGGCAGACCCTTGGATGTCTCTTTGTACTTTCTGGACTGGTGCAATTTGTACCACTAGATGCAGAAAGCTTCAGATTTTGTCTTGTTACCTGCTAAGCCTTATTTCTCGTCCTGCACAGCAGTCTGTATGAGAAAAAGGGTCTCAGTTCTCCAGAAAACACATTTGGAAGGCTGTGACAAAAATGCCAGTCACAACAAGGATGTTTTCAAGGTTTATTTATTTTTGCTTTTTTTAATGAAAATGTTTTGGAACATTTTAATATTGTTAAAAGCAAATATTAAAGCAAGTTACAAGTTTATTACAGTATTTCTGAATTAGCTCTTTTTACTGCCTCCTGTCTTTTCTTTTTGGAAAGGAGAAGCTTTGTACTTGCCTCTGAGTCATGGCCCCTTTACTTTTCTCCCATTCCTTCATTTTGACCATTATTGCTGTTCAGGAAACAACATTGGCCACTGAGGCATATCTTTGTACTTTGAGCATTTTCTGGTTTAATTATCATAGGAAGGAAAGTTTTCAAATGTAACCCTTTTGAAGTCTTCTTATTGTTTAAGTGTACAGACTTTTAAATTTAACAGACTAGATCAAGTGCTTCTGGCTACAAGAGATGCAGAATGTGATTAAACTGCTTATGGCAAGCCTTGAGATTTTGAAATTTTGCATCTCTTGGAACAGTTTAGACCACTGCTTTAATTTCTGAGGAAAACTAATTAAAATTTACTTGGTGAAATAGCTGTCTTTACCTCTGGAGAAGACCTGAGTCTATATCACAAATATCCTGATGATATTCAAATAATGTGGATGTCAGACAGGTAGCACCACCTTCTTTCCTCTACAGATCTGCTTTTATCATGCCACACTGTATTTTAATGTGGAAATAGAATCATAGAATCATAGAATGTCCTGAATTGGAAGGATCAGGATCATGAAGTCCAACTTCTGGCCCTGCATACAGCAGCCCCAAGAATCACAGCACGTACCCAAAATCGTTGTCCAAACACTTCTTGAACTTTATCAGGCTGGTGCTATGACCTCTTCCCTGGGGAGCCTGTTCCAGTGCCCAAACACCCTCTGGGTGAAAAGTCTTTTCCTAGTATCTAAGCTAAGCCTACCCTGACACAGATTCCTGATATTCCCTCAGGGCCTGTTATGAGTCACCAGAGAGGAGATAAGTTCCTGGTCCTCTGCTTCCCCACCTGAGGAAGCTGCAGACTGCAGTAAGATCTCTCTCTCAATCTCTTCTTCTCCAGGCTGAACAAACCAAAATCCTAGCTGCTCCTTCTATTTCTTCCCCTCAAGGCTCTTTACCATCCTCATGGCCCTTCTTTGGATACTCCCCAATAATTTATTGTCTTTTTTATACTGTGGTTCCCAAAACTGCCCCCAGCACTGGAGGTGAGGCTGCCCCAGCTCAGAGCAGGGCAGGACAATCCCCTCCCTTGCCTGCCTGGCCATGCTGTGCCTGATGCCCCCCAGGACAGGCTTGGCCCTCCTGGCTGCCAGGGCACTGCTGGCTCGTGTTCAACTTGCCATCAACCAGGACCCCCAGGGTCCTAACCCTAACCCATTGACCAGGATCCCACAGGTCCCTTTCCGTGGGGCTTCTCTCCAGAAACCTATTCCCCAGTCTATATGTACATTCAGGGTTTCCCTGTCCCTTATTATTGAAATAGCTGATATTAGCAACAGAGTACCTCCTCTCAAAACTCTCAGTGGGGAAATGCTTTGCCTAAGGGTTGTCCATCTACTTATTCTTTCCTATGCCCTTTGAGTTATATGATTTTTTGATGATTTCATAATCTCAAATGGTAGAGTCGCTGGAACAGTTTTTCCTTGAAATATTTATCCAACTAATAGTGCATCTTTAATACCTGTTGGAATGATATCAAAGACTACATAAGAACAACTTAATATTTCAGTGGGCTATTTCTTGGTAATCAGTATTACAGAGAGGAATCAAACTATAGATGTGTGCATTCATTTCTTTCATAAATGGGTAACTTCATATCTACATAACTTTATTCATTCTAAAAACTGGAGGATTCTGTACTAAATCCCATTTTACTCACAACAGTTACCAATGTAATAATATTTTAAGGCTTAGCCACCCAGAAAATTAAGAAAATTCAGATAATTTCATGACCAGGATTTGTAACTTTCTTTTATTATGTTAAGAAAGAAAAAATCAATTATGTGCATCAAAATCAGTAATATATTATTAGAATGAAAACAGGTCATAATATTGTGCCAATGGAACCATACATGGAGATGCTAGTGGGCACATCAGGAAAAAAGACAGAGAAAATTAGGATTCTCATGTATTTCTTGAAAACAAGAGATGTAGTCTTGAGCTACCATAGGAACAAAGAAGCCCACCTACATTCATGGAATAATAATGCTCTTGAGTTTTGAACAACTGAGAACTTTCCAGGAACAAATTGAAGTTTATTTGCTAAGCAAGATCAACAGAGACAGGAATTACTTAAAAGCTGTGTTTTTTAACAAAACTCCTATGGAGAAATCAGATTCTTTAACATCACTTTCAGGATGTTCTCAAATTTAAAGTGACTTCCAGTGTTTTAAACAAGAATTCAGATAACTTTTGCTTGGCAGTTGAGTCCTGGATCATCCAATATCCATGTTTCAGGCTTTGAAGCTATACTCTGTGACAAGACATAACCAAAGTTAGATCCCCTTGAACATTCTGAAGTGGAAGGGAAACACTCCATGACTCTGGAGAGCCTCTGGAAGAAATTCAGTATTACATGAGGTACTCATGGTGAGAGGACAGCTCTGGTCATAGTGGATATGTGCACCATTTCCCGACAGATAAGTAAAAAAAAAAAAAAAAATTACATAGGCACCAATTAACACCCTGCATAGCAGAATCTTGTCCACAAGCATCTTCTCCAGACTGGGGATTTCAAAGCCAGTGTTCTGGGAACTGCATGGGTTTGTTAGCAGGACAGTAGGGAATGGCATGAGCATAGCCCATGGCTTTCCATGTAATGGAATACCAAAGACTTGGAGCCCTGTCTGCAATTCCTTCCTCAAGTGAAAATCATGTGAGGGCCTCTATTCTCTGAGGGCTTATTCTTTACTTGGCTCAATCCACAGTAAACCAATCTGAGAAGGGAAAGGAGCAAACACACTGCTGTTTCCTCACCCGCAGGTGTGTCTTTGCTATGGAAGCTTCAGGAAAGGGCACAACTTAGAGTAGCCTTTTCACATGCAGAAAATATTGAAGAGATGAGATTATACTACAATGCTAGAGTAAAGTGGGTCTGTTTCTTAGGGGTAGGTAAGCATTATTTCCAGCCCTTTTCTCTTTAGGGATAACAATATCTACCAAAGAAGAGGATCAGGTTGCTTGGATTGTGTTTGATCAAGAAAAGGAATGGGTGGTCAGCCCTAAACTCTTCAAACTCAGAGGAATATTGGATGTCTTCTGTGTCATCTGCTGAGCCAGTGCCCTCCTCAGTGCCCTCTTCAGTGACTTCCATGTATGCCTCGTGGATGGCCTCAGATACCCTCAGGCTCTCTGCTGCAGAGATGCCAGAGAGGTTGGCAGAGGGGCTGAACAGGTCGGTCATACCCAAGGATGTCAGGACAGATGTGAGGTTATATTTCTCCTCAATCTTCATGCGTGGGAGGTACACTTTTACTCTCTTCTTTTCCATCACCTCAGAACTGGTCCACTCAGCAAGTTTTTCAAAGCTGATTTTGTTCTCAAGCTGCAAAGAGAGGCAGGGAATGAAACACATGGGATGCAAATCCAACTTCTTTCTACCAGTCATTTCTGCAAAGGCTATCATAAAAGTAAAACTCCAACCAGAATGGTTCCTGAAGCTCATCCTATTGGCATCCTTCTGCTATTTTATTAATTGCCTCTCCAGTACCTGCCTGTGTCACTCTCCTTTTATTCATATTTTTTCCAACTTAACACATCCCTCTTTGTCCAAGTAATCTTGTGTCTCATGAGGCACAACCCAACAGTTTCACAGCCTAGCAAATTAGTCAGCTTGTGAAAGACTGCAAAAACAAGACCATGGAAATTTACCTACAACTGGTAGCACCTAACAAATGCAAACTGTACTACATCTGTAATAACTCTATTTTATAATTTAAAAATATTACTGAAATATGAGTCATTGTTCATATATTTTAGACTGCATTGATTTTTCTCCTTTCTTGAGTACAGATGGGTAATTTTATAACATTCCTTATATATACATTTTCTGCAGGGCTGCAGCAGGGCTTCTACACTGCTTTACCTACATTTACCTCAGGACTCTCCTAAGAGGCACCTGGGCAGATTTTGTGCTCCCCTGCCTGCCCAGCACACCCATGGGGTGGGCAGCTGCAATGTCCATGGGCAGCAAAAGGTCTGACAGTAGCCAAGCTCCACTGAAGTCACAGCCCTTCTGCTTGCCCTGCCAGGGCCATACCTGTGCCAGGCCAGAGATGTCATCAGGCAGCAGCACCAACAGGCTCAGCTCTCCACTGGTGTACGGAAGCTCCAGGACCTTGATTTTGTCTTCAGCCACTCTTCCCACTTTGAAGGTGCTGTTCTGATGCATCATTTGCACAGGTCTGCTCTCTTGCTGCAAAAACAAAAATGTGAGATGATGTGATGTGGGAGCAATCTTTTTCTTTGGTCAGACAAATGTACAGGGCCTTTGAAAGGACAGGACTCAATCTTCAACCATGCTGCCTTTGGAAAAGAGCTGTGTCTCCGTTTTTGTCTCATCTGCTGGTTTGTTCTGTCAGACACAGCTGTCACAAATCTGACAGTGAGGCCCCAGGTAAATCACCCAGCCAATGACAATAGAACTGTAAATAGAATAAATACACATCTGGCCAGAAACTGTGTCTGTGCCCCCCACCTCTGTCACATTGAAGGGCACTTCCTCAGTGTGTTCTTCTTTAAATGGGGTCTTCCATTTCCCTTTGAAGTAAATGGCATTCACAAGGACCAGCACAGTCTGAGGATTAACAGAGCTTGGTTCAAGGAAATCCTGGATCTGTCCTTTAAGAAAAAAGTAGGGCACAGAGTAGTAAGTTTCATAGCAGTAGTTTTAGAAGTCAATCATTATACTGCTCCTTCACTTGACTTTTCCTTCTCCAAAACCCTGCACATTGAATTAAGGTTCATGAGGATGATTTAATAATACACTGAAAGACTGGCAACTGGCCAGACATTTCTGCAAGAAGACAGGTAGGTTCAAGAGTGCTATAGATTCCCAGGAACATTTCTAACCAGCACTTGGAAAAAAATAAATATTTCTATAGAAAAGAAGGAAAGAGAAAGGGAAGAACCAACACAGATTTTCTCAGTATGTTTGTTTCTCACAATTCACTCTAAGTTTTTCCTCCCACCTCAACACAATAAATGCACACAAGCTTCTGAATAATTTATTTCCCATCATCAGTTTAGTATGCATTACCTTCTCCCCTGGAAGCCCACTTCTTACCTACCCAGCACATCCTTGTAAAAATATGCCAATATTCTAGAGAAGCTGGGAGTAACCTTGCATGAGTTAATTTCTCCAGATGCAAAAAGAGTGTATATAAAATGTACATATTAAGTGTGCATATCATGGCACCTCTGCCTTTGCCAGATGTATTTAAAACACTCTGTCACTGCCACACAGGTGCAATAGAGTCATCCCTTTCCACAGAAAATATCCACTAATGGCGACAGGAAGAGGAAATTTCTCCTCTAATGTTTAGTCCTTTCAGAAATTGCTAAAATACAGTTGTCAGAGAGAAGTATATCTCATAGTCTTGTCTGACTTACCCTTTGTCTGATTCTTCACCCAGGAATTAATGCGCTGTCTGGCTTGATTTGATGCTGTTTTGAAGTTGACCGTTTCTAGACCAGATCTGTACAGCTTCTTCACACATTTTAAGTAGATCTGTAAAGACACCAATTAATTATAGCCAGTGAACTATTAATTTTTTAAAAACAATATGGAAGTGAAATAAAATATGGCTAATAAGATTTTTATAGTGATGTCATGGTTAAGGTGTTCTCATTGCTTACTTCCTGAAAGAATTTGCTAAATCTGGACCAGAAAAATTATTTTGTTTCATGACAATTTCAGATCTGACATCTTTACTACGTGACCAGTTAAGAACATGTATTAAAAATATTTAAGAATTTCTGGAAAAAAGCCTGACCCAAACCCCCTGGTTTTAGGTTAATTTTAGACTGTTTTATCATCTTTAAGTCCACTTCCTTTTTTCAAAGCATTTTCCTTATTTTTAAAGATAAGAAGTTCCTTTTATTTAGAATATGTTCCTTTTATTTAGAATATTTGTATCTTTTGCTTTGAAAATGTGAAAGATTTTGACACTTTCAAAATTTGATTTTGAGGTGAGCTTTCAAGTGAAGAAATATACCAAAATCAAATTATTTTCTGAAAAAAACTCCAACAACCAGTTAAAATGAAATGGTTTGGGGGAGCAAGTGGGGAGTGAGGAGTTATATTACCAATAATTTTGTTTATTACTACATTCATTTTTTTAGTAGAGCCATATTTTTGCCTCAAATTGTTTTCCATTTTAGACTGTTGCCAGGACCATGGCAAAGGGAAAAACCATGTAAATCCACACCAATAGGGACTATTGGATAGTGACTATTGGTCACCTACTCTGGCCAGTCCTCTGGGATTACAGAATTTTACAGGGTTTAGCAAGAGATCACTTACCGGTAGGATCTGACTTGTCTTTTCAGCATAGAGTCTGTTGGCAATGTGCAGTGAATAATTGGCTTCTGGTGCAGTGATATCAGAGAGAATTTCTTTAAACAGTAGGTGGATATTCATCGACTTGCCGCACTGATTTGTTGATCAGAAGACAGAAAAGTACAGATTGTTAGGTTATTTTATGAGAAAGAGTATTATTTATAAGGTACAAATAATGTGGGAAACAAACAGCGTTTGAACATTTGCAAGTGAACACGTAATAGAGTCTAAGAGTTCCATGGGAGGGGTGTTCAGTATAAGCAGCTGATGATGTATAATTCATTCACAGCCTATTATGCCACTAATTCTAGAGGTTAGTTATTGAAATTGGTGACTTTTCATAGGTACAAAGCAAAGCACTCCTTGCCTGTTCATGGCATTTTTTTGCAGAAGCTACAGATGGAAGAAGAGAGCTAGATGGCAAGGGAGTCAGGAAGTGTTTTGTTATACAGTGAAAAAATGAATCACCTGTCTCTAGTTCCAAGAATGGTGACACAGGCTAAAAGCATGTAAGAAAACTGCGCAATGATAAACAGTAGGTGCGACTGTATTTTTTCAGAATAATTGTGTTGAACAGCTGCTTTCTAAATGCTTACTGAGTCCCTAAATGCCCTAGCTTTAGATACTGCCTTTGTTAAAAAAAAAAAAAAAAAAAAAAAAGTCTCATTTTTTTTTAAGTCCCACCTTGTGTTTTGGATCCCAAGTGGGGACACACCGGGCTCCATGGCTTTTGTTATCTTTACAGAGGCAGCAAATTAACATGGACAGAAGCATACAGGTATCAAGGTACAGGGGCCCCTCATGGTTTTCTTGGGGTAGCAGTGGGAATTGGAGGCTGGAATAGTCCCTGCATCTTTGTAAGAGTGTGGTTACTTTCCATCCTTTGGGGATTCTGGGCTCTTTTCTGCTGTCCCACTTTGGAGTCTCAGCTTCAAGTCTGCCTACTGTACCCTGGCTTCAGGTACTGAGACCCTTGCAAGGGCTGTAGGTCAGCAGCACTTGCAGGTGTGGAGTTCATTTACACCAAAATGTATTCTGGTGCCCAAAGCACCCTATCCTTCCTGTCACTTGCAATATGGGCAGCCTGTCTTCTTTTTCTGGTGGTGTTTTAGAGTTTGGTTTTGTTGATTTTGGGTGGGTTTTATTTGTTTGATTTTGTTGGTGGTTGTTTGCTTGGCATTTGTTTTGCTGCTGTTGTTCTTTGGGATTTGGTAGTTTGTTGTATTTTTTTTTAACTTACATCTCTTAAATTAAGAGAATTAGCAAAGGTTTGGCAAGGTGTTGAAACTGCTAAAAACACAATCAGAACAGTCTATTCTCAGGAAAAGGATGTGAAAGAGAAATCAATGTACCTTAGATTTCTGTACCTTGGTCTGGATACTTCCGAGTCCTGCAATTTTGTCAAAGTGAAGAACCTGCAATGGAAAGTAAAAATTAGGTATGTGAAGTCCACTGTCAATTGCTGATATTTGTGCTAAAACTATAGGTTTTCACTAACCAAGGATGAACTGAGAAATTCCATGCGAGCTTTAAACCAGGCACCGCACTGAAAATTTGTGATTGTGATCTTCAGCTTAGATCCTTTCTTTTCCAGTTAATGGCATTGTCCATAAATCAGCTACAGCCTTACAGCATTGTATTTATAACTATGACTCTTGTTTTCCATATTTTTCATCTTTTGTATGTCTCAAGTTGTCCTATTCAGCTGGAAGGAATCAGGTCTCTGAGATAATATAAGCTGAAGAAAGAGACCTGCCTTAACCATCCTCCAAAACTGCTCTTTCTTAATGAAAACTAGAGGTTGTTCTTGCCCTTCATGGGGAAATGCAATAACTGAAAAGTAGCTCCAGAGTTTGGAAAGCCATTTTTTTGCTAGGCAGGTTTGGAAGATATAAATGGATAATCTGCTGTCTCTTTGAAAGGGATCAAAGAGAGTTTGTGCCCATTTATGTAACTTACCTTCTCCATCTGATACTCAGTGTTATTTCTTGCTCCCAGATAGACCATGGCCAAGGCTGCAATCATGCTCAGGGGGCAATAAAAGATGTTGTCATTGGGGTGGTGAAGTTTCACCTCTTTGAATACATCAAAACAAAATTCTGCATTTGCTGCACTGATGGAGCCCATTGTGAAATCAGCGTTTCCTAAAGCAAACAGAAATATCACTTTACGGTCACAAGATGTAGTGCTTGTTTTAAAGAGCATTGCCAATTGCCCAGAAACTGCCAGTTCATTGCTGGTTTTGTGATGCTGAACCAGTGAATGAAATGAAGCCTACAAATTCCGTGATCATTAGAAATATTGTAACTCCTGATCCATTCACATATGAACACGTTTGTTTTCTTTCAACAAGATCCTATCAGCAAGATAGTACCTTGTCCTTGCCTTTTAGGAAATAGAAAGTTTCATCCACCCTTCTATATGATAAATATAACATTGAATGAGTTTCCCTATGGCCATCCAGAGGGCTCAGAATGGTGTTTGAGGCAATGCAAACATAGTATTTCATTTCTTCTGTGGCTGCTCTCCATCTTTAAATCAAATGTAGTCACTCAATACACTTTTTGTGTAGTCTCACTGTTGCTTAGTACAACTAGCCACAAATTTGGAGGTTGCTTTTCTGTAGTTTATAGCAATAATACAAGCTGTAAGACAGCTGCTTGGATGCTGACAAATAAATTTAGTGTTTTCCTGTGCTCCTGTTTCAGACATTTCATCGCTGCTGATGCTTTTTAGCACAATCATGCATATATATATGTATCTACACATATATAAATATATATATATATATATAAAATATATGGGTTTTGTCAGGGAGTGAGATTGAGAAAAGAGAAATACCTTTATTCCCAATTATTAGAATTATAAAAGGATAGTTTTAATGTGACCACAGGTTTTAAATGAAAAATAACTATTTCTACTCAATGTTGTGGTGCACAAGCCACATATTTTACGCACCAAAAAGTATTTGACAGTCAAACAGATAAGATATAATGAGAAGGCAAGGCAAAATTACTGTATATACTGTCTTTTTACATACCTGTCTTATACTTACCTTAAGGTTCTTACCCATAATATAATTTTTTTTCCATCTTAAAGAATACAGATTAGAAATTACATTTTCTTGGAGAAATACTTACCCCACAAAATTCAAAGAGGCATGTAATAATCCAGCTTGCCAGCTGAAGCTAAACAGCTCCCTGAGCTCTTGGTGATATATAGAGCACGATTTCGAGACACTCCCACTGTTGCCTTCAAGGAGTCATCTTCAAACACTGCCTTTTGTCACGATTCATTGCACCTTGAAACATTGAGCAGGCCAATGTTAAGCTGGTATTCTATCTGCAGCAAGTCAACTTTATTTATTACGACAAACCTGATTTAAAACTGAATTATTTAAGCTTTTGCTGTAACCTGCTCTTCTCCTCAGTGGTGAGGCACTCTCAGTGTCAAAAGCACTCTAACACAGCACTCCCACCAGTCACGAAGGGAAAGGTGGATGCTGGGCTAACTGCTGAACATCTGGTAGACATGCAACAGCTCATTACAACATCTGTGCAGTGGAACAGAGGGAAGTTCCTCAAGAACAGTGGCCATCTGACCTTGCCAAAATAATGTAATCCCAAGTAAAGCCAGCTGCATGATGGTCATTCTATTGAGAAGGGCCTGAAATTGATTTTTTTTTCCATGTTAGAACAAACTTAAAACTTTCTGTTTAGTTTTCAAGACTGAAAGGTTTTTGGTCTGACATATTGCAGAAATATATTCCTGGAGTGCAGACTGGTGTGATGTATGGCTTGTACTTGTTAAAAACACAGCCACATCCATTTCTCTGCCTAGATGAGACTACAGTATTTTACCTGAGGCCAAATTATGAGGGTCTACAGCATAGGCGTGCAGGAAGAGAGGAGAAAGGCTTTGAGGAAAAAGCACATTTTGCTAAAACCTCATTTTGATGAAAACATTTAGAGCAACAATGATGCCTGAAGATGGGCATGGAAGAGGAAAAGATTAGAGGAATGGTCAGGAATTACATATTTCCTGGGCTGTAAGCCTGACCCCAGAGTATTCAGGTATTCAGAAATTTATTTAAACCAGCCAGTGGTATTTAAAGAATGACTAAGAGTCAGCTTTTAATTTTCATTCTGTACAGGTCGTGGCAACAAGGCCCATGATACTTGCACAGGCCATTCCCATAGATCTTCCATACCTTGTAACTATGGCAGGTGAATAAACTACAGAATCTGTCTGCAGGAACATTCATGGTCTGTTAGACAACCATAATGCACAATATAAAGTATGATTCAATTGTAACAAGCTATTACTCTTTATTAAATAATGGACCTGATGAGCAGTAAAGAAACAAATCTGGCATCTGCAAAGGCCATAGGGGTGGATAACAGAAATCCAAATTTGTATATGTTAAGTCACAGGGCATACAGCAGTAAGTGCACCCTCTGTGAAAAGGAAAGGGAGCTCCTTTACCCTGAACAGTGTTCTTTGCCTTGCTGAAATGCAGGGATGTATGTGCAGAGCCTGATAATAGGAGTGGTTTTTTGTTTCCCCATTCAGAATGAGGATATTAGAGCAGCAATGAGGATGGGAAAATCTGAAGATAAGAAGGAGCTTTCCTCTGATGCTGGCATAAACAAGGAGACAAAGGAGCTGGGAAAGCAACTCTTTCCAACACTTCTCTGTTCTTATTTTCACTTGTAATTTCTTCTGTCTGCTAAGGAACAACTGAGCCGCAGTGTTTGAGAGTAATGTTTGCTTGTGCTTTCAGATGGCCTGTCTTTCTGTATGACACATACTGGTGCACTGTGCCTGAGTGCCTCTGACTGAGACCATAAGGAACCAGTACTTCCTACTATATATTTAGGGAAAATAAACATTAGTCTTCTTCATGGGGGGGTGAGGGGGGGAAGGTGAGGGAGAGGGTGGAGTGTGATTCAAAGATGCCCTCTTTGGCTTTTTCAGAGACAATCCAAAAATCTTCCTTTGCCCTTCTTGCCTAACTATTGCAAAGCTTTTGAAGATATAATAAAAAATTATGTTATACATAGGTACTAAGAAACTGTTTAAAGGAAAGCATAGTTTCAGAGAAAACTGAGGAGAACTGCAACCATCAGAGAGAATAAAGTTCAGTGGAAATGTGAATATATAAAGAGTTACTCAGTAATCAGACTGTGGGAAGCCACAGATCTTTCTATTGTGGGACAAATGTGTGTTACATTTCCATGGATCCTCATGTGAATACTATTTGACATCTTTTGCTTTGCTTTGTTCTAGTCTACACTTTTGTAGGCTGTCATGTGTGCTGGTGTGGTTCAACACTTGGCATGGAGCATGTCCCTGGGGAGGAGGCGGTGGAATGTTCTTCAGGGCTATGTCTGCCCCAGGCAACATTGGAGTTTCCTACTTTTTCCTGCTCTGTGAGCTCTATTGCTTGGCATCGAACTTTAACGAACTACAGTTTCCCACAGGAGAAGCATTTGCTGCCAGAGTGGAGGGTTTACCTTCTATTTTTAAGTAAACATCCATGATTTTGTGGGAGCATTGCCCTCCACAGTAGGAGCTGCTACCACTACACTAGCAGCAGGAGGCTACTTTCCAGCTTCTGGTGTTTTTCACCATTTTTTTTAGTGTCTTGTAGATTAAAATGGCAATAAGGAAAAAAGATTGCATAAGGAGAAGAGCAGGGATTTTTAAATTATAATTTATACTGTATTTTGTTGCAGGCTCTGAATTATCTAGATATCCCTGAAGTAAGTTTTCAGGGGTTTTTATAATTACAATATGAAGTTACTTCTGCTGTAGTAAACTAAGCGACATCCTTGTTTCAGCCACACCTTCTCCTTTGCTCACACACAAAATTCCTGTTGTAAGACTTGTGCTTTTTGGGATAATATGTTTAAGCACTTGCCTTTATCACTTTAATGCTTTTTCTTTTACATTTTATCTCAAAACATATAGGCCTGATTGTGCAAGCTAATAAATTTTAATACTGTTCATTTCCCTTTTCTTCTTTTAACCTAAGTAATTTTAATTGGAGACAAATCAGATATACACAGAATTCCAATGGCAGTTGTTGGAAAACATGTATAGCTGTTTTTTGAATATTTTATTTATCAAAGAGCTAACAGCCTGTGTTTTGTGTTCTCTTACCAGCTAATTGGTATGAAAACTGTGTCTCTACAGGTAATTTTACTATTTCAGGCTGTATTTCAAACTGCAATTGCAGCAATATGAAGTATCTCCAGACTATAATGGGTCTGCTTTATTCAGCAATTCAGTTTGTGTTGAGTACTGTAATTTAGTGTAATTTTTCCTGCATATCTCAGCATTTGGAAGAGCCCTTTGAAACCTCAGTTCTACAATGGTACCAGTATGCTCCCAGTGTTTGCCTTCCTCCCATCAGTGAGTAACAGGGAAAGGAGAAGTGAGTCATCAAAGGCTGGAATATTTTTCCCATAAAAGCAAATATTCTGCATGTATCTGTGGATTTTGGACATTCCCCTCTGCCAGACTGGGCAGGCTGCTCCCTTCTTGTGACCCTGTGCTATTCCTTCCCACCACCAACTCCACAGCATCCAGGAGGTGGTTTAGGAAACTAGATCATAAGCACAAAAATGAGCTTTACCAGAAATTTTCCTCTTGATTTGCTTCCCAGAGAACTGCTCACCCACAAGTCAGGCAACTAATAGTGGTCATGCAAAAGAGGGAGAAGGTTCAGAGTTTATGTAGCCTAATGTTGAATTGTCCAGTGCCTAAACTCAGCATGGGGAATATTTAAAAGTGGGAGGTAGACTTCAGACTTCATTTACATTTTTGGAAAGGATTACCATTATTTTTACTTACTATTATATTATTTACTTACTATTCCTCTGTTTACTTAATTCTGCACACTACTACATTTACTATTTAGTTTGCAGTAAGTTTATAATGATAAATAGTAATAATAATAAATAATAAACTCAGACTACCCATTTAAAAACCATCACTACAGATTTTTTTAATTCTTTTATGTTAATGATTAACAAAATAGCTGGAACAAGAAACTCATGCTACCTGAGGCCCAAACAGAGCCGGCTCTTAGAGGTGAGAATGGCTGATCACTACTCAAAGTTTAATGACGGAATTTTATGTCTCATTCCCAGCCATCACAGAGCAGGCCTTGTCAGAAAATTGCTCCATTATTCTGAACCCCTGGTTTTGTTATGTGGGAGTCAATGAGGAAGTTGAAGAACTTGGTCACATATACAGGGTTTTTCACAAAAAAAAAGTCTGACCTTCTTGAGAGCAAGCAAAATTACACCAGAAAATCTTCTGTCTTCTCTGCTCTCTGAGAATAAACCCCGAGATCTCCAGTTTGAAACACTGCCCCAGTCAGTATTTAATAGGAGGCCCCAGGGGAATATTGTGATGCTCCCCTATAAAGTGGTATTTTCCTTGAGACCTTGGGTAGGTAAGAGACCAAGTACCTGAGGTTATGCTTTTAATGCAGATCCCTGTCCTCCTGTCTACTTCATGTGAGAGAAGGCATCACTTCAGAGCACTAAACTCATGGGTTTATTGGATCCCTACTGCATTAGGAAAGGCTCAAAGGAAAATTTTCTTTGCAAATATCTCTAGAGGACTACAGCTTTTTGGCAAATACCTCATAGTGTATTTTAAGGTAGATGTCATTTTCATGAGGCCTCCTAAAGGTAAAATATGCCTAAGATTCATGGGGTTTAGGGTTTTATCTTTAATTTGGGTCTTCTCAGATAGTCTTTTTATTTACAGCAAACCAGACTTTAGAATAAAGTCCAGAGAAATGTCTTTTGTTTTGTCTTTTATCCTTATTGCTTGCCAGTTGGGATGTAAGTGAGGAGAAAGATCTAATTTCCAATATAACCTCCACTTAAGGAGAGGAATATCTTCCAAAGAAGAGAATGGTGTTGGTTTGGTTGTGTCTGATGAAGAAGAGGAATGGATGGTCAGCTCTGAACTCACAAGTTACCGGGCAGCACAGAGGCATTGCAAGGAGCCCCATGGAACAACCTGCCTCAGTGCCCTCTTCGTTGACTTCCACAATTGTCTTCTGGATGGCCTTGGACACAACCAAGCCACCTTTCATAGAGATTCCTGACAAGTCAGCTTTTCCCCAGTCAAAAACATTCATTACTCCCATCTCCTGGAGAGTACTGTTGAGAACATAACTTTCCTCCATCTTGAACTGGGGCAGGTACACCTTCACTCTCAGTGGTTGCATCGTAGCCAAGCTGGTCCATTCTGCCAGTTTTTCATAGGTCAGGGCACATTCAAGCTGTAAGGTGACATTGGGAGTAATGAGTGGCACTATAATCAATGCAAGGAAAGGAAGTTCAGTTTTTCCTACCTGCCTTCTGACCACACTGGAGCAACACTAAAGCATTGCTCTCTATATATGTTACTGGAGGGAAAATGAAGTGTTACCTGTTCTAGGCCAGTAAAGTCCTCACAGTCATCTTCAGGAAGAAGAATGAACATGCTCAGTTCATTATTGAAGTATTGGAGCTCTATGACTTTTGTTTTCAGTTCCTCTATGATGGCCATGTTAAAATATCCTTCTTGAAACATCATCTGCACTTTCCTCCTCTCGTTCTGGAGCACATGAAACATATTAAATGGCAAATACAGAAATTATCACCCTGGTTTTAATTGATTTCAGCACTGAGATTAGAGTTCAGCTCAAAAGCATTATTGAAACTGGTAATGGATTTAATATACTTGTAGCATTGATATGTTCCTCTCAACTGTAGTCTCAATGAAGTTATCCATTTTAGAAGCATAAAAACTACATTTCCCCTTTCTAATGGTGCCAAATTACTTTACTCACAACTTCCTCATTACATCTTTCTTTTTTGTGCTGTGTCAGATGAGGAAACTGATACATCTTATGCAACCATAAATTAAATTCTTCATGAATAATGTATACATTCCGCTGAGATAATTTGTCTTTAATACTTTTTTTCCCTGAAAGCACACACTGTTCCGTTCATAAATAGTAGCAGAGAAGCAGAATCCTCACTTTAATCTCAAGAGCAGACTATTTTTGAAATAGCACCCTTAGTTGCAAAATCCCCAACAAAGTTAGTGCACGTGCTCAGTGGAATCCAGCAAGGATCTCAGCTGCACAAGAACCACTTCTGATGTGAACTGGTACAAACATTTATGTATTTGGTTAGGAAAACAGATAGAAATACGGTCTTCTATTGCTCTCACTTAAGACCACTGTTTTCTCTAGGGATAACAGAGAGGAGAAAAGCCCAAAGCCCCCATCTGTTATTATATGAGACAGACATCTGACCTCCATCCCCCAGCAGCTTCAGTTCCTGCCCATACTGTACCTTGTTCAGGTGGAAATACGCTTCCTTAGTGTCTTCTTTCTTAAATTCTACTGCCCACTTTCCTTTAAAATATATAGCATTGACCAGGACAAGTACAGTAGAGGGATCAATAAAACCAGCAGCAAATAGGTCTTTGATTTTACCTTTAAAAATAATGAATTAAGATGAATTATTACTCTGATCCAGCAAGCTTTGACTATTAATAGTTATTTCTTTTAAATTGACAAGTGGTATAATGCTGTCAGAGAAATGACAAATGTTTATGTACAGCTTTGGAACCAAGGAACTTAAGGCATTTTTGTTCCACTTACTACATTTATTTCCTACTGAAAAGAAAAAAATTGGTGCAGGTGTTTAATATATAAAAATCTTGCTATATTTGTAGAGAGTGATATTTGTAAGTGGTTCAGTTGCAAACCATGAAACCTGCCCATTTTTTCTTTACCTTTTGTTTCATTTTCAACCCAGAAGTTAATTTTGTCTCTGACTTCTTCTTCAGTGTATTTAAAATTTACTGGTTCCAGTTCTGCTCGATAGAATTTCTTTGTGGAATCCAAGTATTGCTGGAAAGTACAAATTGCAGAGAACAATTTATCACATTATTGCAATGTGATGATTTTTAGAAGATAGATAATTTCATGGCTTCAGGATAGTTCCATGTAGTAGATCAGCAAGAAAGAAATTGGTAAAAAAGACATGTTTCCCTTTGTGCTTCACGATGGAAAACATTCTGCTGAGCTCCCCACTCCTAGGAGCTGTTACAAGGGAGACCATGGTCCCTTACCTGGAAGAATGGATAAGTAATTTCTCCAAAGAGCCTGTTGGCAATGGTGAGACAACAGCCTGGTCCAGGTTCACTGACTTCAGCCAAGAGAGCCTGGAACTGGGAATGGACTCCTTCATCTTCTTCACACTTCAAACAGGAAAACAGATGTTTCGTGGTAGGCTTGAGCTTTCCTACGCAAAGTTGGACCTGAGGGTGAATTGCAGCCTCTCTCTGCATGAGAAACCCTACTCCACCCAGCTGACTCAGGCACTGGAATAAATGCACCAGGACACCACCTCCTATTCCCCCTGTGCCGCACGTACAGAATGACAAAGCAGGTCCCCTTCTGGCTCCTCACCTCCAAACCACACCGTACCCTACAGTGATGTCTCTGCACACTAAGCAAAAGGCTGCTGGCTTAGAGCCTGGGAGAAGCAAACTCCAAGGTGCCTTTGGCATGCTCTGTAGGCAAACCTTTGCAGGTGGCAATTGAAGCGCTTATCACATTTTAGATTGGCACTGCTGTATTGGTTAGAAACCCATAATGAGAAGTCTCAGCTGTTGAAATGTGTGATCTCACAAGGTCCCTTAAATAACTAATGAAGAAACAGTAATAAGCAGGTCAGCAAATCTAGATGGAGAGGCTGATCAGCCCTGCTGTGCATTCTGATTAAGTGATTGTCTTCAAGGAAAAAGGCCGACAAACTGGCTCCTGTGGATTCAGCTCAGAGCTGCAATTGTGTCTTACCTGCTCAGAAGGGTATCTGTTTTCCTGTCTCGTACTGCTCAAAACTTCTCTGAAATGAAAGACCTGCAATGTAAATGTTGGGTGAATGCAGATGAGTGAAGGTACTTCAAAGCTAAAGCAGTGTTGCAAGCCTATCCCTAAACACAGCCAGACTCAGGCCCTGTGGAAAGGCCCCTTTGCTCTTTACCATAAAATCCTTGCAAGTGAGCAAATAGTTTTAGGAGATGGTGAGTGCATGAAATCTTTGAAATCTTTCTATATGAGAAAGAAGGCTTTGGATGTCCAGAGAAGGCAAAAAACCACATTAAAGGTAAGGAACTCTTCTGCACTCTAAGAGTGCAGGGATACCTCCAAAATGCTTTCTTTAGCTCTGATGTATTCATTGAACTGTCAATTCAGTAATAATGTGTAGTCTGAAGAAGTTTGGTATTAGGAACTGCATAATGTATTTTTAAAAGGGCTTTCTGTGTGCATCAGCCCTTTGGATGTTTAGGAACTGGTACAGATGGTACAATCAGCCTCTGCCAGTGTTCCCTTTTCAGAGCAAAGCCCTACCTTCTCAATCTGCTCAAGTGTGCTTCCCCTGGCTCCGAGGACAACCATTCCAAAGGCAGCTGACAGACTTAGTGGGGAGAAAAAGATGTTTTCATTTCTTTTTCTTTTGTTCAGCTCTCTGAAAAAGTCAAGACAGAACTTGGCATTGGCTGCACTGAGAGAGCACATTGTGGCACTGTGATGACCTGAAACAAGGGTAAAAATAATTTAGTTTTCTCATCCTTACACCTGCTATATTTAGATGCCCTGGTAAGGTTTTTTGCAATAGCTTGGATCAATTATTCAGTATTTTGTGGAAATTCCTTGTTCATTACATTTGGGATTTCACAGTGAATCTGAAAACCAGCACACTGAATAGCAGAAGAAACACATTTACAGAAACAGTATTCTGAGCTGAGCTGCTTCTACAGCTTAAGTAATAGCTATGGTTTTGCCACTTAGCCCTTACTTTGTCCTAACCAAATTTCCAGCTCAGTTTATATCCTGATCTTTGTGCCTTGAGTCCTCTAGGCATAGCACTTACTAATTACACCCTTGATCATATCTGACTCTTTGTTTCTCTCAAAAAACTTTATGTGTATTACTCAGCTGTGCCTCACATACATGTCCTTCTAAGGCTGGTTGCTTAACAAATGTTTGACAGAAAATGGAACTACAGATAGGCTCACTTAGTAAGATTTTGAGCAGAAACACATTGTGCATAAGTAGAAAATTCCAGACATATTTTTTTATCTGAAGCTTAAACTCTTTTTTTCTGCAGCTTGAACTCCTTTTCCCAGATACTCTTCAGTTACAATCACAATTATTACAAGCAGATCATCTTAAATGTTCTGCAAAACTCTTCATATCTTAGACCTAGAACAGAGTTCATTTCTCATTAAAGACTTAAAGATGTAGTGCCTGCATCCAGTGAAGTGTTGTAGAAACATCTGATCATAAGTTCAGTATTTTAGAAGTTCCACTATTCTAAGTCACATTTGATTTGATTCTTACTGAGTCTGAATAATTTCCTCCACACATGTAGTCAGCATATTTCCCCTATTACTCAAGAAGAATTAAATTATCCATATAAACATTTGAAAGACAGAGCACTATAGAAAGACTATGCTCTCATATGGGTCATACAGAAGAAGTGGCAAATTATTTTATTCTTCTTTAGAAGCACACTTGGAAAGCAGAAGTTTAGAAGTACCATTGTACAAGTTAAGCACAGCTTCATTACACAGTCCATACATTTTAATGTAATCCAAAACATTGTCACTTCCCCAAAATATGTCACATGCCATATATATGTGCAAAGGAGGTATGTATATTACTAATGCACATCTTGATCCTTAGATCCTAGTTCTGTCATTTAGAATTAAAGATCATGGAGATACTTACCTTCTCCTCGGTACTGATGGTGTCAACTGGACACTCAAGCTTCTTGATGGAGCTTCTGGAGCAATGGGATATAAAACCATTGCCACTCCCAGTGGCAGCATAAATTTCACTCATGATGAATCACATTCCTCTCTGTTGCAACCAGTAAGTATAATTAGGGGATCTGTTGTGGAATCTTGAATTTTTCTATATCCCTAGGAGTACAGAAAAAAGTCACAATTTTAAACGCATACTAAGATGTAAAAAAAATAAATCTAACTAGATATAAAAAAGAAAGCAAACTCCTAGAAACAAAGGTGATTTCAGAAAGGTTTTTCACCTGTAAAAAAAAATTCTAAGAATTTTGTTGTGTTTTGATGTCAGAAGTGGCACCAATGAATGCAACACAGAGATTTTGTAGCAGAAGCAATTATACTGCTATAACCAGCCCACTGATTTACTCCTGGGCTAAACTATATCTTAAGTTTAGCCCAGAACTTCCCATTGCTCCTCATTTTTGTCCGTGTCTCTGAGGACACCTGATCATTGTCTTATATTGCTTCAGCAAGGCATAGGCAGAAGGGACAGAGCAGCCTGCTTGTAAGAAGTAATATATTTCTGGTGTTATTTTCCTGAGGAATTATCTTTCTTCACATTCAGGCTGATATGGTGTGTGGGTGGGCAAGTATTCGTATGAGCGTATGCAAGCACTAACAACATTGTTTTGTAACAAGTATTTAGTTATCACTACTAAGATATATTTACACATCAATCCAACCAGATACTTGGCTTCTGTGGTATTTAGGAAACTCTGAAGGCAGTTTCCTATCAGTCATAAAGTACTCGTGGGGTTTAATTCCCTTTCAGTTTGAATTTTCCCATAGCTATTTCTTGGGAGGAAACAGAAGTTAAAAACACACTGCTCATTCAAGCCCTGAGAACAAGAGAGTCAGACCTGCACAGATTTTGCCTGAAGCAACAAAAGCCATGCAGTCTGGTTTAACTTGCTTAACGCGGGGACAGGAAAATTTCCCAAAGAAACATCTGGCTTGCTTTCCTGGTTTCTGGCTGCTCTCCCCACAGTCACCTGAAAACCCACCTGCTGAGCCTGTTCCTCAGTGCTGAGCCCTGCCTGACCATCCAGGAGCCACTCCAGCAGTTACATCTGCACCAGCCAAGCTGGGATCAAGGCCACTTCACAGCTGCATCCCCCACACCCACAGTCACACCAGATTTCCTTACCATCACAGAGCCTCTGACATCTCAATCCTTAAAAAAATTTAATCATGGTGCAACAACAAATCTGAGCTCGAGCTGGTGCCTGCAAGGAGGGACCCCAAAGAAAGGACGCCTTGGATAAAAGGACACATTTTATACCCTCACAACTTAAGTGTGGCAAAGTCCAAGTCCTTGGCTCCTGCTGCATCTCTGAGTGTCCAGTTCCCTGGCTAGGCCACAGCTTCCAGGGCCCTTTGTTCTGCACTGGGTGAGCATTTCACAGCCCCTTGCCTGGGCTCCCACCCAGAGCGCAGCCTGCAGCTGCACCCTGAGCTACCTGCACTGAATGGATTCCCCAACACTCACCACTGTCACCAACAGGGAACTGCAGAGCAGAACTGGGTGGATGCTGTTCCCTTTCTTGTGGTGATGAGCTGTTCTCTGCAGTCTTGTTTTGGGCACTAGGCACAGTTGGAGGAAAAACATTGTGAAATATAAGAGGGGGTAAGTATACAGGTAAGAGCTACAAGATGTAACAGTTTTAAGTCAGGGTAGCATCCACGTGTCTCCCAGAACAGAAATGAGATGGTTTTTGAGCAGCAAGACACAACCAAGTATTTGTCTTTCAGGAACACGGGGAATTTTTAATCCAAATTAATACCGTGAATGGAAAAATTGCAATCCTGAAACACAGTAATTCATGGCCTTTGGGCACAGGGGTATGTGCTAAAAGCCATGAGTACCCTTAAAATGCATTCTTCTCTGTGGGAATCTGTTAAAGCAAAGTTTAAGTTATCTAATATGCTTGCAGAGTGAAACACTATTCTCTTAGCCCCTGCTTAGTTTTCTAATACTTTTAACTGTCTTAAGTGAACAGATTTCTCCAGGTTTCTTCAACATTGTTTGTTATTTCTCTGGTTTTGTAGGTACTTCTGTTCTTAATTCAGTTTGAATTAATCTGAAGGTTAACTATGGCTCTATTTTTCAATTTGGTGGGTATTTATTTCACACAAATCATTTTTTGTTAGTGGTCCAATTACAGACAATGGAATTGGACAGGACTTCATTCCCAGAAAGGAACACTCTATGCTGCTCTTCTAGACTCCTGCTTTGCTATTCTGTTCTCTTCTAGGTTATTTTAGTGTAGGTTAGAGTGTGGCTTAGACAGAGGTAGTTTTTAATGGGAATGTCTGAGAAATCCAGGAGCTTTTGTTAAAGCAGATTGAAGGATCTCCTGAATTGTAGGTTTTGAGGAGACTCACTATGCAAATTCTTGCTGGGAAAGGCAAAGCTACAGCTCATCCTGCTGTTGAACAGACGGCTGGACTAGGACTTGCACTGCCTTTTCCAGATCTGTGGCTCCCTTCTTGTTCTTTGAATAATGCAGAGGTTCATTGCAAACCAGAGAAAAGTTATGAGGATTGAAGATGGTCACAGTAGTTTCAGAATCAGAAGAATCTCTTTATTCCTTTCCATTGATAACCTTGCTAAAAGGAAAGGATAAATGCCAGGAGGACTTTTTATAAAGGTTACAGAGAAGTAATTGCTGAGATGCATCGTGTGGAAAGGAAGATGAAGATGTAAAAGTACTGCAAGTACAAAGGCACTGACAGAATTTGCTTCAGATATTTAAACTACCCTGTCAAGAATGCAAATTTCTGCCCTTTTAGCTAGTGGTCAGATGTTTGTCATAACAAAGTTGCTTTAAGGCAGAAAAGAATGGATTGCAGACTGACCTGCTTTCTACACCTAAAATTCCACACATTTAGATAAGACTGTAAATAGCACTACATCCTTAGGGATAAGTTTTGCCCAGCACCATTTATCTGTTTGCAGTTATTTTGGCTGAAAGGCTCAAAATATTACTTTACTTTCCAGCAACATTTTTTTAATGTTTCTGATGGCCCTGGAGCCAGAACCAAGGGAATGAAGACTTCTCCATATGATGTTTAAACCACAAAGAGTTCTGATTACATGGATTAGATAAGCATAGGAAGGCCAAAGCAAGGAAAAATGATCCAGCTTGTGATGTCAATCAACAGAACACAACCTTACAGCAAGAAGCAATGACTCACTCTGTAAGCAGAGCAGATCACCAGCATATCCCTTGTGAGTATTCTTTGCTTCAAGAGAATGCAAGAAACTTGGATGTCTCCAGTTCTCCCTTGGCTTTTTCCTCACTGTTTGCAGCCATGTGCTTCTCTTGCTGTCGGTGTCTGCAGGATGTAGCAGGGAAGCAGATTCTTGTTGAGGAACCAGAGGCTGATCTCAAGTTTGACAGCAAAGGCTTTTCTTGTCCCTTTCATCTTACAAAATGCATGTTCTGCTACCACCCTACTCAGGTGGTAATTACAGAGTACCTGATTTGTCTGAGGTTGCCTGTGAGTAAAGGTACCATTAGATAAGTGGAGTTGCTGAATAGCAAGAATAAAACAAGGACTCCTTTGATTTTCACTGGCCAAGAGGGCCCCCTCCCTGTTTGTCAGACATCTGCTACAACAAATAACAAGTCTTATACAATATATCAGAGCAATTAGGGTAATAAAGTATCTGTGGTGATCCCCAGAAACTTTAGCATGGCAGAAAACATATCTCTTGAAGTTGAGGAAGTTGGAGATGCTTCAGATGTTGCTGATGGTCTCAGCTCATTTGGGAAGCACCACAAGAGCAGATTCTGATATTCATTTCTGTGATCTTCAGGTTGTGTGAGTCAAGAACTATTGAAAAGCAAGTGTCAGCTTATAAATAACACTGCTGTCTGCTGGCTCTCCATTACTGAATTTACTGGCAACAAGGTGCAAGAATTGATGAGTGTGAACTTTGCAGAGACCTGAGCCACCTCATGCTGATCATTCAACTTACCAGAGAAAAGCTGAGCCCTGCACTGTCATTTTTCCAACTGAACTTCTTTGTGCACCAGAAGCTTTTCCACAATTGCAATAAACTACATTTACTCCCCAGGGAAACTTAGACAAGACACAAAATAGTCTTCATCTTTGTTTCACTTATCAGCATCCAAAAATAGCTCTAGCAATACAGCCAGTTCTGCCTGTTGCACCTTCTCTGCTCACGCCCTTTCTCACTTGTTCACGAGCTTTGACTAACAGGAAATTACATTTGCAGGCAGGGATGTGTGCATGTGTCTTCTTAATAGACTTCCATAGTGTAAGGTGATATGACTACACAGATAACTATTTCTGCATGATGTTTTATAATGCTGATTCAGGCTTTATGAGTGATCTCATTTATAGTATTTCTGGATATCATTTCTTTGTGGCAATTTAAGTCATTTTATAAGCCAAGTTTCTTTAATAGCAAGTGCAGCATTTTTTAAAGCTGTATGATAAAGAATGTCTATAAGTATTCCTCTCTTTGCTCTGCCTCAGTGCATACTTTTTCTTGTCATTCATCCTTGTGGGATGCAGTAGAAAGTAAGACATTTCCTTTGCATTTTCAAAAAGAGGTTGTTTTTCTATATTGCTTAGACAGTGGAAAAGATAACAGATATTTTCATGCAATGAAGCTGTTGTTAGCTTTGCTTAAAAATGACAGGACTATGGCTGGAAGGATCTTAGAGATTCCTGGTGCATCTGCTGACCTAAGGTGGGATGAAAGATCTAGATTACAGTTGATAGGTGTTTGTTGAACCTGTTTTTGAAGCTTCTGGACAGTGTTTTCAAATCTCTGTTGCATTTCTGTTCTTCCTTATTCCTGAAGTTTTAACTCAACTTTGTCCTAAGTTGTCCTGACTGTAAATTAAAACAGTCGCATTCAGTTGTATTTAAACTTGGATATGTGCTACTGGCTAAGTTGTTCAAATACTTATTAGTCAATTTATCCTTTGTACAAGGCTAAGTATTTGGGAGTGTCTCCCTGGTCATAAAATGTAATTATTGTTGTTGTACTCATAACCAGGAACTTAACATGACACTAATCACACTACCCAAAACCTGTGGCTATTGTTAGCTACAGAGCTACTTTACCAAATTATGGACTTGGAAACCTGAAACACCCTTCAGGGCTGCTCAGCCCTGTAGCACATTGTATAATTTTCGCCATCCTGAGGAGAAAGGTATTGCTTTTGGCCATGAGTCTGGATGTTAAAAATAATTGTTGTTCCTCATTCCTGTGACAATCCTTGTGGTATGATTTCCATAGCTAATCAAATTATGCTGTGGCTAGGTAGTCCCATATATTATTTGCATAAATGTTAGTGCAGAAATTCTTGACAGTCCTTGCATCTAGTGAAGTCAGATGTATCATAGATCCGGAAATTGAGCTTGTTTGCCAATATTGTGCACATATTTTTTTTTAGTAACTGAGTTTTGAACACAAAATGAGATTTGAAAATACCCTTTCTAAGCTGCCAAGCACTGTGAAAAACAGGCAGATGAATAATTTGAAAACACAGAGTCAAATTTTCAGCCAATGTGAAGTGACTCAGATCCAACTGAGGTGTGAAAAGATAATTTGTTTCCATGGAAAAAGGTTCTTCTTCAGGCCACAGAATAATACAGATGTATAAATGCTATATTTTCCATATGCTCCCATGAAATTTGTACAATATATCATTTCTTCATTCTGCAATTCAAATTCCTACCTGCCCGGGGTAACCAAGGACTACTGAACTGTCCTGAAAATAAGTTCTCTATATCTCTTCACATTTCTGCTTTCCCTCAGTTCCACTGATTTTTACCATTGATAAAGTTTTTGCTCTCATATTATCCTGGATAAAATTTGACAGCCCTTTTCTCTTCTGGCCTGCCTGTAACCCAGACATATCACCTTGTGATTCCCAGACACTTGTATCCTGGCTGGATGTAAACATTTGTGTATATATAATCTAATGGGGAACATGTGACCAGCATCCCTTACCAACATCTTTCATAAAACAATGTACTTTTACTGCACAGATATTTAAGAAAACTTGGCTTAAATGCATTATGCTTCCAAGAACCACTTCTTCATGCAGAACATGTAAAGTAGTCCTTGCTATTGTGTTCTTGAGTAACCACTGGATGCAAACAAGAATGTTTTGACAGAACATGATGTTCAATAGCTTTGGTGTTTGGCCTGGGACACCTGAGTGAAATTCACACACAGAAGAGCCTCACATTGCTCCACATGAAGGCAGGTATCTAACTACAACATGCTGATGAAGGGACATTAAGAGTGGGTGAGAAATCATGACACAACATTTCCCTTGCAACTCTGTGTGCCAGTGTAACAGAGATCCCCTGGTACAGAGGCACACACAGCCAGTGTTGCTGCTGGGGGAAAGTGCCATTTGGCCCTTTCCCTAGATCTCTTTTTTTTTTGTACAAAGTAAACATTACAAGTAAGCCATGGGAGGTAAATAGGATCTGGAACACCATCAAATGCCTGTGAGGTGACTTCAAAGCTCTGACCCTGCCAGCAAACCTTCTCATTTGAGATTTGGGAAAGCTTCCCACATCTTCATGCACAGAGCTGAAGTTTACTGTATATTTAAGACGTGGTTAATTTTTTCCTCCTGTATTTGTAAACCAGAAACAGGATGTACCCATAAATATATTCTCCCTTTGTCTGCTTTTGTGCTACGTGGAGAAACAAAACTCTGTATTCATTTCTAAACTGAGACTTCAAGATGGCCCTTTTTTCTTCCTGCTAAGCTAGAGAACTGGTACCGAATTCTGTTCTCAGACATGAGTGTAAATCTATCCTAACTCCACTACTGATGTTTTAATAGCTTATAAACACATTTTGTATAATTGCAAAAAAAAAATATGTAGGCAGAATTAGACCAGAACTGCTTTTGCAGTACAGGTCAGCAGTGGCCAAAATATATCAACACCTTTTTAGCCAGAAATCCCAAAAGACCACCATACAGGCTGCTATGAGCACAGTCAGCTCCATCCCAGTCACACTCAGTACACCCCAGAGCAGACATGAGACAATTGCATTAATATATTCTGAAATTATTATGGTACTTTAGAGGGCTTTCATCCATTATGGAATTCTGGATGGAGAAATACTTTCCTTTCAGCAGTCATGTCTGTATTGTCCAGTAAAATTGTTTCCCACTCATCAGACATAGGCTCATAGAACTGGCAGGGTGATAAATTATAGACTGAGAACAATCTTCCTCCAAGGCCAAACACCTCATGGTGTCCAAGGAGCACAGTTTTTCAGGCACATGTCAAACACCAGAGTGCTGGAGAAGAATTTCTTAGAAAGTTTCATAGCAATACCAAATAAACCCTACCTTTTGCATTCGTTGTTATTTTCAGAATGACAGGTCAGAGAAATGAAGGTGAAAGGTGAAAGACATTCAAGTTCTTGGTGGTGGTAAATTACACCTACTGTGCTTGTAGTTCATGGATGAAATGCAACAGGCAAGAGACAAGACATAGCAGATGTTCAAAAGCATTGAGTGCCTAAGGCAACCTTCAAATCAAGGTTCAAAAAGCCATACCAATTAAATACTTTGAATACTTTTATTGCTGCCACACTTTACTGCTTCCAAAGGGAAGGCCTGGAGAGGGTATCTGAGGAGAAGAGTGTGAGACAAATCTTTACGTATCTCCATGCCAAACATCTGTATGGAGACTCGCTCAGGACATGAACGTGACCTGTGGGTTTCACTGCCTTCATGGCAGCCAAGAGCCTTCCCTCATGGTGGTGTTTAGGCACTTGAGATGGGGTTACTGGAGACATGTGGCAGGAAAGTGGGGGATTCAGCACTGAGCTGTCTCTGACTTGGGACCTGGTGGCTGGGGACAGAGGCCTGTGACACCTTCTGGAGTGTGGCCCCACCATCAGCCTTGTTGTGTGGCTGAGGAGGGAAGGCATCATGCTGGACTTCTGATTTACATGGCGCATCATCCAACTCTTTAGACAACCCCACTGCAATGGGAGTTTTCATGGCTAAGAGTGAAATTATAATTAAATAAGAATTAAATAAGCTCTGTTAAGTGTGTTCACTGGTTTGAGAAGAGCTCTAAACAGGAAAGGCCCATTATAATTTTTCCAGTTGTCTTGCTGAAGCAATGTGGTATTTTTTCTTGGGTTCAAGAATATAGATATTAGGAAATGTCAGTGGCACTTGATAGCAACATGTTATTTATGCCTTACTCCTTTCTACCACAGTATTGTGCTCTCTTTGTGCAGAAAGAAGCAGAACCTGCTCTACCCTTAGGGGAAACAACATCACCCAAAGTAGAGAATGTTCTTGCTTGGATTGTGTTTGGTCAACAAGAGGAACAGATGAAATATAGCTGAGCTCATAAGGAATTATGGACGCAAAGCATTCTTTTGGTCACCCCTGTAGCAGCAGCTGCCTCAATTCCTTCTTCATTAACTTCCACAAAGAAAACTCTTCCCCTATGGGCTCCAGCTAGCTCCACAGTCACTTTAATCTCCTCAATTTTTTTTCTAAAGGCTGTACTCTGTGTAAACACAGTCATGCAGTCAACATCCTGGATTTTTTGCAAGAACTGCTACATGGTTTAGAAGCACTGACCAAGCTTCAGACACTGTCGTTCATTGAAGTACATCATACTGGATGTGGATGTTTCCCACAACATCACAGGAAGTTAAACACTGGTATGGGAGCATAGCTGAGGTTCTCAGTTCTGGATGTTTGCTGCTGTACTCCAGCTATGGATCTGATTTCCTGTACCCTAGGCCTAGCCCACATGTTTAAGCAGAACAGTGTGGGGAGCTTGAGGCATTGATTGTTATGGCTTCAAATGTATGTTGGCCTCCTAAGGCTTTTGTTGAACTCCACAGTCATTGTCAGTCTGCGCATCTGGAAGGTTTGCACCAAGCAAACCAACAAGCAAATAAATCTCTTGTATCCCTGTCTGGGATACAGGAGATACGCCAAAGGCCCCTGGGCATGACTTCCAGGATCCTTCATATATATCACCATTCATGAGCAAGGAAATGGCTCCACGGTGCCAAATCACTCATCCTTCAACCCTGAAGGCTGCTCTGCATCACAAGCAGCAGTCAGTTTTTCCAGTGTTTCCTCCTGGTGTCTGTGGAGGGTGGCTGTGGGCTGAGCAATGCCTATATTTTAGGTCAGCAGGCGCCGTGCTCAGTGCTGCTCTGGGCAGAATATCATATTTCTTACAGAAGACCAGCAGCTGAACCCATTGAGCAAAATGCAGCCAAGTCCCCACTAGATAACATGCAATGATTACATGAATATAATCTGAAAATATGGCTGAGGGGACTTTGCCTGTAATGAAACTCTAGTTTGAGAAAGCCTTTCCCCACAGTGGTCATCTCACTACAATTTAGTGAGATGATTCCTCACTGGGCAAGCTGAGGGCTGTGGAAAAGGCAGGACTGGTCATTGTTGGCCCACTTGTGGGAGAGCTTCGTGCTGACAGATTGCAGGGGAGAGAAGTGAGAAGCAGTAGAGTGGGCTGCAATGGGGGTCTCTTGGAAAAGGAGCCGTCAGGGTGTGAGTGAAGGCAGAGCAGCAGCTGGTGCTGTGAGGTTGTGCCAAAAGCTACCTGCCTTGTGAGGCAGTGCACAAGAAAATAAGGCATCCATCAGGATTGGTGAGAAAGGTCCTTTGGGGGTGCTTTTCCCGCATGTTTGAAACTGTCAGTAAGTGTGTGGAAAAGCTGGACACTGTTTCCAAACTGCAGCACTCAAGTGAGGGAGGATTGCAAAATAGCCTTGGAGATGTGTAGGTGGCAGTGCTCTTACACAAAAGCTGTGACTTGCCATCCCATAACTAAGAATATCTAATTTCATGCCTGAGGATTCAGATGAAAAAGCTGCACAGCAGCACTCTCTGAAGAGCTGAGAGGAAGCTCACAGCTGACCTACTTCATTCACTATGTTCTTTTCTAGGCAGATATTAAGAAACTGAAGAAAAATTCATACTATCAGAAAAATATAGACAAAAATTCTTCCATAGCATTCTAGTTAGGATAGACACCCACATACAGATAATTTTTTCCTCTGTTACTGGACTAAAACAGGAATGGCACCAGACCCTGGAAAACAGAACTCATCTATAATACAGTTATTGAACTGCAAAATTATCAGTCCTGGAATTCTCTTCTTGTGCCTTTAAGCTGCACTCCTTCATGTAAGGACTTCAAAACGAAGGTGGGCTGTTTTGCCCTGCAGCCTGTGCTAAAGCCTAGTGCCTGAGAGCACGTGGTACATTCTCTTGAGAGCTGCAGGCCTGAATTCCAGCAAGGATATGGGATACAGGCCCTTCACTTCCTGAGCCACATTAATTTCTCCACAACAGAAGTTAGATATTATTTTGAATTAAAAAATCAGAAAGAAAGGAAAAAAAAAAAAAAAAAAAGAGGAGTCATTGTAATGGCGTTTTTCAGGAGCCCTATTTGAACAGCTTTCTCAAGGTCTGCTTTGAATCCATTCACTAGATGTTCTCCAGGAATTTACACCCCATCTTACCTTGCTCCTGAATTTCAACATGGGCGAGCATCTAATTGCTCACATCAAGATAGATCAGAGCAAGCAAAGGAAAATGCTAACTGCTAGAAAATTGACAAAAGGAGAAAACAAAATGCCTACAAATTTTGGATGAAGGAATTTTCAGATGGCTTTTTGGATGTACAAGTTTAAAGCCAGCATATATTCTATTTAGGAGAGATACATCATTTTTTAGTGTGTCTTCTCCTTTCTGAAGCCATATATAACTCTGTGCATTAAACATGTTATTCACTGATTCTCCATTATATATAAATTTTAAATGCACATTACAAATGTTAATTTGTTAAACCTCCTCCCTCTGAGGAAGACATCACTTATGTTAAACCAGGAAGTTATCAGTAATGTCTCCCTATCAGCTGGAAAGAAGCCTAATTTTTTCCCCACAAGCATTCCCAGATAATGTTTAACTGTGATTTCCATGACTTATTCTGCACTTTGAAAAACCTTTCCTCATTCTTCAAAACATGGACAGAGCTCTGTCTCTCGGATTTTCATCTCAGAACTTCTAAATTCACCAGTCAGCAACATGGGAAAAGTAAAACACGTTACTTGGAAATTCATTGCTACAGTGTTCCACATTGGTAACTTCAGTGGGATGCTTTAGACCATTTTTTTTTCCTATTCTTTGAAACCTTGGGATAAATAGTTCTATTTATCCCCAGATAAAAGACAGCCTTCTATACTATGTAAATAATTAACCATCTTTAGAAATACATGGGTTTGTATCCTGTTCCTGCAGACACCATGCATATAAAATTCTCTTTGGAGTTATTTGAGAACTTAATATAGACACAGGAGAGGTTGTCCAGACAGGTGGTGGAGTCTCCATCTTTGGAGATATCCAAAATGAATCTGGACTTGGTCTTGGGCAGCCAGCTGTGGATGGCCCTGCTCGTGCAGGGCAGGTGGACCAGGTGACCTCCAGAGGTCCCTTCCCACCTCAACCCTATTGTCACCATGAGCCCATGTGCGCATCAAGGAAACAAAGTGTTATTCGTATCCAGTGAGCTTAAGGTAAAATTTACTCATATTCTGGATTCAGATCAATATTTACAATTCAAGGAGCCTAGCAGCAGACCATTTGATTCATAGGTTCTAAACAAAACTGGCTGCAGTGATTATTTTGAAGTACAAACTAGCCATCAAAGGATTAAGAAAGCATTTGGGAGAAAAATACAATTTCTGCTTTTAACATCCTCACAGTGTTAGAAAACGGCCCTGATTTTAAGGTGAACAGAGTTTGCCAAACAAAATTATAGTATTGGTAGGATTGTGTCTAATAAAGAATAAGAAAGGGTGATTAGCCATGAACACCTCTGTGAGAGGCAGAGACCTCCTGACAATGGAAGCTCCTGTGCCAGCCGCCGCCACGGTGCCTTCCTCATTGACCTCCACGTAGGCCTTGTGGACAATGTTTGACAGTACCAGAGACTTTGCAAATGTCATTGCAGAAAGGTCAACTTTTGATTCAGTGAAGATGTCGGTCATCCCCATCTCCTGTAAAACCTGGTTGAGGTTAAAGGCGCCTTCCAGCTTGAATCGGGGCAGGTAAACCTCCACTGTTGTCTCAAACATGGTCTCTGAGGAGGCCCACAGCATTAAATTTTCATAGGTGATTGTGCTTTCAATCTATAAGATGGTGGGAAAAAGAAGATTCAAATAGGTGGGAAGCTTTGAAAAATCAAGATCTTTGCCCAGTGTTAATTCAGACAACTGGCTTCCAGCCCTGGTTTGTGACATGTGCTGCCTTACCTGCTCCAGCCCACTGACAGATCCATCAGCCACATCCCCTGGCAGCAGGATGATCATGCTCAGTGACTTCTGAGCATAAGGGAGTTCAAGGATCTGAGCACCCACCTCCTCAATGTAGCCCAGTTTAAATTTGCCTTTCTGATACATCATCTGCACAGGTTTCTTTCTGTTCTATTGAAAAGAAAATTACACAGTCAGTTAGGCAATACAGCTCCTACCAACACCTCAACCCAACAGGGGAGGCAACTTAAGTTCCCAACACACCCACAGCTTACACACAGGGCAGCTCAGCCCTGGACATTGTTATGCTTGCTGCAATGCTCACAGTAGCTGAGGTGAATAGTGTTGAGATTTACAGAATGCAGGTGTACCTGAGTCAGTTTAAAATCCCTCTGAACTGTTTTTTCCTCCTCAAACTTGTGTTCCCAGGATGCTTTAAAGTAGATTACATTCACAAGCACCAGCAATGCACGTCCATCAATCACACCAGGTGCAAAGAGTTCCCTGATTTTACCTAAAGAAAATTTTGAAACGCAGAAGTATTTGTTAGCTGTCATTAGGGCTCTGGACTGAGACTCTATTATTGATCTGTGAACTTAGTTTTGGAAAAACTTAGAAACACAGTTCTCGGTTTATTCAAAGGACAAAACAATGTAGGTAAACAAATGGTAGATTCCTCTGCCCTGTAACCACCAGGGAGGAGGGGGGGTCACCAGATTTTCCCCTGGTGTTCCGAATCTGCATTTATGGCTGTTTGCAGGAGCAGTTTGTCTGGTCAAGACTTATAGTTATTACTGCAATTATCAGGCCAGGCATAAGGATGGGAATAAAAAATATTTTACAGCAAACATATCTTTAACTCATAAATAATTTAGCCAGTAACTTAGTCTAATATTTCAAGAGCAGACAAACTACTCTTAAACAGCAGAAATGTGAACAGTTCTTTGCTTTTCCTACCCTAGAATTTCATTTGTTGAACCCATGTAGGAAGGCAGGGATATAATGGCTATAGTTTTGCTTTGTTTTACCTTGTGTCTCACTTTCAACCCAAGCATTAATTTTTCTTCTGGCAGCTTCAACAGCACCATGAAAGTCCACTGTTTGCAGCACTGCTCCATACAGTTCCTTGCTACATGTTAGAAATTGCTGTAAAGCAAAATATAGATTATGAATTGGTCAAATCTATTAAGCACTTACTGCCTTTTGAAAGAAACCAATCTCTTGATAGTATTTTAGAAATGGTGAGGGACCTGTTGAATCTGTAGGGCAAAATTTCATTTTGGAAATGTTAAGTAAAAAGAAAACCAGAAGAGTTAGTCTTGTCATGGAGAACTGTGTAAGTATCAAAATAGTTGACAGAAAAGCAAAGATGTGACTAACAAGTTAGCCATACTAAGTAGTCTCAAGACCACTCAGTCACTCAGTAGGAAAGGAGCAAGAAGTTCAGCAGAGCAGTCCTGTGCATGAATCTGTACAACCTTCCTGGAGATAAACCCTCTCCAAGCTTACTGCTGCCTCAGCTGTCCCACTTGCAAGACCTGAAGTAGGTAGTTTACAGACAGCTTGAATAAGCAGGTTTTGGCTGTAGGTTCTCCTCTGGCTGAGTGCACACATATGAAAAATGTGCCAAAAATGAACAGATCCCTGCTTTATTTTTGCTTTATAGCCTTTGATATCCACAGGATGGTTTATTTCTGTTTGGGTTTTTTTGCTTCTTGTGTTTTTTTAATAAAAGCATGGAAAGTTGACAGCCTCAAGAGCTATAGCTCCATGTAGCACATCATGTGCTCCAAAACACACACAAGAGGGGAACGGTGAGGCTCACAGTTCCAGGGAAGCTTGAGGTCATGGCCACAGCAATTAGCAGGTGACTTACCTGCTGGAGCTCAAATCCTTGTTGTATAAAGAGATTGTTGGCCAAGGTTAAAACATATTTTTCACCAAGGTTTTGTAGTTGCAAAAGCAGCTCCTGGAACACTTTATGGTTAAGGTTCCCCTCCTTGTTACACTGGGACTAACACAAACACAACAAACAGAACAATTAAAATGATTCCTCTGTACAGCTTTGGTTG
>NW_005054397.1:1394624-1399717 GCF_000277835.1 Geospiza fortis | reverse complement strand
TAAATCCAGCTACTCCAAGCTTAGTAGCCTGATCCTCCTTCAAATGAGATCACCGAAGGCTTTGGTATTGCCTTACTGGCCCTTAATAAAATAAAACCTTGTATCAGTCATTTCCTAGAGGATTAAGGAGCCTCTGAGCATGTGATCTTGACTCCCTCCAGTGGCAAACCCCAGAGTTCTACAAGCACTAGCCTACCACGCAGTGAAGGCGGGGCTCCCCACCCAAGGACTCACCTCTGAGAAGGAAGGCTGGCTCTCCAGGCTTCCTTCTAGCTCCATATCTGGGGCTGCACTCTCGTGATCAGATCCAGGACTCATTCTTCCTGCAGCTTTCCTGACATGGAGCACCTGCAGGTGAAGATGTCAAGTTATGTCAATTGTAACTGGGATAAAATCATATTCCTTGTTTAAAAGCTTTGCTGTCCCCTATTGGATAAGTAGTGTAGATTCATGAAAGATGTTTTGGCAGCTTCACTGATCAGCTGAAATGACAGACTTGAACTTGTTCACACATGCATGTTCAGACTCACTTTTCTATATTAACAAACCAAGAAGAACTTGCACTTAATCCCTCAAAATATTACTCTTCACTACCTCAAAATGTTTATATTTGATTTGTGTTTTCATTGCTATATTTGATTTGTGTTTTCACTGCTATGTTTTTGATTTGTGTTTTCATTGCTACAGTTATCTTAAATTTCAAAACAAAAATTTGCCCCAAGTAAAGAGACAAAAATTAATTTTCTTTAAAAACACCAGAACTGGCTTCTTGCAATCATTCTTAACATTAGCATGAGCTAAAGAAATAGATCAAAGCTACAGCGCTCTTAATGGAAACGAGTCCTTGTTTCTACTGTGCAAATACATCTGAAAATTTTTCAGCAGTTTTTCTATTATAATAATGTTGTGTCATACAAAGACTTACTCTCCTTTTTTAGAGGATACTGATATTGAGCAATTCCCATTGCTTTCCTAAAATAAGCAGGAGTCCCTGTCTAAAGTAGTGATGTGGCAGGGCTATGGTATGCAGGGGGCTGTAGGGGTGGTCTCTGTGCAAAGAGAACAGACTCAGAGTGTCTGGGTGGGCACCTGGCAGCCACAGCAAAGGTGAACCCACCACACCCTCGTGAGAAGTTCTGCCTTAGGATTATTGGTCTTCTACCACTCATGGTAGAGAAGAAGAAAGAGAGAAGAAAAACAGAAAATAAAAGATTGTAGAAATCAGAACTAGCACTGCAGGAAGTAAAGGCACAGTGACTGGAGAGGTGGTCTTCTTTACCTCCTCCTTGCCTACCTGGGTCTCAGTGGGGTGAGACATTTTGACTCTTGGATGTCCTAAGGGACAGATGAGCTAATGCTTTCAGCCACCCAGGTGCACCCGCTTCCTTCAGGTGTCTGCAGCTCTCCCCACTGCCCACCCAGACTCCCACTCTCAGGATTCTTGTAGCAACCACAAGAGGAAACACCTGCCCATAATTCTGAAATAAAGCCTGACATTCTGCCTCAGGCTTGGGGAAAGCCAGAGCACCCCACTGTGCTGTATCACCTCCTCTCAGCCAGCCCTTGCAGGGGGTATGATGAGACTCACACCAGCAGATGGCAGGGATCACAGTGCTCCAAGCACAGCTGTGAAGGCAGCACCTGTGCCTGCCCTTGTGCAGGTTTCCTGTGAGACACTCACCCGTGTGCTGTGCTGGGATGCCCAACATTTCCTTTGAGGGAACAGCAAGTGATGTGGAAGCACCTCACCATGGTTCATCCATACTCACTTTTTCTATCTGAGCAGCAGTGTTGTTTTTTGCACCAAGATGGATCAGGGCCAGGGCAACAGAGATGCTCATAGGAGAGAAGACAATATTTGTGTCCTCTGCACTTCTGTTGAGCTTTTTGTAGAGATCAAGGCAAAACTCAGTAACTGGTCTAGAAATGGAGTCCATCATGAAGTGGCTGCTGAGTGGGAGCACAAAAGAATTAAGAAATTTAGTGCAGCTGGCCTAGCTAGACCACACTGTGAAGCATCTGTCTTCCCTGAGATTGTCCCATAGCTGGTTGTTGAACATAATAGACATTTTCTAAATCCTGAAAGTTTTAATCAGCCTTGCACAGATGAGTCTGTGATGCACAGCAGGAGCAAAGGCAGAGAGGGTCTGCAAAAGGGACCCATGCTCACAATGTGTACATTCCTCAGAAAGGACCCTTTTTCTGCCTTATCCCATGCTGTATCTTATTTCAACTTATTTCAATTTATGGTATTGAAATTAGACAGGTATGGATTAACATTTTCCTTCTCCACACTGGTTTGATGCATACATCTGCATCAACTCTTTCCTCTTAACAACATACATTAGTGATAGAGACCTGGTGACAGAAACCAAGCCTGCATGTAGCCAGGGCTGTGGCAAGGGGCTTCCAAACAACAGGTTTCTAAAAATAAAATCACTATTAATTAAATATCTTCATACATGAAAAAGGCTCATTAACAGCTATGGAGACTGAGCTACATATGGAAACACTAACAGTTTGAAATTCACTTTTAACTTCTAATAAGTTTTCCAGGTGTCAGAGATTGAGTCAAGATCCACAATTAAAAATTCCAAACAAAGTGCCCAAGAGCCCTCAAGAGAAGTCTGTAAGTTCCTGCTTAGTGATATGACAAGATGTGTGTCACTCTCTACTTTTGTGCTAGAAACATTTCAGTCTGATACCTCTCCCATGGATCATTTACATTCAATTCACTCTGCTAAGAACAAGTTAGGACCATGTTCAGCTTGATCCTTGCAAGGAGGAGGCCATCTAAAAAACAGGCAATTAGAAAATCCTTTCCTGAATCTTAGGAGAATTGTAAAGGTGTTGTGTAGAGACCAGTGGGATCACACAAAATTTTCTGGAATCATTATACCAAAAAAAACCAAAACCCAAAAAACAAAACAAAAAAAAACCAAAACAAGCAAAACAAACAACAATAAAAACAAAAACCACATCACTTTCAGTGTCAAACAAACATTTTGGACAAATAGCACTGGTCTGAGTTCCAGAAGGATGATTTATTTAGGGGAAAATACACAGCCACAGTATGGAGACAAGTCCTTCATGTCTCCCGTGGCTGTCTCTACCTTTCAGCCTGCACTGGGACCAGCATGGGTCAGGTCCAGAGAAAGCTGCCAGAGTTCCTCTCTTTTGGAAAAAGGAGTGAGTGCACACCCAAGTGGCTCTCCCCAGTGCCCACAGATGGCCACAGCACAGCAGGCACTCTTCCTCAGCCCTGTCTGCCCTGAAGCTGCAGTCCGCAAGGTGAGGTTAAATGAGGAGCTCCCGTCTGTGTCACCAGAGGTTAAAGGTGGGAAGAGGCTGCTGCAAAGCTGAATTTCAGGATCTTTTATCAGCAGGACACTTGTACAGCCTGTCCCGGGCTGTTGGTCTCCTTTGAGACTTGTCTTGAGCCTCTGGGGAAGGGGTTGCCTCCAGCCAAAACTCTCCTGTCAGCCTCCCACTGAGGCCCCAGTTCTTCTACCACAGCTATCTCCCTTCACAGAGAGTCTGACCTTCACAGAGTTCTCTTTATGCAAAGAACTGCTCAAAATGCATTGCACTGTTCTCAAGATACAGCATGCACACTATCTCCAGCTCAGCCATGAGCCAGGCATGACTTTGCATGGAAAGCTGGAACTCAGGTACCAGAAGTTACCAGGGCATTGGGAGTTGATATGGCCCAGCCAAGGTACAACATTTGTCTGTGAAACCATCTTCACCTGCAGCAAGTGACAGACAATGAGAATGAACTCAGCCCACAGGAAAATAGATTGAGCCTAAAACAAACTTGGAAGAGATGAAAAAGTAAAATTTCTGAATATATAAAGGTAAAACATCTGGCAAATGCAGACTTTTTTTTCCATTTGACTAACAACTTAACAGCAACAATCAATGCTTCATCCTGTTTCTGAGTGATGCTCTGTGGAAAGAACCCATGATGATGCAAGAAAAGTTCATAGATGTTTCATACTGAGACTTCTGTTTTGCTCTGAAGTCCAGAGGTACTTCACATAAAGACCTAATGCAAATGGACAAAACAGATGAGAAATATCCAAAGGGTTCTTTGCACAGACAAATTAAGGAGGAGTTTTATCTCATTTATTCTGAACACAGCTGGTTTAGCCCTGCTGTTAGTGTATTTTTATGTAATATGGTTTTAATTTTCCTTTTAATAATGCAGTAATCTTACAAGAAGACATTGCACTAAACAATTTCTCTTTTTTTCCACCTTCATAGCCTACTATCCACAAACTTCTGAAAACAAAACAGTGCATCTTCAGTGCTGAAGTTTGTAGTGCTATACTTCCACATCTCTTGAAAGATCTGAAATGGAGCTGTGAAATCGGACACAGTGAATGTAGGGCATGAGGCACTTTGTAGGTGTGTCCCACCTTCAGACCAAGTCAAGGAGAAAAACAAAAAGAGTTAATAATCTTACTCAGTAGGAAGAAGGCAGCTCCACCCCACCCTGCAGGGAAAGGCTGAGTGCCAAGAATGGAGGGAGAGCCCAGGATCTGGGAACAGATTTTAAAATGAGTGTCTGGCACACTGATGCGGCCACTCCTAGAGCAAAAGCAGCAGGCTGTCACCAGGGAGACATCCAGGTGCAAACTCTACAGCCAACTCCGTGGTTTTGTGAGTACGAACTACTTAGAGAGCTGCCCTAGAAATCGAGAGGAAGGGAGGTCAGGTATAGGCTAGTGAAGGGACTTTCTTGCTGCACAATGAAAGGATTTTGTGAACTTTCTTAATCTAAAATGGGGTGGGAATAAGTGTATGAATGATTCCACACCACAAAGCTTCTGTGTAATCTGTGCAATAATTCAATCAGACTTTTGGAGCTACTGCAAGGACCACAGTGTTTGGAGAACATCTACATGGTGGACAGCAAATGGTAATGTCACTTTTAAATAATCTTGGAGTGGTAAGGAGGGGTGATACAGGATCAAATGGAGTGTTCCAGGAAGTTCCTAGCTGCTGATCCACACTAGCCAAAGCACCTGTGCTGAGCACTATTAGTAGTGCAGAGCCCCTGATGACAGGAGATCCTTTGCATGATGGTT
>NW_005054397.1:1375620-1394555 GCF_000277835.1 Geospiza fortis | reverse complement strand
ATGATGGGTCAGCAGCTTTTAACATGGTTTGGCAAATGAAATTACTGGCACTGCAGTATGTGAGCAAGAAGCTACCCCAGGAAAATAGCTTCCTTCAGAAGGAACCACTGCACACCACAGACCTTATAAAAACTACACACTTCCTCCATGGCCGTGTGAAATGATGAACACTCTTTTTCTATAACTATTCGTGATCTCTTCTCTCTTTGTAGTTTGTTTTTGGCTAAGGTTAGGTGCAATCAAAACAAAAACTATCAAAGAATAAAGAAACCTATGCTGAAAGCTGTCATAATTAATGGTTGTATTAGATTATATTATTCAGTCAATAGGAGGAGGCAGTAAATAGGGTGGAGAAGGTAAGAGACCTGTAGCCTTGCTGTTAAGGTAATTCTGTATTTCATACAAGTTAAGTAAGAAGGAACGTGTTTTGCCTGATACCACATGATAATTCCCATTGCATGTTTGATTTATTCAATCTGTGTCCCATAAAGGTGTCTTAATATACATTCATTTCTCATACACAGAGGGAAATAGAATTGGCAGAAATTTTCTATCCTAGAAAAAGACAACGTAACAGATAGTGCTGTCCCCTCACATGAAAACTGGTAGAAGTTACTTTCTTATTTTTCATGACCATTCATACAAGTATACATTTTGAAGTGTTTCTGTGCTGATTTGGAGTGAAAGGGACAAACAGCACATAAGAAAAATTAAATTTTCTATAACACAGCAATCCTGATCATCCCTAAAAGGCACAGCACATGCTTTAAATCAAAAACCAATACATTTCAGTGCAAAGCAGCTTTTCAAGTGAAATGGTGCCAAGTTCATTTTCCAAACAACCTAGCCTCTCAGTATGCTACTTTTATGCCAGAAAGCTTTTTCCTGACTGCTTTTATTAGTTTGCATCAGCCCTCTGGTATCTTCTACACCTCCTTCTAGGCCAGTTATTTCTGAATAAACAGGCATGGATGTGCATTGGCCTGTTACAGGCTGTAAGGTGGCAAGTCATTTGCTGTGCCTGTGTGCAGCTGCACAGGCTTCTCTGCAAGCTTCTAAACAGCATTGCCAAACCCAGGAGCTCATATTTTAATAGCAAAGACTAGCACCCCCACAACAAAACAAAATCTGAATGCCACTCCGCCCTTTCTCTTTTATAGCATCATTGTTTAAGAACATAAACAACTTCCCTGCTAGTGGGGATCAGTGTAAAGGGGAAATGCCTTGGAACCCAGCCAAAGAATTGCCTGCCCTCTCTCTCTTCTAGAGAGAGAACATTGGAAGACTTTTTCTTGTGCCATGGAAATGTGAGTAAATAAGGAAAATCAGCCTGCATTTCTCATGCAGTGGGTCAGGTTGCCCAGGTCACCAGCACCATCACTTTATATGAAGCCTGTTCCTACCAGAGTGAGTAGAGGTGCTCTGAAAGTGCCTGAACTTCAGCCCTTCTGGAGAGACAGGCAGAAAAGCATCTACTTTCTCATACAGCCCACTGAACCCATCAGTCTTGTGGCGATTAGACTTTACTGTGTGAACAGAGAGGTTTTGGGGAAATTTCAGATTCAGAAGCCTGTGAAATTTAGGCAAGAATCTTTAGATGTGTCCCTAAAATCCTCATTCATGTCCCACTGAAGACCAGCTCCCCTTGTGTGAGCTCTTGAGCCACCTGAATTTTAGCAGTGTGTTTTGCTGCCTGCAGCCTGTAAAGGAATCTCTCTTTCTGCCCAATATGTAAAAATTATGTTTACTTTACTAGCCTGTAGAGTACTTTGGATCAGGGAAAAAAAAAAGAAAAAAAATCACAGTTATTTTGGAAAAAAAGAAGAAAATAACAAAACAACATAGAATTTTTACCTTCTTACCTGAAGAGGTTAAATGAAGAAGACAACAGCTGAGTTCTGGAGCACGTTCCTGTGACTACTGTATTAAAAATAATCTCCCACTCTCTTGTGGGAAAGTTCAGCCTCTACCAATAATTGCTGATAGCAGCATGTTGCTGTTTAATGCAAATGCCATTACCATGAAGTTTCCCCACAGAAGAATGGGAAACCTGTATCTAGCAATATGCTATTAGCATTTCTCTCAAGCTGCCCAACAAGTCTGGCAGGCAACATCTGCTGGCAACATCTCCTGATCACAATGCCAAGCCACTCTCAGCTGGAAAACTGGTCATTAACCCTAAGAAGACCTATGAATGCACTGCTGTGCTTAGTCCCTTTCAAATTTTGATGGGGTCTGGCCTGGACAAAGGTGTGTGCAGGGTTCATGCCAAGATTGTTTGGAGCTGAGCTTGCTTGCACAGATAGAGCAAATTAATGGGAAATGCATGAGCTTTATGTTGCCTACAGCCATCTCTCCCTTTCAGGAAGGAGCTGGCTTTATGTGCATGGAAGGAGCTTAATTAGAGAAGGAAAGAAATATTTCCTTGAACTGTAACAGGAATCCCCAGCCAGGGGGTATTCTTTTAAATCTTAAATCACTGGAGTTAAGAATAAAAGAAGGCCAGGAGTCGTTGATCACTGAGGTTAAGTCTCCAGCATGAAGTGAGAAGGAGGTGAAGAGATGGGAAGCACAGAGCTGCAGTAGCACAGTGTTTGATCTCTAATCTGTACCACTGAACTCAGCTGCAACACTGGGTTATGGCAGCTGGACTCAGAGATCAGAGCTACACTTAGGGTTGTATGTGGCTTTGCAACACCAAAAATTTTATGTCTTTTCTCTCTCACCTCTTCTTTCTTCCTACAAAGCATAAAACTGGCTTTGGATTCATAGGATACTTATGGGATCAAACATGGTAAGCAGGAAAGAAGGCCCTCAGCACCATCTTGCCCTACCCACATTTTCCTTCCAGTGCAGAAGCTGGACCATCCTCTCCTTTAGGCCCAGCAGCGTCCAGTTTTGCTGTTCCCCATTCCTCTGCCAAGGTCTCAGCCCAGCTGGCCAAGCTCCAGTGCTCCAGTACCCATCTGAAAACAGGAATCCAGAAGCAATGGAGGATACAAAGATAAAATGACCATTCTTATTACCTCGGTTCTTTTCATTCCTTTTTTGCTTCTATTTGCCATTCACTTCCTTGTTTCTGTTTCTTTCTTCCTGCATGTTCCTGTAGTGCTCCTTAGTCTTCTTTCTCAGTTCTTTCTTTCTCTATTTTTAAATTTATTTATTTATGAATGTTGCCTTACCACACATCTTCTGATGCTTTTCTAGCCCATGCATCTTTTCAGTGACAACCTAAGTATTTTGAGTATCTTGCAAGATTTTTTTCTTCCAATTTCTGTGTTTTCTCCCTTCCTTCTATATTGACATCATTCCTCCACTGATTTATTTTGCTTGCTCTCTCATATGCTCACCTCAGAGCTTCCCTGGCATCTGCTCAACTGCTTTGCCTAAGGAAATGTCAATGTAGGTGCAAATGTCAATGTAGGTGCAAATTCTGTCTTTTCTAAGCCCTTAGGACAGCATATTCACAAAAATATACTGCTTTTCCAATGGGGCAAATTTGCCCTAAGTTGCATTTTGCAAGGTTCAGAACTTCCCCACAAACCACTTTTGCTACCACAAGACATTGGGACGTGTCCCCTCTCTACCACATGCTGGGAGTAAGGAGCAGGCAGTGCCTGTGCAGGTGGGCAAGGGATGATGTGAGCAGGCACACAGCCCTGCAGTTTGCAACCACGTGCCAAAGCCAGCCACAGCTTGCTGGTTTTGGGCACCATCCATCACTGGATAGCCATGCCCCGCTGAAAGGTGAGGTGGAGCACCCTGTCACTCTGAGCAAGCCCTCAGCTATGCTTGCTCCCTCCATTGTGACCAACTCCTTCCAGCACGTAAGAGCTCCTGCACACAAACTCCCACGCGCGTTTTCCCACATCCTCCCAGGCAACTTCTTGCCCAAGACCCAGAGGCCAGCATGGGTAGAATGAAAATAGTAGGCTATAACACGGTTTCTCACAGCAGCAGGACCTTCATGGATACTTCTCCCTCTCATGCTGCAAGGTGGAAAAGCTTCACATTGGGACTGGCAGAGAGAAGAGGCAGAAGTGAAAAATGAACCTGAGGTTTTCATGAGCAAGCCACCCTCTTCATAAATAACCAATAAGTGAGTTTGCTTTGTGTGGGCCAAGACAGCTTTGTATCTCTAGCATCTGCTTGCCTTGCACAGGCTGGGATACCTTGGAATTAGTCAGCAGGTGGAGAAAGACGGGCCCCACCCTGAAGCAGTGTTTCTCTTTGCTTTCATGGGACAACCCTTCCCGGCCAAGCTATCACAAGGAGAAGAATGCTGTCATAAATTTGTGGGGATATGCCAAATCCTCTGATCAGCATATAAACAGACTACAGCTTCCATTAAATTAAGATTTGCTCCTGAATTGAATGTTTTCAGAACCTGAAAAAAATGAGAAAGCAATGACTGAGCTTTTCTCCTTTAAGAAATCTCATCCAGGAAGGAAAAGAGGGTTGGGACAATCTGCCAGAGGTTTTCATCAGTCTAGCAGACCAGCAGAGCTGTAGCAGTAAGTGTGAAATGGCCTGCTGGGCAGCTGGAACCACCTGACAAACAGTCAGTGCCCAAGCACAAAGTGTACAGTCCCTCTTCTCTGTGCATGGACTACCTGTGCAGCTGCTTAGTCACCAACCCCATGCAAAATGTCCTGACCCACCTCCTACAGGAGAACCAGTAGAAGCCACAGTGACAACAGCCCTGGATACACCTAATCCCAGCCTCCAGAGCAGATCAGGCAATGATGGTGTGTATCAATCATTACCAGTCTTTCAGGTATCACTGAAATTGAGCCAGTAAAGATCTTTGCAGCTAAGTCCTTCTCAGACAGGATGTGCTCACATAAATTGTTGTATTTTTCATTTTTCTGACCACTATCCTTGTGTCAAAACATCTGATGCATATCAGCAAAGACCCCCAGAGATCCCCAGGGTCTCACCTCCCATTGTTTTTGATCCAAGTTAATCTCCTCAGTACCCTCAAAGTTATGGGCCTAAGACCCCAGTCTGGCACTAAAATGCCTTAGAAACCATTAAAGGTCCTCTGAGAAGACTACTGAATTATTGTGACTAAAGGCTTCTTATGGGTTGTTAAGTTCAAGAATCAAAACAGAACTCCTGTCTCTAAATTCACAATAAGCAGTGCTCTGATGTTGAAAGTATGCATAATAGGGGTTGCTGCATGTTCTCATTTAGAGATCTCTTTCCAGTTTCTTTCAGGAAACCTGAGGCACCAAGAAGATTTCTCAAGTAGAATGCTTCCATCTTTTGAGGGTACATAATTGAATTCTGCATGTATCCTTACCACCTAGTAACATAGTCCTGACTGGGAACTATCATCATGTGGCTCAGAAGGGCAATCCAGACATTCACTTAGTTGCTTTTTTTGTTATTGTGGCTTTGTGGCCTAAGTGAATCTGCTTATTTCCATTCCTGTAATTTATTGGAAGTCAGGTGTGAACACTGACACTGTCAATGAGCGCACAGACTGACGCTAGAGGTATTGTACATTTGACACAGGTTTTATAGTGCTTTATTCTGAACAGTATTTAGTCAAACGAGTACTGAACATATGCAGCAGGCAGTCTTTAGATAGAAATGAAATCTGATTACCATAATCTCTTGTGGAATTTGAAGACTAGTAATTACAATGTTAATTTCAGTCAAGTGAAAGTCCTTATTTCTTTCTCATGCCTTAGACATTGAGTAACTGTAAGGAGTTTCCTTAAAGCTGAATCCAGAGCTAGAAATGGCAGATAATCTGTGCATGAGAACTGTGGCACTTCCAGTATTAATCCAAGTGTGTTCTATCCTTAATTTGCATAATGTTTTTTCCTTAGGATATATACAACAAGATTCCTCTTGTCCCAACTTCCATGTCTGAAGGGAGTAAGTCAAAGAAGGCCACACAGCAGAGTTCCACCTCCCCAGTCTGGGAGCTTCATGCTGCAGAGTCTTCTGGGGACACATACTGTCCCCATGACTTTTGCCTCTGGTGTCCATAGGCCTTGGTGTGGCTGCTGTTTCACAGATGCAAATCCTGATGCCAGCCTGAACTGTTGTAGCTATGCTGCAGAACTTGTCCAGTTCTTCACTGGGTGCTGGCAGGGTCTGGTAAGGCACCCTGGACCACCAGAGTGTGGCCAGGTACAGAGGGAGATCATACCACATGCCCACATTTCCCCTTTTAGGCATTAGGAATCCAGAGAGTGTGAGTCACGAGAGAGAGAGGTTTTACTTGGGAGTAGGAATGCAGCTCTTCCTCCTAGAGCCCTTTCCAGCTCCTGAGCTATCTTAAATCAGGCTGTCACTTCATTTGGGGAAAGTGTCACAGAGGAACAAAATGTTCTTGTTGCTGAAGCTGGGATACTTCTCAATAAAATATGGTGTGTTCTTCACAGTGGAAATTATTCCGCTAAAGGGGAGGAAACCAAAGGAGAGAAACTACTTCTGCTGCATATGTAGAGTACATTGTATTACTCAGCCAATATACGAACCTCTTAGATTTCCGTTCAAAGGTGATAGTCAGGAAGAAAAGCTTTACAGGAGTGTGCACCACCACAAACATAATTGTGCTTTTTTTGTAATGAACACACCCTGCTTAAGGAGAACAGAATCGGCCTGAAAGAATCACGTTGCGAGTTTTGTTGTGTCTAAACAAAAAGATAAATGGATGATCAGCTTTAAATTCATCTTTGTGTTGCAGAATCCGATATCCAGGTACCTCTCGGGAGTCACCACCCTGTTCATTGACTTCCAAGGAGACTTTATGGATGATCTTTGACACAACTACACCTTTTGTCTCACACATCTCAGAAAAATCTGATGCACTTTCGTCGAAGATATTTGTCATTCCCAGGCTTTCCAGAAGTGGCTTCAGGTCATAGTCACCTTCCACATTAAACTTTGGAAGAAATACATTCACTTTGGTGTTGGCCATCATGCTGGGATTTGTCCACTGTAATAATGTCTCAGGCGTCAGTGCCTTTTCCAGCTGAAAACATAAACGAACAAAGGAAATTAGCCAGCAGCCTGAAGAAAGTGAAAGGAGAAAAAAAAGGACCATTCCTGAACTTCTCACTCCTATCAATCCTCCAGAAAATAAAGTCCAAAGGCAAATTTTGTTTTTAAATTCACAACCATAGCATTCAGGCTTAACATACTCCCAGTTATATTGATTCAAGTATGATTTAATCCATAGGACAGGCCTCTGGAGCAACTCTTCTGCGTGTGCATGCTCTGGCAAGCTTTTGATAAGCAATCACCTCAATAGCCATATGAAGGAACCTGAGGAAGACAGTCCCTACCCAGGTTACACCTGGCCAACTGGCAGAGATCTAAAAGGCTTTATTCCTGACTCTAAAGAGTAATGAAATTGCTGGTATTTGGGACACAAAATCCAAACCCAGAGCCTGATCTCAATCAAACATGCAGCTGTTCAAGCAATTTTTTTTTTTTAAATTGGAAAGGGAGGAGGCAGAATGTGGGGCCACAACAAATTGGTATCACAAAAGGCCTCACTTGCATTTTATGATAGGTGTGTTCTGTAATTTACTCCAACATATAAAAGCATCTTACAGCTGCAAAGACAGATTCTTCCTGCCTTTAAAATTTGTGGCCAGTTGCAGCAAATTACAAAGGAGACTTAAGTGATCATCAGTCTTTTAATCCTTAAATAACTTTGCTATTAATTAATATAATTAATTACTTAGTCCTTAATAAACTTTGAATAGGGGTGAAAATATGTCGTAAAATTTTCATAGAGAAATGACATAAGAAATTGTTGATCTTTAAGAAATGCCATATTAATTTTCACATTTATGTGCAATTGGTAATTAAAAATGGCTCCTTTGCAGTCATCTCTGCTCAAAATTAAAACTTGGAGAAGTGTAAGACCTTAGTAAAATAAATCATGGACACATGTCAATTGAAAAAAAATAAGGATACCAGAAATAAGGGCACCTTCTGCGCTTAATACTGTTTACTGTGCATTCCCTATCTCAAGCAAAACTTCACGTACAACCTCCCACTGGACACAGTGAAAACAATAATGCCACAAATATGAGAGGAGGAACAGAGAAGCAGAATGAGATGGTAAATTCACAGGAAAGTTACTTTGTTTTTCCTTATGCATTGCTTCTAAATAACAAAAACCTTCCATAAATATATGGTATCATATGAGCTGTTTCCAAGAGAAGTATCACAGCAATTATATTTTTTTCTCTCACCTTCTCCAAGCCAGTGGTCTCATCTTCAATCTCTTTGGGCAGGAGAATGAGCATGCTTATATGTTTGTTAAGGCATGGGAGCTCAAGGATGGCAACATTTAAATCTTTTACATAGCCCAGGCAAAAAGTAGCTTCCAGATTCATCATCTGCACTGGCTTAGTTTCAGTCTGCAAAACACAGAGGAAACAATCTGTCATTCATTTTAATTCAGAGATAAGATGGTGACAGAGGAAAGTTTGTAAGCTTGCATGGAAATGATACATTGAGTTACCACCAGAGAATTTGTTGGCTTTCACAGGTAATGAAAGCAGCAGCGAGAGTTGACTTTTTACAGTAGGCAGCTTCCCAAAGAAAAGTGGAACAGAATTCTACTTAATACAATAGCAACATATGGGGGATGTGCCTTAAAAGAGCAATTTATCTAATATAGGTGGCCCTTCATGCCTTTTCACTGAGTACAACCAACTCTACTGTCTACAGGGTGTTGCAAAGCTAGCAAGTGTCAAGCACTGAGCACAGCTCAAAAGTGAAGGTCAAGCTGTTCATGCCAATAATTGATATTTTGGGTCAGGAGTTGAAACAGAATCAGAAGAAATTTCAGGCTTACATAAATCTCTAAGTCTTTGCCTTTGAATGAAATGAAACAGAACAAAACAAAACACTTTATTTCATAGGGAAGACTTTAAAACTGTTCTGCCCACATGAAAGTGTTCAAAATTCAAATTCAGTAGAAAAATGTTACTTTAGGGGAAAAAATCTTGAGATATTTCACTTAAAAATTTTAGTGTTGATTGTGTGATTTTAAAAACTTTTTTTAGCTGGAACTATTGGCTGATGAGGTAATTTATGAATATTTTCAGTGAACCAGAAAGTCTCACCTTGCTTATGCATCTATATATATGTGTGTCTGTGTATATTTGGAATATTATCTCTTTATCTCACAAATGTTGTGCGGTTTTATAACTTGGCTGTAAGTTTTCTGATTACAATATTCATCACTGGTCACAGACTCCTGAATGCACCAGCCACAGGTGCTGCTCCCACATGGGCCTCATGGCTCAGCAGGACTGACATGCAGGGAGCTGCAGCCCTGAGCCTGACTGGAAAGAGGGAGAATGAAGAGATGACATCTCTGAAGAGGAAAACACAGGGCCAGGCACCTAAGGGATGTAGTCAAAGAGGTGACACAACTGTACACATTTCAGCAACTCAAGAAATGCAATGTGCTTCACCTCTGCTGGTTTTTGGATGCAGCCTCTGGTACCTGCCACCTTCCAATCTCTTGGAAAAAGCTATCCATGAGAATTTGCATGTCCTTGCAGACAATGGCTGCTTCTGACCACTTGTACTCAGCTCATGTTGTCTTAACATACTCCCAGGACAGTCCAGGACCCTTGAAACACTGGGTAAGATTAGATAGAGTCTAACAATGCCACAGTAATGTGTATTTCTCATTTCCTCTTATTGGGATTTCCTTAGCTCAAAGTTTGCATTTTCATGAGAGAAAGAGTACCTTTTTTTTTTTTTCCTGGAACATACCTTGTTGACTTTAAAAGGACATTCTTTGATCTCTGCCTCTGGGAACTTCTTCATCCAGTTTGTAACAAAATAAGCTGCATTAACTAGAAGAATCTGAGTCTGGTCACTTACACTGTCCTCATTCAAAACATTCTCCATTTTTCCTGTGAAGAGATTTACAATGGTGGTTAATACAACAGTACATGAGCAGTATATCAGTTGCTTTAAGTGAATATGGTAACATTTCACTGAACTAAATACATTTGTGTCCTGCATCTCACAGATAAATATTTTCTTTCTAATGGAAAATTACAAAAAGGAGCACTTACTTAAAATTGCAGCCTAATTTTTGATGTGGGTTTTGGAATCAAGGCAGATCTTCTGAATGACATGTTTTGTTGGTTTATATTGCATGTAATCAAAACTACATCTCCTGCTTTGGTTCATTACCCTAAAGAAAGCGCTCAGTTTTCAGTGAAATTCAACAGGTTTAAGTGAAAAAACACTTTGTCATTTGGAGAGCAAGACTTGAAAGGAAGTTTCAAATTAGCAGCTACTTCTAGACTGATACACAAGAATAAAATAACTAGGATAACAAAAAAATGCTGCTTTGATTACAGTAATATCCAAAATGCCACAGATTTCAAAAGACTATGTAAATGTCATGACCCACTCTCTCTGTTTTAGACCTATAAATGCCCACTGCCATAAATTACCCTGAATTCAGAGCACTGGGAAGGCAAGTCCTGTCTTGGAGCTGCCCAGGCAGGGCCAGGTGCTTCCCTGTGGGCACATGTGCCAGCCTGGGAAGGAGCAGACTCGTGCGTGGTGTTTCCGTATTCACAGATAAGATGGTGACTGAGGAAAGTTTGTAAGCTTGCATGGAAGAGATACATTGAGTTACCAACAGAGAATTTGTTGGCTTTCCAAATTTGCACCACATGAGGGCAACAGGTGGCAACCAACCCCAGGGCCGCCTCTGCCAGGGCTTCCACAAGGTGGCAAATGAGAGACCCGCACCTGCTTGTGGCACCCTTGCTGGCAAAAGCAGCTGAGATATTAATTAACAGCCTGAAACTCAGAGTCCAACAAGTACTTCCCATTACAATGAAGGTTTTAAAGGAATTAGAGGGTTCCATGTTTTGGTTTTACATGTTGTGATGCTCCACAACCAGGGCCTGTCATTCTCCCAGCCCATCCTGCTGCAGACAAATGTGAGCAGCTTTCCCCAAGGCTAATGCAAGGTCAATCTCACATTTCCACCTTCAGAAGTGCTGCAGCAGTGAAGTCAGTGCTGCTAATCCTCATGAATCCAAATTGTAGCCCTAGTCTTCTTTCACTATGTATTTACTCCTAAAGAGGTGTCACAAGGATAAAGATCTTTCTCCAAAGAGGCAAACAGTATTCCCAAGGTTAAGCCGTACCCACCATCAGTCAGCTCTGAAAGGGATTTGTTGATCTTTTCTCGGGTTTCCTCAGTTTTTTCTTTGAACTCCACTAATTCCAGTTCAGATGGAAAAGGTCTCTTTGTGGAGTTGACAAAGTCCTGAAAGACACAAGAAACCAGTCATTTTTAGTTAAGTGCCATTGGGTAGTTGACGAGTTCCTTATTGTTTGAGGAAAGGTATTAAATAACTGCAGGAGACAACCAGGACATACACCTGCACCTGGTACATCACTCTCAAGGTTTTCAGACCAGTGGTGCTACATCAGCAGTAAAGTAACTTTGATATTGCAGGAGTGACCATGTCGCCAGAGTTTACAGGATAGAATAACCCTCAGTCCAGGCCTGAGCAAGACGGAGATAGAGGCCACAGTCTGCTCCCATCATGCCTGTCAGTCTGTTCCCATCACGCCTGTCCTCACCAGGAAAGACACTTATTGCTCTGGGTCCTGGCTTGCTGTAGCACAGGCTGAACAGCAGGTGGTCTGATCACAGCATCACTGCAGCATGCTGAGTTTTCTGAAACACCTGTCTTAGGATGATGTTGTCCTTGCTTGGCACTCTACTCAGAGACAACTTTGGGGGGCAAAAAACCAACACACACAGCAGTCTTCTCAGTTTTTTGCAGAGTTCATAAGTTAAAAGGCCAAACACCACCCTCTTCGCTTGTGTTGCTTCAATAGTCAGGCTTCTGCCTTCTCAAAGCTTCACTGAAGCTTCTGCAATAATTAGTTGGGTGTGTGCACTGGACATACACTTGCACTACCAATTTTTTTATACTCGTTTTCACTCATACTTGCAATGCAAAGACTTTGATGTGGCGTAGAAGTTATGTTGCATTCAAAACCAAACTTGCTACTAACCCAAAGCATATTAATGAAAGAATTAAAAGTGTTGTAAGAGTTGCACAGCTTGGGGTCAAGCAGCAGACTCATCTATCCTCCTACAAACCTTTATGGCAGCAGACAATATTATGCTGTTTATCATTTGAGTCCAGTCAACCAACAACCAAAAGTACAAGAATGAATTTTAAATAACATTGCAATCTGACACCATAATCCATCCACATGATGGCCAAATAATTCATAACACCAGGGTTTTCCTGCAGTACTTACTGTGGTAGGATTGAGAGACTTGTCTACAAAGAGGCGTTTAACCATTTTCAGTGCAAAGAAAGAGCTGAGTTTGGAAACATCTGAAGTTATTGTTTGAAACCCAAAAGAAACATCTTTGACATCTTGTAAATGGAGCACCTGTTAAAGGAAAATGATAAAACACTAAGCACCTTTTTATTATTATTGTCTAAACATTCCTAACAGCTAAGCAAAAAATGTTAGTTTGTGATCAGAGCTGTTTCTTTTTGTTTTTAAGCTAATGACAGAGCCTCTCACTGTTGTTACTCAAAAATCATTTATGTATTTGACATGCTCACATAATTCTAAAAACCTGATCCTACCAGAACTTTCACCAAATGCATTTCTTTCCTATGAGCAATCCAAGGAAACCAATAGAGCTGTTCATGCTGCTGATGCGACTTAGTCAACTAAAACTCCATAGTATGGAGACAAAATGTTTTTGTCAAACTTACATTCCCACCCAAAATCCTGAAGCTTTTAAGACAGATACGTGAGAGTCCCAAATAATCTCCTTTCTAGAACTGGGCTATACCTTTAAAAATGCTTGACAAATCATCGAGTTTTCTGACTACTGTGACTAATATATGACATCACATGACATTTCAGCAAAAACTGATCAGATAAAGATAACTCTGTTTGGTTTCGTAGACAGAGTATAAGCATGGGCAGGGCTGCTGACCCACACATGGCTACCTCCCAACTCCTGGGAACGACAAGTCCAGTTCTAGGAAATACTGGGATAATGATGCCTTTGTTTGAAAATAACCCTATAAATATTAATTCAGCTTTTAATGCCTACTTATTACAGGCTCTTTGATGGTGGCTGTTTCATTAAAGGAAGCCTGTCCACCCTCCTCACTGCCTCAAATTGCCTTATGAAGCACAGCAGGCACTTGTGACCTTCTTTTCCTTTTGTACATCACTACTGCTCTTTCTCCCAGAACACATCACATCTTCACAGACAAAATTGCTGCTCTGCCTTAGTCACCCTTCCATAACCTCCCCTCTCCTTGCTCAGTGGGAGTAGAAGGAAATAAACTCCCATTACAGCAGCAGCACAGCTGTTGTAGCCAATTCCATCTCCTTAGAAACAACTTTCTCTACTTATTTCCTTTCCCTCCAACAGTTTTATTTCTTTGCATGTTAGGTACAGAAATCTTCTGTGCCTGGGAACTAGGTTGGAGGAGAAAGCTACTGCAGCTTCTCTACCTGGAAGAATTTTTGGCACAAGTTTGTTGACCGATGTTCCATAGTACAGCTGCCAATCTGGCTCCTTTGGTATCTAGTATTTAAAACCCAAGCACAAACTCAGGGGAAGGCAGAAGCTAGAATAGACATGGAAAATAGGAGATATTACACTTAAAAGCATACCAAGCTCTCCTTAGCATCTGTAGTCAGCACTTTTTAAATACCACTAGAGAAATATGAAACACAAGTGCGCTTGTGTAACAGAGCTCCACTTGAGGAGGTGCAGGTTAACTTGTTATTATGGAATGGTTCAAAGCAAATTGCAGACACAAGTGAAAGCAAAATAAGGGCAGGGTAATATTTTTAACTTTCCCACCAGAAAGACGAGGCTTGAATTTTGAAATGGTAACAGAGCTTCAGGGTATCATTTAAATTTAAATTTTACTTTTTTTTTTTTTTAATACTCTTTGGAAAAATGTGCACAGCTTACAGGATCCATCCCTGAAAGTCTTCAAAGCCAGGTTGGGTAGGGTATGGAGCAACCTGGTCAGCGGAAGATGTTCCTGCCTGTGGCAAGGAGATTTAAGGACCCTTCTCACAGAAATGATTCTATGATTCTATGAGTTTCACGTACATATTGCTGTGCAGCTCTGTGAACAGCACAAGACTCCCTGTAATCTGTGGCATAAGAAGGGGCACAGAAGGCTGTGCTCAGGGGTACTTTCAGTGAATGAGAAACTACATGGAGGAATTTCCAAAGGAGGGAAAATACATTCAAATATGTAGAGAGTTTTTCAGAGCCAGGTGATAATCAGCATACAAATGCATACTTAATTTGCATTTCATGCACCTTTAGGTAACTGCAGAAACTGTGGGGACCCTCACTGGGATTAAAAGGATCCAGCTCAATCTCTGCTTACACAGAGGCAGCAGACAAGGCTGGAGGGCTGACTCCCCGCACCACAGGGTGAGATCCATAAACTGATTGAATCATGACTGCCATGCTGGATCATGATGCTGGAAACTCCTTGAACATCATGAGGTGTTTGAAAGGAGAAACATGGACAAAATTGTGCCCCTTCTACTTTATCCATCTCCTCTTTACAGTATTGTGGGAGAAAGGGGAAAATCAGTGACAGGGCTGCTACACATACGTGCTGCTGACAGGAGCGGCAACATAATTTTCAATTCTATAAAGCTTAAGCGTTTTTGAATAATGAAAAAACAGCTATCTAGAAAATGCAGTGATCTGGACAGAGATCCATGCAGTGATCTAAGACAGAGTTTCACCCTTTGTTGTGCAGGGCCATGGAGTGTGGAACCATTCAAGAAATTTGTATCGATGATTTGAAGTCAGTCTTACAAGGCAACCAGACATCCAGGACAACGTTAACAAGAGTTAGTAAGACCCCTACAGCAGCCATATAATTTTGCAGCCACAGAACAGGTTGCTGACAGCTTACCTGTTTCATCTGCTCTGCAGTGTCACCTTTCGTGGCTTTGTATGCCAGAGCCAGAGACGTTGAGGTGCACAGTGGGGAAAAAATAACGTTGGCTGTTTTGTCCTTCTCACATAGCTTTTTGAACATATCAACTGCAAAGGCAGTGTTTGCTAGTTGCAGAGCATCCATTGTCATCCTGAAATGGAAAAGAGAAAGGAGAGATGACTCAGGCTGTAATTCTAGTTCCTGCTGTGGTGGGGCTGGGTCAGAGCACTGAAAGAGGCTGGCACCAGGATCTGGACTGGGTATCTTGAGATTTTAGGAGAGGAGAGGAGAGGAGAGGAGAGGAGAGGAGAGGAGAGGAGAGGAGAGGTTCAGTAATAGCCATCATCTTCAAGTGACAGCAGGCAATGCCATGTGTTATGTAGAGCCAGTATTATCAGGAGCACTTGAGAAAATCTGTGTGGGTCAGGGTGACCCACACACACTGAGTCAAACTGGATCGCATATGAATTTAATTTGTTTTTAATTGATACTCTTAAAATGTGCTGACTCAGAAGGTAATTCACCTATGCTCTGGGATCTCCTGGCTCTCAGACTGGTCTTTAATGGTCTCATAACTTCTCCATCTTGCTTCATGGCTAATTGTCCATTAAACCTTTAGCTTTGGTACACATCCCTCCTCTTGGGATTGATTATCCCCGGCCTTGCTAGAAGTCTCCAGAGAGCTGTCTAGTCCTGTACATTGAGATTATTTTAGAAACTTAAACGAGGCCTTCTAAGAAATACTGCTGTGTGCCCAGCATCACTGGCACTGTTTTATCTCAAAGGTTTTCCTAGCCACTCTCAGTAATTGCAGTTGCCACATGACCTGTGCAGTCAGGAAAGGCAAGGCACAGTTGCTGCTGTCCGTGCTCTGGGAAAGCCAGAGACTGTTCCCATCTTCCAGGCTGCTTTCACATACCCAAAGCTGCACTTTTGTATAAGCACATTTGTGTAGATTCAAGCCAAGAAGGGTGAACCCTAGAATTTCAGTCAATAGCACAAGTCTGGCTTTAGACCAGCAATCACACAGAAGATGACCCCTTTGGCATGGTGAATTTGGCAGTACCATGCCCCCAATACCATGTATCCCTAAAAAAGGGAAACGGTTAAAACTGGTGCTAAACGGCTCCATCAAGGCTATTGACAGAGACAGAAAGGAAATGGAAATTTTTGCATGTGTTATGCTGCCCAAATGTAGCTGAACATCTGACACCATTGTACAGAGACACTTTAGAGCAGCTGTGGTACTTGACAGTAGTAATGACTTCCAAACAAATTGTGGTAGTTATAAATTTTGATAACTATTCTTTGTGAGAGTAACAGAATGGGCACATAATTTGCCTGCAACACAGTAGAGAAAGAACTTTGATTTACTCATAAGACCTGTTTGACTACAGAAGGCCTTTTACAAAGTAAATGTCTTTATTTTTATTTTAATTAACTTATACATGTTCTTGGATCTGCTAGGTAGGGCAATTGTTTTACTTGACAACTAGTTTGTTTTAGGCTAAAACATGCAGCATAAAAGGTTAGTGAAATGCACTGCATTTAATCAAGTTTAAAAAAAGATATAGTGGCATTAAACCAAGGCTTTTGAAGTCAGAGTTTGAAAAGCACATCTAACCAGCCCTGTACTCTTGCAAAATGTTCTGACTGTTGATATTAGCAACAAACTGTTTGCTAACAAATCCCCTCCCACTAGGAAAAAAAAAAAAGAAAAAGAATTTGTCTTGAAGATGGCAAACATTGAACATATTTCACTGGAGAAGCTTATCCCACATGAAAATCCAGAGGAGTATGCTTTGCAACATCCCAAGGTTTTGTCAGACTCAGAATTCAGAATGGATCTGGCTGGACTTGTCTCCCTTCCAGTGCTCTGGCAGTCTCTGGCAGCTGCTTGGTAAAGAGGAATTTTCCATGGGAGATTCCATTTCACAGCATCAGCAGGCATCGAGCTGATGTCACAACGGAGTTCAGGAAACATCTCAGAGATCTTATGGGTGTAAGAGAGGACCAAGTGCCAGCCCAGCATTGCAACCACCTGCCTTGCTTACGCAGACACCATTTCTCAGCCATGAGAGCAGCTAATTACCAGAAAAGTCGAGCTTGCCAGCAACCATGGGCTCAGCACACACCTTAAGGGAGGAGAGCTTTAGGCAGGACACTGGCAAAAGACAGAACAAGTCTGAAGAACTGAAAATGCTGATGAGGGAGTAACTTGGAACAACGGGGCAAAGAAGCAAACATAAAATCATTCCTTTAAATGCCTCCTTGCACTTGCTCATCACAAATGTGCTCTTTTGTGCCTATGCATGTCTTAAATAAATTCCCCTGCATAGGCTACCTACCTTATCTTTGCCATTAGCTCAACCATTCTCACAGGAATAGACAATACACTCCTATACTGTGTCTGATTCTCAATCTCTCTCTCTCTGCCCCACCCCACTCCACCCCCCAAAATTGAAGATTTGGGGCAAGTACTAACTTCACAGGTATTTCTAACCGGAAAATTACCCAGGGAACCAAGAATGCGTCATTCAGTAAATATCTACCACCCTCAAAAAGACAAATAATACAAAAAAATCTCATGAGTCATGCAGTACGCCTGAAAAACATTTAATTTGGAGTCTAATTTAATTTTAATGGAGTATATTATTTAGTATTAGCTGGCATGATATTATTCTATTCAGGCCTCTGGATATTCCTTACAGGCTATAAATCAATATGAAATCATACCAAATTAAAGGTATCCCTTGTTCCTTTCTGGCTTAATCTTGACTTTGAGATGTAGATGCACTACCTGTGTTTCACTTCCTTGGGTTGCAAGACATTCAGAGTAAGAAAATAAAATAGGAAATTTTACATAATTGAATTAATTTCTTCTTCCTTATACCAGTCAAAAGCTGTACCATAACTTAAAAACTCTTCTGGCCTCATGAGTAACTCTCATACTATTCATGTTGGATGATTTTTTATAAAGTTTCAATGTTTCATTTCAGCGAGAAAAACAGGAGGTATTTTATGGTGAAGCTTTTATGTACCTTTGTTCATCCAGTAACTGCTGATTCTCTCAAAGCTTCTTTGGAGGAGAGTGAAATTGTTTCTGGTAGTGGCAAAGCTCTCCATTCTAATTTCTTCCTGTCAATGCTACCAATGAAACAAGGACCATTCAGGGCATTTTGTTGGGGAAAAAAAGCTTAGTTGCACCCTTGCCCTTGAATTATTGGCTGGACAGCAAAGAATAATCTCTATTCCACCATCTTTTTCAACTGGTCAGTCTGCTTTTTCTCTCCATTTAATAATGACTATTATATTACATTATATTTATTATATTATGCTTAAGAGCTTACAAGATTCACCTTACTGAAAAGAATTTACAGTATTAAATATTAAAAAATCTTAAATCTCTTTAAAGCCTTGAGCACCCCAAGCCTTGCAAGTCCAGTAAAGCCAGTTCATGCAAGGTGAGAAGGGCTGAGGCTCCCGGTGAGAGGAAAGCCCATTAGCTGCCCATTAGCAGTCTCAGAAACCAGACACAGCTACTGAGCCAGTAATCACAGGGAACTCTCAAACAGGGAGGAGTCAAAAAACTGAAAATGAAATTTTAAAAAGGCCTGCTGCACGGATTCTCATTGGGTGCCTCCTTTCCCAGGAAAGCAGACTATCAGCACTTCCAGAAAGGCCGGCAGCACTGGGGCATCTTCTAAGCACTTGGAGCTTGCGATCCACCCAACTTTACTTAAAACTGCGACTGTCACAGCGTGAAAGAAACATTTTCAGATACAGGAGGGAGCTGAAAGGCTACAGAACCAGTTCAGAAAAACCTGACTTAAACTTGTTTATTGGTATAAGACACCATTTTTGCTTAGTCACGCTTGGATTCAACAACAACCCCCCCCCCCCCAAAAAACAAACCAAACCAACACGGGGGGC
>NW_005054397.1:1363112-1375484 GCF_000277835.1 Geospiza fortis | reverse complement strand
CCAACAGGGAGGCTTTTTTAATTATCTGATTACTAAGAGAAAATCTAAATATAATTTATACTCAAAAATATAATCACAAGAATAGCAACATCTGTATGCAAATATCTGACAAGTCAAGTTAGTCGCATGGCAGGAATAATCCAATAAAGCAGAACCAAGTATTTATTTTATTCTTCTTTTGGTTAAGCAGTCTCTCCAGGAGAAGACACCTGTGGCAGATAAAGCAGAGACAACGCTGGCTATCCAATCCTGGGTGATATATTTGGTTTATATCTCAGGAGCTGTGAGTGCCAGTGCTGTAGTCTCTCCAGTCCAAACAAAATTCCAAGAGGATTAATTACATAAAACAACTCACATGCAAATTTCACAAGTGAGGCATTAATATTGAAACTAGATCAAGAGTTTAACATGACCCTACTTAAGCTCTTACTCAGCATATACTATACAAAGGAAATAAAATATTTATCTGAGCCTTTCCTTCTTCTACAGAAATGACAACTCTCCACCTGACAAATTACCTGGATAGAAACCAAGGACAAAAATTTTGTCTGAACAGACATCGAGGAGTGCAAGACATCAGACTGATGTGGGACCAGAGCATCTCATATGGTTGAGGAAAAAGCACTGTCAGCAAGAGTGGGGAAAGTCACTCCAGGAAAGAAAGGGAAACAAGCCACTGCAACATGCTTTGTTGTACTTCAATAGCCAATGAACTGTTCAAACTAAATGGTCACACTGAAAATAAATGTGTAATTACTAGGCCTAAGCTCCTGTCCTTCACTTTAAACAAGTGTGGATTACTCACTTGGTTAATAAGTCAGAGCAAACACAGCAGAGCATACACACCTCTTCAGAAAACGAGAGGAATATTCCTTTCTAGCAGGGGCTTACAAACCAACCTAAACCCTACTTTGGCATATGGAAGATTTTCATGGCATCATACACAACCTGCTTTTTCTAATATGGGAATAGCCATTAGCAATAAACCACTGTATTTTAACAATTCCTAATGCCCTTGCTGTCTTACCTGCCAGATCTTATTCACTGCTTCCAATGAATCTTTCCAAAAAGAAAGAAACCTAGCATAGCAATTGCAGGAGTTTTGAAATGAAACCAAAACAGAGTTGTTTGGGAAGGCAAAAAAGCTTCTTTGATTCCACATGTACATTTTTGGCACAAATTTTCTTATCCCACTCCCTCCATGCAATTATGTTTCACAGCCAAGATTTGTTAACTATTAGCTCAGCATAAATTAAAGTATCAGAGAAAGAAAAAAACTGTACTTACTTTGCAAGGCTATAATCCTGGTAAACGAATCAATGAAGTGAGCACAGCACGAAGAACCAGCTGCCCGTGCAGAAACCTTGCTGAGCAGAAGACTCTGTTACTTGCCTACTCATTGACACCACTCCCACTTTCCCAGCCTCAATTTGTGCACACACACACTCCCTCTCACTCTCGCTTTTTTTTTCCCCTCCCTTAATCATTCTTCGTGGCAACTCCTACATTGGAGGAGCAAAATGATTCACACCAGAGTTGTCTTTGCCTGCCCAGCCACTGAAGACAACAACAAGCTCTGGCAGGAAAGAGCGGCCCTGTGTGTTGCCTTCAGCAAGCACAGCACAAAAGGCAGCAGACAAGAACGAACGAAGGAGCGAATGCAGGAGTTGATGAGCAACTTAAAGATCTTCTCAGCAAAACCAGCATTCCAAGAAACTCCAACAGGGATTACCGCTATTTGCAGAAAAATTGTAATCGTGAAAAAGAGATCCAGAAGAAAAGCAAAACACGTAGAAGTGTGTGGCTGGGCACTTTGCATCTTAACTCTGCCCACGAGGCATATGTGTGTGTTTGGCTGCCTAAAAAGCCCAAGGTCAAACTGAAGTTAATGCTCAAAGGAAAACATCTTGTTGCTGCAAAGCAAAGCTCCCTCCCCTAAGCAGCCAAGTCCTCTGCAGGGGAACAGCCTTCCCTGCTGCCAGCTGTCCGCAGAGGTGGTAGGGGAACAGAAAATCCCACCCCTTCACTTCCAGAATGGGCACCACTGGGTTCATGTAAATACAGCCCATGTTATTACCGATGAACATGACAGGGTGGGAAAAGGAGGGGACAGGGAGACGTGCCGGTGCAGCCCACCAGGTCTATTTTCTACCGTTTGAAAGACATATGCTGTCCTTACCAAGCCCTGACCCTGCTGCACACACTTCCCTGGCTGGGCAGCCAAGCTGTCCACAGTGGACAACAGCAGCAAGTACCCTGGGAGGCCATGGCTGCCCCTCAGTCCCCATGAGGAAATGGCCCCACACCACAGGCACAGCTCGACTCCACGCCTCAGTAACCCCAGGTGGCCCTGCATATTTTTAGACTACAAAAAGCACAAGGAAGGTAATTGCATCTGCTTTCAAGTTTGAAGTGCTGGTGTGCCCAGCTGCCCAAATGAGAGGGGTAGGACACCAAAGGATGCATTTTCACCAGCATGGCACTCCCTTGGTGACAGTGGGAACTGGGGAGATGGTATCTCCTTCTGGAACTACATGTTTCTGTGTTGCTTTGAGCATAAATCAGGCCACACCACACCATCCTGATTGGGTCCTACCCATGTTTCCTTCCAAGAAGCTCCTCAGCTCTTATTACCCAAATGATTTTTTTTTTCTGTGATGCAGATGGAGTTCACCTTCCATCACTGGCAGACAGAAAATTTAAAATTCATATCCTTTTCCATAACTGAATTCATAACAAAGACAGGGTGTGGATATGTTTAGGCAATTAAAATAAGATACAGGCCAGCTGGCTAAACTGTGCCATCTGGGACATCATTGTTATGTATCTAATTAAGCTTTCTGTAAGGGAAATGTGTATGAAAATACACAATAATTTTGGCTGCCAGACTCTTCTCAGATGTCTGCAGGTAATCTAAAGCCAAGTGTTGCCATCTCTGCAGAAGCAAACCTTTTTTCAGACCCAGGTCTAACAAGTATAGTCACTGTGAAGTGGCTCAGGATCTTCTGGATAAGCTATAGGGAGGTGGACAACAGGCAGACTGCCTTCATAGAGACAGCACAACTCACCAGATCCATGTCCTTCTTACTGATAGGCAGGAAATACAGATATAAGTATGTGCCTCAAAGGGCTGGACAGTGGAAAAGGGAAAGGGCTCTGCATCGCCAAGATGGAGGCGTATAAACATCACTTACACTTCACTGGGAAACTGCTGTGCAATGGCTGAGATCTGACACCATGTAGCAGTACAGAATCCTTCAGTCTGACCTAGTTAGGCTGAGAAATTAATTCTGATCATGGTGCCATGAAACTTGTAATTACTGCTGCAATTGTTATGCTTCAAGTGAAGAAGTACACTAGCTCTTGTAACTGAGTCACTCACAGGCCAGTTTTGCTTCCCCTAAGAATGAACAGTTTGGGCTCACTTGCTCTTGAAAGCAGTGTTAAAATTACAATAGTGACTTCCTGCTAGCTACTTATTCAGATTTATGAGAATTGCTGGTATATAACTAGGTGTTACTTACAGACCAACAAGGAAGATGTGTGAAAGCAGAAGATGCTAACTTGAAGAATACGAAGATGCTGAATCTTCTTACTCTTGAAGTTTGCACAGTACAAGTGAAGCAGTTGCCACTGTGTCCATGAACACTCTTCCTCACTCTGAAAAACAACTACTTGTATCAGCATCCCCATGTCCTTCATTTACCTTTCACTAAATTATTTTTGTTCAGTTTAATCTCAAAGTATCTTCTACTCACACCTATTATGACCTATTTTTCTATGACCACAATAAAAAAAAAATAGAACTAATAACAGGATTTTTCCTTATGAAAAAATAAAAATTATGTTTGAGTCCCCTGTGAATTGGACATCTCCTATCAAAAAATAGGTAAAAAGAATAACGTAGAAACAAAGGGGATGTGACACTTTGAATCTTAGTGTGAAGCCTTTAACACAGCCAAGTTACAGTCTACTGGCAAAGTAATAAATGAGCTACTGTCCTCACTCTTCCAGGTCTCAAGGAAAAATCCAAAGATGTTGCTGGATGCTACAGTTACAGATCCAGCAGTTACATTTGTGTGCCTGCATCTCTGAACTGGCACGCCAGACACACTCCATTGCAGAAGGGATGCAACCCACCAGGTGACTCTGCTGTTATTCAGTCTGCTCTCAGTCCTCACTCCTCTGGCTCTCCCTGCCACTCCCTCCTAGGAACACTGTTCCTACATGCTGCTGGAAAGGAAAAAAACACCAGCTGCCTTCTCCCCACTCTTGCTGCAGGGAGGGAATACTCTTGCTGGTCAATACAGCATGAAGAATATTTCAATTATTTCAGAGGCTCAAAGCATCCACTGTAGTCCTTATTTTCCTTCCCCCAATCACTAATTCTTAGTGCATGTCTGATTGCAATTAATGCCCACATATTTAGAAGATCACTTGGGGAATCATCTACAAGTGGGACTGAATAATGAATAATGAATAAAACTGGTGCACTCCTTCTACGCTTTCAGTCATGAAAGATCTTCTAATCGAGTTACAGCATTCACAATAAGCTTTGGATCTTGCAAGGAAACCAGTGGTAGGAGGTTATTTGTACACTTTTGTTTTGATTTAGTGACCTACATCTTTAATACAATTAGAAATATTCAAAGTGTAAGAAAGACTGCAGTGTCTGTAAACAAGTATACACAGCAGAGCTTTTCACATAGCATGGGTCTACATTACTATTTAATAACATGAATAAGCCATAGCCAAAGTATTTTTCAGTCCATAAGAAATGTGAGTAAAAGATCACATCGACCACAAGTTAATTTGAAATTAAAATAACACTCCAATAACAAAGCACTCTATGCTTCCATTGAGAGAGACATAAACTGAACAGCAACAAACAGCCTATTTTTTTTCCCTCCCAAGGCATCTTCACCAATACGTGTAAAGGATGGTGTCACATAGCAACACACTGAACCAACACATATGGTAGCAGAATAGTTTTCTTCAGACGTCTCTGCTGATGTAGAAGTATTACTCACCAGTGGTTACTTCAAATAACAGACAGGAAATTAATTTCTCATACTTCAGTGCTTTTACTTTTGTGTTGGGTTTTTTAGTTTGTTGTTTGTTGGGGTTTTTTTTGGTGAGGCTCTTCTGAACTCTTCTGAACAGGTTTCATTGGAAAAAATGTTTTAATGGGAGAAAAAATGAAATAGGCAACCAAACAGCTGACAGATTTCAGTGAGAACAAGGCCTTTAATTTGCTCAGTAGGAAATTAATGATTCTGCATACTGAGATAAGGTTGTTGAAGATTTGACTACTTTCCCTAAAGGTGTTGCTCCAAACACTTAGCACCAGGCATAATGCTTAGTGTAAATCAACTTAATAAAGACACAGATTTGACTGACTACTTGGAATAGCCTCGCAATATAACTAGGAATTTGAAACACAAGGGGAAATTAATATATGTAAACCAGGCTAAAAACTCTGACACATTACTCTGGAACTGTACAAAGATCAACTTCCAGAGAGACAATGCTTTGGATTAAAAACTTTCATCAAAACACCTGTGATCTATTCCTTACATGAAAAAATCCCAACTTTGAATCCATCCCTGTGTGCACTGCTGGTTCAGGGTGCCATCTCATGGGGACAAACATAATAGTCTTCTTCCTTTGTCACCAGTGCCCATTGTTACTGCATCAGCTTCCTTCACCAGGCTGAATCTATGATTCAAAATCACCTGCCCTATTTTTGTCCCAGAAAAAATGCAAACACACTCACATTTGTTATGCTTTCTCAGTATTTTTTTCAATTTAGTGATATTTTCACATGTTTGAAGTGTTTAGTTGAAATCACTTAACCACAAGTGTGCTGCTATTAGGAATGATTTCCTTACATATCCACAATTTTTTGTGCTTGATTACAGATTTGTGGAAGACCTCACTAGTGAATTATTGGCAGCATAATAATCCATTAGTAAATTCAAAATGGAGCATATGAGCAATTTTAGAATTATCTGCCTTCAAATAGCAAAATAAAACTTGCATGTGGATAAGATTGTTCTTGTCAATGTGGAAACTCTAAAGGAGGAGATCACACTGACATAAGATAAATTACCTGAAGTATCTTTCCCAAAAGAAATAAAGGACCAAGCAGCTCCCTCCCTCACACACCAAACCAGTTTTAACTCAAGGTTCAGCCGATTCTGGAAGGAATTACATGACCTTCATTGCTCACCATAGCAGACCTGGACTCTGACACACAGCTTCTCTTCCAGCTCTGTGTTTTTTGTACTCCTCCCCTTAGGTGCCTCCTTATCAGGAAGGAGGAATGAGGGAATTTCCCCCCCCACACACTTTTTTTATTATCCATTGTCATCTGTAGATGAGTCACTTTCTTCTGTAATCCAAGTAGTTAACTCTGGGTGATTAATCTTGGCGAAGGCACATATTTTCCCAGGCTTGCTTAGTGCAGGTTCACAGACTGAATTTATGCACATTAAAGGAAAATAAAAGCTTAGAATAAATATTTGCTGAATATTTCACTGGAAATGGGCGTGACTTCACAGGCTGAATTCGCTTCTCTTGTGTGTTTTCAGGGTAGGATGAAGGTCTTTGTTTATCCCTGCATGCAGCTAAGACAAGAGGTGAACATGTTAATTCTTGCTTCTCCAGGTGAAAGGCAACCAAAACACCGTGTGGATTCTTATGCACAATTTGGAAAAACACACCCTGCATGTTGTCTGTGCGATCAGTAAATTACATAAGTTATAACTGCAAACCTATCTTGGCTCCCGGTTTTAAAATTTACAAATAATAGTCCAAGACTCCAGCTAATGCAAAATGCAAACCTATGAAAGTGAGGCAGCTATTCCCACAGTCAGTTGATTCAGCTTCTATGACCACTGACCCAGGATTGCAAGACTTGTGCCACAAAACATGCAGAAAATAATAGTTTATTAGCCCATGATAGGGAAAGTATAAAAATGCTGTAAATGGTGAGACTCAGTTATATATTTCACAAAAGAAAGTTCTGGGACTTGGTAATAGAATTCTTCCTTCTTACTTTCCCACTTATATTTATCCAGGCAATATCCACTGAAAACTAGTTTTCCTCAGTCCTTCTGAGATCTAATGGTCCCATTAAGCTCTATGGAAAAACTTCAGAGGATACTGCATGTATATTACAAGCTAATAAACTTACTAGCACAATAACATTAACATTTATATAACAGGAGTAGGGCATTAAATTTAATAACACAAAAATGTAATGAGGAAAGATGTTATTACTTGTGGTCATGCAAATACTTCCCTATTTGTCTGAGGCCAACATTCAAAGTCCACTGCAAATGTGGCTACTGACTTCAGTGGGTTTTGGGTAAAAAAAGGGCAACAGACTTCCTAGAGACAATTGTATTGAAAGGTGTGGAAGCACTACAGACAGGTTATGGTAGAATAATAGCCTGGTTCCAAGAGCTTCCTGCTTAAAACGAAAATTATTCTGCTAAGAGTGGCGTGGATCAAGAGAAAGTTAAATGACCTCTCTATCCAGTTTTTTGCTCCTTTCCATACCTAATTAAAAGGCTTAGGGATTAATAAACAGGGATCCAGTAGGGAAATTCTAGCCCACTAATCTAGTGCAGACTACACTGCAGTAGCTCACAACTAGTCTAGTCCCAGACCAGCTCTCTCTCCCTTTATCACCTTAATCATTCAGGCCACAAGCCATTCGGTTATGTTGGAAACACTGCTCTCTACAGTCACACATGCAAAAGCCACTTTGAAAAGCCATTCAGGGCGAAAATTAAGTCTGGAAGCATCAGAGGCAGCCCATCAGTCTTAAAACTTACTCATGCAGATGAATCTCTGTTTTGCAACAGCCAGGTTCAGTTATTCTGCTGTATATTGGAATGGCAAAAGTTATTCCCCTGTCATCTGTTTAGAGGAGTCTGGTAATACTTTAAAAAGGACCTACTGGAGCAGAACTGCTTTTATGCTTCTCCCTGCCTAATACAATTCAGATTTCTGGTACTCTGGCAACAGTAAACACTACAGACTTTCTATTGCATAGGAGATTCAGGGAAAGAAAATCTAGGTCAACTCACAGATTTGTGTCTTTTTTAAGACAGTGAGACACATGCTGTGACAACCAGCTGGCTCGAACCCTTTCATAACACAGGTTGTAGAACTTGATTTTCCAATTTTATGAGACCCATGATTTCTCTTTGGGATACAGCATATATTTTTGAAAAATCTGGCAGTGATGAAAACAGACCCCCAGCTGATGAGAGCATCTAGAATATCCTTAGGAGTTGTTCCAATGATTCTACAGGTCATCAAAATTTTAAATGAAGGCAGTATGAAGCAATCTATAGTGCACAGTCCAAACCTGAACATTACTAAACTCAAAGAAACATTGGCTGGGGAGCACTTTTTAAGTTTTTAACAATAAAATCTCTGAGGTGAATAGGGCTATATAAGGCTGTTAAGTCCTGTGACTATGAAAATGTTTCAAAAAGAAATGCTGCTGCACCAAACTCAACAATGCATAGCACAAAATCCCTGAACTCATATATGTGTAAAAGAGCTGGCAGTTTCCAGCTGGCAAAATTGTGTATTTTAAATGAAAATGAGTAAACCGATACAGCCCTGAGGCCACATCTGCTCAACTGTACAAAAAGCCATCATTGAAGAGATTTTATTTCATTCAATCTCAACAAGTTATCAAGATCTAACAAATGGAATGCTATGCAGAAAAGACCTAGGTGAAATGTTTGCCCTTGGTCTCTGTATAGAATGTCCATGAGAGTCCCTGTCTGCTGAGGTCAAGATGAGAAAAACCTCAGAAATCTCCAGACTTATGCTCGTAGAGGGCAAATATTGCCCTTGAAGATAAGACATGAAAAGTTAAGAAAAATACTGTTTCAGATTTCATTTTTATTCATGACAATTTCTGCTGGTACTCACGTAACCGTAGGGAAAAAAGTCCTGAAATTCACTATGCTAAATGTTGTTCAAAAAACATAGTAGTAGCAGTGAACAATACATTTCACAACTTAAGAAAATAAGCAACATTTTTATTTCTACATTCTGTCAAAAGATCAAATGAATAGCTTCAAAATGTGCCCTGAGTTATACCTGCAATCATTGTCATAGGCTATTTTCATGTTGTGCTGGATTAATCTCAATATGAACTACAGGAATATACATCCTAAGTCATTCCATTGCCTGGACTAAACTAACTTAGTCCAGAAAACAACACATTTTGTATATATGCACACCTGATTTGAAATCAGTGTACCTTCAAACATTTACATATTTTGAATTTCCAAGTTTAAAAACTAAACCAGAAGTAGAGTGAAAATTAACATAACTAAGAAATATGAAGTGTTTAGCTCAAAAGGGACAAATTTAAGTTTTCTTTTCCAGGTAGGCACAACCACACCCATTACTGTACTATGGCAGGAAATATTGTCACCATCCACCTCAGACTGGGTAGAGTTGGAGGACCACGAACTCCTCAAAACCCAGTCTCACCCCAAAGCTCATTCTTGTCTCTAATGTCATAAATGTAACATGGCTTTATTTTGTTGTCAGTCCTTCTGGTCCTGAATACAGCTTTAATTCTTTCCCTCCTAGGCTCCATAGCTGCACAACACCTTCTCTGCACCCAGAGCACAGAGTGCTTCAGGAGTAAGAGCTCTCCTCTACAAGGCTGCTGTGGTTTCAGTGCTATTGAAAGGGGTTATGTATGGCAGCCATCCACCTGGGAATACCACAGCAGCAGGACTCCCACAGGCCAGGCTCTATGTAACAGGCAGAAAGGCTCCCAAAGACAGCTGGTGGTTTGAAGTGCTCCAGCTTTTCAGCCCAGCATGGTTCAAAGAAGGGACCCAGCTGCACCACGAGTGCATTGCAGGTCCTGTCCCAAGTGCATGAGCTCACCATGTGTACACCAAACTGGATCGAAGTGCCGCAATGGAATTTGGACAACCTGAATTTTACTTGCTAGTGTTGCTACTGACAGCCTTTGTTACCTAGGTCAGATTGATCTGACCAGAGTCAGCATCATTTCATCAGCTAGAGAAATACAGGAAAACGAGGCTCTATTTTCCTGCCTTCTCTGCCTTGTCTGTCTGCACTGTAAAGGTCTCTAAGACAGTGACTTCCCTTACCTGCATGGCTCTCACATCATTTAGGTGATGCCAGTCTCACTCTGGTGGTAACATTAGTCATCTCCAGCCAGCCCTCAGCTGCCACAGCAGAGGAGAATCATAGACATGACACCTGGTTGTGCTGCAGGCATGACCTGTTTTATTGATGTATCCATCTGCTCTTGGCCCAAGGTGTCCAGGCAACAAGCAGTGTGGGTCTGTTCCCTCCAAACCAAGGCAGGGCAGCAGGAAGCATTCTCCACAACAGCTTACTCAGCCTTAGGAAACACAGATCATCAGTGCCTGTGCCACATAATGCCATAGCAATGTGAGCAATAACGCCCCAGGCAGTTATGGGATGGACTTAGCTGAGGCCAGCAGGTACCCATATTAACACCTTTAATATGTTTTATTTTCATTACACTTGGTTGTACACAATCATTCTTAGAAGATGATAACACAGGAACTTCAGCACTGAGAAGTATTAGATAATGTGACTCCACTTGTCCCTCAAATGGAAGTAATGCCCCTAACATGACACTTCATTAGTTTCTCAAGAAATAATCTTGAGGTCATTACTCAGCATTCACTGAGCCTTTCCTCAGGCAAAACTAGCTGCAAAGTCAAATTATAGCAGGAATATTGTATGAGTAAGACTTAAGTAAGGAGTGCAAGATTTAGCCTGTTATCTGTAAATGACAGAGGTGCCTTTTCTGATTTACTTTCTTTAATCACATTTGCAGAAAACAGTCATTTTTTCTGGAGTTTCTTCTGGAAGCCAGTTCAGTGTGACTGGAGAGGCATGCTTACACTCTTGTGAGGTACGTATTGTTTTAGACCTCGGTCTAAAACCTAAATATAACATTAAAGAATTAAAAATCATAGGTACAGATGACACAGAATTACTAGCAACAGGAACGTATCTGAGATTACTCCGTTACACTAACCAGAATGAGAAGGTAAAGCCAAAAAGGAAATGATACCCCAAGGAAGTAGCCTGTTTTAAATAAAAAGGAGGTTAAAAGTAGCCCAAAGGCTTCATGATGGCATAATCAACCGTGAAAGAGTGAAAGGGATGGTTTTGCCTCGTCCTTTGAAGATGGAATAAGAAAGAAATGGAAATATAATATTTAACCTAGTTTTCTTGAGCCCCTCCCACCACTGATGTTATGCTTAAATCCTGATGACCACACTGCTCTAAAGTTCCTTTAGAAATCATCATCTCTCCTTTCTCTTTGGCCAATTTCAGTTGTCTTTAGGGGCAAACTCTTTACCATCTCATTTCTCAAAGCCTGACTGCATGACTTAGTCTTTCCTACATCATGTCTTCACACATTTGCAGTCGATCCAAGGAGAACACCTGTTATTGACCATGTCTAAAAATCAACCAAAGCATCCCCAACTTGTGAGGACACTTACCAAAATAAACTGCCAACCAGGTGACTTAAAGAAGAGATTCACCACCTTCCCTGGTACAGGGGGAACTGTGGATGTGCCTTTTTCCCTTGTGCCCATAGTACAGGGGCTGACCATATCAAAAAGGTTCAGAGGACTTTTATTACAAAATAAAATCAAAAAAGTTACACTGGAATTATTAAGTCAAAGCTGCAGTGTGGTAACTTGGAGATACTTGAAAGAATGGGGTTTATAACAGTTGAGTTTGCCAGATACTTTTTTTGCCCTAAAGGAATTAATGAACCAGAGGGGAAAGATATGTCACTAATTTAGCAGACGTCCCTACATCCATAGAGCAAGCTGGCTTTCAGAACTGGTTTGTAGTTGCTGGTGTGTTGAGTCACTTCCTCCTCCCCACTCCGTAAGCATCGCCGTCACCTGATCTTCGTCATTAACCCACGGGTGAGTGACACTTGTCCATGACTGTCATGATTGATTAAACAGGATTGGGCCTGTTTAATCCGGAGAAAAGAGGACTGAGAGGGGATCTTATTTAATGCATATAGACATCCCCAAGGCCAAGAGGACGGTGCCAGACAGTTTTTGGTGGTGCCCGGCCACAGGACGGGGAGCAGTGGCCATAAACTAAAGCACAAGTAGCTCCACCTCAACATGAGGAAGAACTTCTTTACGTGGAGGGCGGCAGAGCACTGGGACCGGCTGCCCAGGGAGGCCGTGGACTCTCCTGCGGAGAGATTCCAAACCCCGCCTAGGTGCGTTCCTGTGTCACTCGCTCCAGGTGACTCTGCCTTGCCAGGGGGATCGGACC
>NW_005054397.1:1358565-1362690 GCF_000277835.1 Geospiza fortis | reverse complement strand
GACCCTGCGGAGGGGGCCCGGGAAGGGGGGCCCGGGAGGGGGGTCCCGGGGGCACCAGCCCTGCCGGACGTGGTCAGCGGGGCCTAGCGCCCGGCCGGGAAACGCTGCTGCCGCTTCTGATCTGGCCGCGTGGTTTGGGTTGTGTTGCCGCAAGGCTCCTGGTGGCTGTGGGAAGCCCTTGCCTGCTCTGCTGTTCCGCTTGTGTTAACCCTGGCTCCTGGGCTGTCATCGGTGCTGCGGCTGGCCGGCAAAACAGACTCCGAAGTGAATGAGTGCGGTCCAAACAGCCCTTTTTTTCTCTTGGGCTGTTTGAATCGTGATCATTTTTGTATGCCGTGTTTACACCAGCAGTGTGATGTTTGCATTGACAAAGCTAGAGGAGATGTTATAGGATCTGTAATAAGCAGGAGAATAATGACATCTCTTTAAGCTGACATTCTTTCCTTGGGTGATGTTCATCAAACTATAAACCTGTGGCCTGACAAAACATAGTTTGTGCCTCAGGGATAGTTAGAGCTGGTCATCTATGCCCTAGCTCATACAGGTTTCTAATAATGTTTTCTGTTTGATAGCAGTGGTGTTCTTCAAAGTAACAGGCTAAGATGCAGCTGATGTAATGAAGTGTTAGAGCTGAGAATCTAATAGCCAGGTAATAGTCTTTGGCTGTTTACAAAAAGAGAGTATAGCAAAACCAGGCAATATGTGATGCAGACTTTTGCCCATTTCAAAGGAGCAAGTTTGCCACATGCCCTGCTTTCTCACAGTTCTGTTTTAGCAGATGGTCTTTGCCATTTATTCTTTGGAATTAATGTCACGTGTATCACTGTCTTTGTTGTACTGGATCCAGGGGGTTGCCCTGCGTATTGGGCAATAATACAGGTACTGGGCTGCCCTGTGGCGGTTAAAGTCACTGACGGGACTTAAGAACTTTGACATGAAAATAACTGTTTGGGGGGTTAACTTTTGCTCTGTTGCTAGATTTGAATGGTGCACAGAGGTGCGTGAGGGAGTCACCATAAAATGGGCAGCAAGGAGGCAGCTGTCCATTCATACCTGGGAAACTGCTCCTGAGCTCCCAGCCTCTCCAAAAAGGAAAGACTTTGGCTCTGTTCTGAAGAAACAGATGCTTACAGTGCTCCAGCACTTGCCACAACAGAGCCATAGTCTGTTTAATTGGTTCATGTTTTTAAATACCTTTGATTTCAAATAGATCTGTTGAGATGATCTTTGCTTCCAAGACAGCAACCCAAAGCAATAGAATACAATATTTTACAGTTTCTTTCATGGCTATTGTTTACTAGCTTTTTTCTGCCTGAAACACAGCAGAGTGTAGGTAGTGGCAAGAGTATCTATACTGGAATGTCTAATGGAAGCTCCTTGCTGCAGCTCAAACTCTCAGCCTTGCTCCCTGACATTACATAATCATCCTGAGCATACTAGCAATGCTTAGGAAAGGGAACCACATGGGAAAAAATAGATGAGGGACTACAGAATATTTAGTTGGTGTTGGTTGACTCTGGCTGAGTGCTTATTTTCAACTTACATGAACAGATGGTCAAAATGACAGTTTTAATTGTCTGGAAGTGGTATGGGCATTCCAAGAAGGAAAGTGTAATAAAAGGTAATAAGCACTTACAAACAAGCAACGGAATAGTGGTGGTACAATAAATCCACAGGGCAGTGTGTGCAACACAGTGGCTTAGATCTCAGTCAGATTTATTTGAAACTAGCTGAACAAATAAAGTAAAAATCCATTCATAACTTCTCATAGAACTCTTTGGTGCTTAAGATTTGGGTATGTTCTCTGTCTGTTTGGGTTTGGTTTTTTTTCTCCTCTTCCACCAGAGTGATAATTGGAATTTCTCACTAGGATATCAAGAATCTAAATCCTCCTAGAGAAGCTAAGCAACTGGTCTTTGAAGATGTCTCCAAGCATAATGTTTGAAGAGTGATAGTGCTAGTTTCAGTGATTGTAATCAAGTACTTCCTATATTGACTTTGCTGTTTACAGGGTTTACTGATGTCATCAGTCATAGAATCATAGAATTGTTTAGGCTGGAAAAGATTGAGTCCAACCATTAACCCAGCACTGTCAAGTGCACCCCTAAACAACATCTTAAACAGTATATCTATATCATAGTTCAAAGTTTCGATGTCTGTGATAAAAGAACCCCCAACCCTTGTAATGGATTTCCAGATCTTTCCATAAGAAATGCAAGAGATTGGTAAGACAGACTGCATAGACAAAACAGTAGTAGTTCCAGCTTAGTACACAGAAACTTGTCCTTCTCACTTGCACTTTTCTGTGTGCTAGTAAATTTCAGCAGTTTGTAAATCCTGCTGTTCATGAAAGGATGGAAATACTGTGTTTTGTACAAAACACCATCTATGACAATCAATTGCCTCCAACTTTGAGGTGGTAAATGTGGAGGAGCAGAAAACCTGGCCATCAAAGAACAGTAACAGCTTAAATGGTCTCTGATCAGGGAAAATGCTCTTGTACAGCAATTAATTATTTGTTTGTGTTACAGAAAGCAATAGACCTTGCTACCAAGGCAGCACAAGAAGATAAAGCAGGAAACTATGAGGAAGCCTTCCGCTTGTACCAACACGCCGTGCAGTATTTTCTCCATGTTGTTAAATGTAAGTGTGATGTGTTGGATGATTCAGTAGAGTCTAGTCGTCAGATTGCACAAGAGCAATCTCTTATGTTGACATCAGTATTTAAATTTTTGCTCTCATCAACAGTTGATACTTGCTAATCGTAGTTTGACTGAGGTCATATATTTTGCAGCTTTTACCTTTACTGTGTTGTGTGCTTGCTCCATTCTTGTAAGAAATTAGATTATTTTTTACTTGTGTTTTGTTTTAGGTTTTTTTAAGACAGGAGGCAGGTGTTTGCTGTCTCTCCTCTGGACTTTTGTAGCAGTGTTTCAAGCTGGCCACTGCACGAGGAAATATGACAATAAGTACAGGGATCCCTGTAATTCTGTTGTGCTGAAAACCATGTTACACATGAAGTCTGCTGTATCTGCAGAGTGCTTTTTGCACCTTTAATTCATGCTGCTTGCCCTTTTAAAGCCTCTCTGCTGACATTTTTTTGCTCCTTAATGTCATAGTCTTGCTGTTTATCTTGGCCGAGAACATGTATGAGATGGACTTGTATGTAACAATTTTTCTTTAGTTTCCATGTTCTCATTACTTTACGCCTTTTCACACTTCTGTGTACGTTTTGTGCCACATTCAGTGTTTGTATGCAAGGAATGGGCTTTCTTAATGTGGGTACAGCCCTGATGTAAGTGGGCTAGGGTTGCTTGCCTGACAAAAGTACACTTACAAATCTTCATGATTTGAAAAAAATAGTTTTCTTTATAGTCCTTTATTATTAGGATAATCTGTGTTTATCACTTCCTGTCCATTTAAATCTTACAGACTTCCTCAGAATATCACTTTCTATGCTTTTAACAACATTGATGTACTTTTGGAAACTTAGCTCAAAAACCTGACATGTTAAATTTTGATCGGTGGTTTGAAATACTGTAATAGTGATTATGAGAACAGCGTGGCTGTTGAAACACGCTTAGTTCTTTCAGATGTTTTATGTAATGTTTCTTTATCTTTTAAAATTAGCAGGCTATGGAAGAATCAAGTATGGTTCTAAATAAAAATTGCCTTGCACAAGCAGCTTCTTGATTAGCTATTTTAGAAAAGCAGTTATTAAGGCAATGTCTAGGAGCTTGAAAGGCTGACAGAAAAGCTTCCAGTGCTGATGTCCTTAATCATTTAAAGTCAAATTTTAAGCCAAGGCAATGTTCAGGTGAATATTTGATATCTGTTACATGATGACAGCCTTCTGGTCAGTTCTTTCCAAGCTATAGTGGACAAATAAGTAATTGAGATGTTTGGTTATGTCGTGAGCCCTGAGAGAGGTACATTGATAAGAGATAAAGAAGACAGATCTTAAGTCTTGTTTTTTGACTGATGCACATGTGTTTTGTGTTAATAAAGAATTGTTTATCTTCACACTCTTAGATGAAGCACAGGGTGATAAAGCAAAAAAAAGCATTAGAGCAAAATGTACAGAATACTTGGATCGAGCAGAAAAGCTGAAAGAATATCTGAAAA
>NW_005054397.1:1352177-1358555 GCF_000277835.1 Geospiza fortis | reverse complement strand
TTTTTAGAAAAGGTAAAGCAAAATACTTCCTGAACTCAGCTTATTCTAAACTTCAACTATTCAAAGATCATTTTAACTTGTGTTTCTGAAATGCTTCAGATGACTACTAGTGCTGAAGTACAGTGGGCTAATAAAAATAACTTGAATTAAAATCACAAGCATTTCTGTGCTTGCTTACTAAAATATGAACATTTGCATAGGAAATTCACTGAAGAATGAAAGCTGCTTCAGACTAACAGCTGAATCCAATGATTATTGGATTTAATGGCAAGGAGCCTGCTGACCTTTAAAGGCTTTCTGCATTTAAATACTTAGTAGCTAGAAAATAATTTCAGACTGGCGATTACTGGGGTTACTGAGTTTGATCTGTCTCATACTTGATAAGAGATGAAAAGCCCTGTGTAGGGTAAAGTTCTGTAAGGTGGACTGAATCCTTCCAATGTGTTGCTGCTGCCTGCTCTCTCCACTGCTTCCCTTCTCTTAGATTTGTTTCTCACTTTGCATATCAGGGAGTTGAACAAGCAGAGCCACCCAAACAAGCCCAGCCTCTTTTGCCTTTGCTACTCCCTTTATGGGGATAGGAGAGAGGAAGGATTCAGGATCATACCTTCTAGTGGGACCTGCCTTTCTAGGAGTCCTGAACAGCTAAAGTTGCTCAGTTGTCTCTTAAAACTTCACCTGATTTTCAGTCTTTTTCAATGTCTGCTCATCTCATCAGCCTTATTTTTTGAGCTGTTCCATCTTTGCCTTATTTATAATAGAAGGAAATGGTAATACCACAAAGGCTACATGTAGTATCATGACCTCCACTCCAATTATTCCCTCTCTAGTCTCTTTTCCTTTAACTTCCAGTTTCCTTTGCTCTGATGAGAGTTTCGTAGTACTAGATGGAATTGGCCAAGTCCTGTTGCAGGTCCAGATAGAGGAGAAGTGCCAATGTCTACAAACAAACCATTCCAGCACCTCTGTGTTGCTGGATATAAGGGCTGTGTTTCCTAAAAGCTGGCTCAAAACACATAGAAGTGTGTTAAGAGGGCTCAGACCCAGAAGAGGAAGTTGAAATGGCAAAGGAGGGTGAATTGGAAAGAAATCATAGAAGAGTGTACTTCTGCTTTTCTACAGTCATGTAAACCTCTAGAGGTCTTAAAGCATCTCATGTTTCTTTAATTCCTCAGCCTGATGGGTTTTCTGCTTTTTGCATTCTGATTTTTATCCTAAGACAGAAGTCTCTCTTACTGTATTTCAACATTTTGTTTCCAAATCAGGAATGACAGTGATGGGGAAGGGGAGTCAGAGGACCCTGAAAAAAAGAAGCTACAGAATCAACTTCAAGGTAATTTGAAGCATCCTTTTCTTTAAATAGGGATCACTTCAGTCAAGCAAGTTCCTATATTTTTGCCACCTAAATTTTATGGATTAACTTAATGTCTGTAAGTGGCTCAGCTAGTATGTGATCTTCAGGTGCAAAAAGCATAGTCTTTATGGAAGTAAAAGGACTTGTGTGCCATGAACTTATACAGTGACTACATTGAAATATATCTCCTGCACCCTGTACTTCATGTTAAAATTGTGTCACCTATCAAGCTAGCATTTTCCAACAGAAGTTGCAAAATCCCAGGTAGCTCTTGGCTAAACCAATTTAGTGGTTTTTTACTCTGAAGTGCACTAGCATGTTGCCTAGAGGCTAAGGAAATGATGATACAAATACATAGTGTAAGCAGGACTGTTTTCACAGAAGGACTGGAATTCATGTTTAGGAGTAAGAAACATGGATTCTTGCCCATTTATAATAACAGGCAGCATTTTCTTATATGCAGTGATGATGCTGTCCCAGTTCAGTAGCATAGTTTGGGTTTTTGAACTCTAATACAGAACACAGTCAGTGAAGCAATGTAAAGCAGCTACCAACAGTTTGGTGTGCAGTAAAAAAGAGGCTTTTTTTATATTTGTTTCCCTTTAATAATGAAGAACTGTTCAGAACTTCCCTACCAGAAGGTGCTTATGGATGTGAAGAAACCTCATTGTTCTCCTGTTTTTGACTGTAACAAAGATCAAATGCATTTACCAGATCTTGTGCCTGTGTAATTTCAGGAGCTGTTGTATCACCATTGGAAACTGTGCTGTGCTTTTTCTACTTCTCTGCACATTATTTAATCCTATGCACAGTTATAGGAGACAGTTTCTTGTTTTTTTAAAAATGACAGAAAATTGATGCGCATTGAACCCCTGTCCTATCTCTCACTATACAGACTTTGTTTTTCCCAGATGAATCTGACCTCAGATAGTAGAAGTAGTGGCTAGGATTACAAGATCTAATATTATAGTTCTAATAACCTATTATTACCTGAGTTCCAAGTTTTCCCATCTAGAAGTAGTTGAGACAAAATTTTTAGCATGCCAGACTAACCAATCTGAAGAGAAAGCTGAATTACAGCTCAGTTGGCTGAACTCATTGGCTGAGGAAGATGAGATTTGGTGCAAAACTTTGAATGTGCCTTGACTAAGAAAATACTTCTAAGCTAAGCAGGATCCATATAACCTTTCTGATGCTTTTAGCCCTAGCTCTCGGACCTCTTTTCCATTAGATGATACATTTGTTTGCTGCATGTCTGGAGATACCAACAGGTTACTTCATCTGCTGGAGAATCTTAAAAAATCCTGACCTAGTGCAGCTACATTGTTTAAAATGAAATTTCAAATTTTTGGGAAGTGCAGTGGTGGTTTAGTTATGAGATGGTGTCAGGAGTTCTACTAACTCACAAATATTCTGGTTATCCATGGTTTATTTTGGTAAAAAAATGTGACAGATTTCTGTAAAAATAACATCCATTTGAGTAATGGAATTCAGTGCCCCTATCATCTTAGAAATGCCTTGGTTTTATTCAGTATAGATATGGGCATAGATTTCTTTTTTCACCAAATGGAATTTATTGTAATTGTGAAAAGATACATATGTCACTAATTTAGACCATCTTTTCTTACAGGAGCAATTGTTATGGAGCGACCAAATGTCAAATGGAGTGATGTTGCTGGCCTTGAAGGTGCCAAAGAGGCACTTAAAGAAGCAGTCATCCTTCCCATTAAATTTCCACACCTGTTTACAGGTAAGGATTACAGCATTTATTTACTCTTGGTCAGTCAGGACTGGTACTGGGGCCTGTGAAGTGTGTTGTGCCAATGTATCACAGACTCAAGCTGGTCTCTTAACAAAGAGATTTTGATCCATCTGACAGAAGTTTCATGGGTAGATACAGAAAACCTCTGAGCAGCCTAGAGGAGGATAATCAGAAAATAGCATTTTGAAAACTGCTAGTTTCTCTGTTGCAGGCAAGAGAACGCCCTGGAGAGGGATTCTTCTGTTTGGACCACCAGGAACAGGAAAGTCTTATTTAGCAAAAGCTGTAGCAACAGAAGCAAACAACTCTACCTTCTTCTCAGTATCTTCATCTGACCTGGTCTCAAAATGGTTAGGTGAAAGTGAAAAGTAAGTTGGAGTTGCCAGAGGTCTGGTAAAAGATTGTCGAGAGGAAATTATTATAGAGATAAGGTGCCATAAAGAATTTAAGAGAATGGTCTTGTCTTTTTAAAAACCAACTATAGGTGTTTCTATGCTTCATGCTGCAGTGCCATGTAAAGATACCATTATATGCTGCATTTTGAGAAGCTCTTCTCAGTGCTCAGAAAGATTTTGGAAGCACCACAGAGCTCATGCTAACTCTTTGTTTGTTACTGTGTGATGTATGAAGAAGACCAGGAAGCCAGAAGACCATGAGTGACATGGCTGCAGTCTAGAAGTCCAGGAATTTGTCCATCTAGTCTTCCAAAAGAGATTTCCTGAATTAATAAAAAGCTCTGGGTTTACAGGGAAAGGATTTTCATATAATGATAAGCATACTTGTCATAACCATGATTTAATAGTTTGAAGTGTGGGACAACTGAGCAACACTGTTTAAAGCTGATAGAATGAGAAAGAAAGGCTATTAGATAAGTGTTTGAAATGAGTTATTTTTTCCCCAGAATCTGGAAACCTTAAGCTGCTTTTCTTCTGTTGCAAAAGGAATACAGGACTGGAGACTAGCTTGGCATTAGATTTTATGCTTGACTTCATTTGAGACTATTGCCTGAGATTTAGTGCTGTAATATGAAGAATTTCCCAGCACGTTCCTATTTATTTTTCTTTTTTAAACTAGTAAAGTGCGTTCATGAGAGATGGCTGGGAGTATATGGGGTTTGTTTCAGGTTGTTTTGATTATTTGATTTGAAACCAATATTGCATGTCATACAAAAATTATTTAGTAAGTAAAGTTGTAGAAAATAAAGAAAATAAAAACATGTTATTTCTTACAAAATCTCTAGAATTATTTTAAGTTAGAAATGTTTAGAAAAAGGTTTTTTCTTTTTAATCTTTCTAAATTTGTGGTTTTGTGTAGTCCAGGCTGTCATGTAGAAGTGTAAACTGAAAAAGGGCTTTATCTTGCAAAATCATGCCTGGAGCACTCTTAATTTTTTTTTGTTATCCTGGGCTCTCATTCAGTGTAATTCCGAGTCATGGAGCTGGAAGAATGTTGTTTCTTTGAGTAGCTTTATGTTAATGTTTTTTTCCCCTTGCTTTCTCTAAAGGAAATGACTGTATCACAATCTGAAGTTATGTGTTTCTGCTGTTGTAATTATTAATATAGCTGAAGCTGTTTCCTTCTTTAAGATTAGTGAAAAACTTGTTCCAGCTTGCCAGAGAAAACAAACCTTCTATCATCTTCATTGATGAGATAGATTCCCTCTGTGGGTCAAGAAGTGAAAATGAAAGCGAGGCTGCTAGACGGATAAAAACGGAATTTCTAGTCCAGATGCAAGGTAAGTTTATTTGGTCTTCAAAATCAGACAGAAATTAAGACATGTATTTTTAAGTGTAACTAGCATTAGAATACTAAAAATATCTGCAGTTCCACCCCCTTAAATTTTCATGGCTTTTTAAAACAATCTCTGTTTATCATCTAAACTGTGAAATTATTTCTGCCCTGATACAGGGGTTGGTGTTGACAATGAAGGAATCTTGGTGTTAGGAGCAACAAACATACCCTGGGTTTTGGATTCTGCTATCAGGAGAAGGTATGATGGCACTTTTTTTCATGGCATGCAATTCACAACTGGTGTGAGCTTTTAGCCAGAGAGTGCTTAAGGTGTTCATCCAGCTCATGTTTGCAGACGTGGTTAATGTTCTGCAGCTCAATTCCATGAAGTAGACTTAGCTACACTGATAGTCACTTGCCCCTTTAGAGAAAGGTAGATTGTTCAGCCCTCTAGTTTATCTGATTTCTTGGTTAGATGATTATGCTTGAAGAAACAGGAGTTTCCTGCTTGCTTTATGGTTTTTGGGGGGGCTTAGGGGACAAGTTAGAAAGTACACAACTCAGAAGGGCAAGAGAGGGTGGAACTTCCCTTTTCAGCTGTTAACAAACTGGTGAGTAGCTTGAGTTTTCCATGGAAGTGTAACCTTATGGAGAAATGCCATATTTTTCTACTCGTCAGGCTTAACTTGTGATTTTTAACTGCTGTTTTGCACATAAAGGACTTTTGCAGATACAGGACTGCCTGTACCTGATTATTTGGATCTTTTCCTGAGCTGCAGCGCAAGCAGAGGATACAGCTATGTGACAAATAGGATTATGTTGTGATGAGGACACAGGTCACCTCCAGATGTCACTTCTCATCTGCATGACTCTAGAGTTGTATGAGCCAGATTTAGAAATTAAGGTATTGCTGAGAATTTCAAGTTCTTGAAATTCCAGCTTTGGTTAGGATCCACAGTAAGAGACACACATGGACCTGATAGAGTGTGTGCAGAAGGGGGCCATGAAAATGATCAGGACACCTCTCTTCTGAAGGCAGGTTACAAGAGTGGGGCTATTCAGCCTGGAGAAGAGAAGGGGGATCCAGAGACCTTATTGTGGCCTTTCAGTATATAAAGGGAACTTACTAGAAGGGTGGAGAGATGTTACTTGTTTTTTTTCCCAGGCTTGTAATGCCAGGACAAGGGGCAGTTGTTCAAACTGAAAGAGGATGGGTTTAGATAGGGCATAAGGAAGAAGTTTTTTATGATGAGGATGGTGAGACACTGGCACAGGTTGCCCAGAGAAGCTGTGGATCATTGGAAGTGTTCAAGGCCAGGTGGGATGGGGTTTTGAGTAAGCTGGTCTATGGGAAGATCTCACTGCCTGTGGCAGGGGGGTCGGAACTAGACAATCTTCAAGGTCTCTCTCAACCCAAACCATTTTCTCATTCTCAGCAGCATGAAAGAGAAATTCCCTAGCTCTAGCCCACAAGACTTAAAAGGAACTTGTACAACAATGGCCGTAGTAAAATTAATTTTTCATGGATTTG
>NW_005054397.1:1333423-1352134 GCF_000277835.1 Geospiza fortis | reverse complement strand
AGTTGCTCTTTGTTGGTAAAAGGTAATCTCCACTCTGAGAACAGATGCTGCTTCAAAGGAGGAACTGCTGTTACCAATATTTTCTTGAGAATGACTTGAAATTTACTTCCTTCTATGGTGTTTTCTTAATTTAGTTGGAGGCAGTAGAAAGTTGTTGCATAAACTTGTTATCAGGCAGTTCTTTCTTGGAGTGTGAAATCTGTTCAAATACACTTTAACACTTAAAACTGAGAGGAAGAAGTCTTTTTCTTTTAAGACTCAAACACTGCTGGAAAAACGTCAGTCTGGAGAGAAGGATTTTGTAATGGCAAGGAAGCAGTTGTTATATTCTGGCTATTAGCTTATACTAACTAAAGTATTATTTATGAGAACAGGTTGCTGAATATTTGCATCAGATTTTTTTTTAAAGGTCTGTTGTACTGAAACTGCTTTTTAATATTGCTAGAAGCAAGCTCACTTGCATGAGCTCTTTCCATTGTGCGCCTGCATGAGTTGGCATCTTGGGAACGCTTTGGTTTTCTCCTTTTTACACCAGGTTTGAGAAACGTATTTATATTCCTTTACCTGAAGACCACGCCAGGGCTGCAATGTTCAAACTTCACCTTGGGTCAACTCCAAATGACCTGAAAGACTCAGATTATCGAGAGCTTGGGAAGAGAACTGATGGCTATTCTGGTGCAGATATAAGCATCATTGTCCGTGATGCACTGATGCAGCCTGTTAGAAAAGTGCAATCAGCGACTCACTTTAAAAAAGTAAGTAGCAATCAAAATTTTTCAAGTTATTTCATCTATGAGAGCAGTCTTAATTTGAAAATTCCTTACAAATAAACTGAATTTGGTTTTGGGTAATACTGCTTGCTTATGAATGTCCCTTTTATTGACTGGGGAGAACTGTTCTTCCTTTGCCCTTACTCCCCCTAGTCCTGCCATAAGTCTGGTGGAGCTAATTTCTGAATATTCATGCTCTGACTCTTAATGTCTCTAGAGAGTGTTAAAAGCATTCAGTTTGCCATTTAAATGGCAATGTTACAGAAGTGCTTTTTTTTCTATTTCAAGTTAAGTGGTTCTTAACATGCTGGGAAAAAAAAAAAGTATCCCTTATCCACTTGAGAACAGATGGATTGTACTTAAGCACATTCTGTTTACTTGGCATATTTTTCAACCTGAAAAATTAAAGTTCTTGTAGAATTCTGGTAGAAACATTGAATCAATTACAGTAGTAAAGATGCAACACAACTGAGCAGTCTGTGTTTCATTTACACTGTTGAAATGTAAGAACCAGTTTACTTTTATATAGGTACACACCAAAGAGCCTATTCAAACTATATTGTTTGGCTTATCTTCCAGTTACCTTTACATGCTATGTATTGACTTAAGTAACATTTCTTCACAATATTTGAATCTCAGAAACTTTATCTGTACAAGAACCAATTGGCATCTTTACCACCAGTCTAAATCCATTACATCTGGGAATGTCTTTCCCCTGGAGAATTTGCACAGATGGGCCTTGTTCAGTCAAATTTATTGTTCCCTGAAAACTATTAAATTCTTAAATGGAAAAAAAGGAGTGATAGTATCAATGGTTATAAACAGAGGTTAAAATATATACAATGTGTATCAGTTGAATAAAATTTTATTTTCCCGTATAGCGTATTTTAAAGTAGACCCAGACTAAAGGTACTTTTTGTTAATATTTTTAGTGCAAAGTTTGATTTTTACAGAAATTCATGTTTTTTAGGTGAAGGTGGGTCAGGATATTCTGCAGAGGTGCTAATTGCTGTAAAAGGAAGCTTTAATTTGTTGCTTCTTCAAAGAGCAGGTGTGGTAGGAAAAACTTGAGACCCTAACGTGTCGACTACCATGTATGTTGTGTTGGCAGCAGTTCTTTGTCATCTCAGTTACAAATACAGTTTTTTACCAGTAACTCAACCTGACATAAAAGGGTTAAGGCCCCTGAACCGAACAGCTACACTGAATTTGAAGATAGGCTTCTTTTTTTTCCATGTGGTTTCTTCCAATGAACTCATTCAGCTTAAGATTCAAAGAGAAAGACACACTTAAATCCAGTATGGTCCAGAATATGAGAGGGCAGGAAATTTGACTTCTGAGGACAACTCACAGTAACAATGTGATGTAAGCTGTATTTGTTGATAAATAAACAGTGACTTTGATATACCAAGGATTTTCTAGATGCTTCCTTCCCTTAAGCAGTCATGTCTGAAGTATTTATCTGTTGTTAACTTTACATGACAATGGCATTTCTGGCTAAAGGGCTGTTAGCTTTTAGTGTTTAGCTCAAATTTGGAACAATCTGAGTCATGTTTCAGCTTGCCATGGAGCAGTGAAATAACCTCAGTTGTCACAGTTTGTGGAACAACTTCAAAAGCGCTTCTTGCATCTTAACTCTTTTTGCTTAAGAAAATAAAAAAAAGGAAGGAAAAACCCCACAACTGCAACACTTTGAACACTCTGACATGAGCCAAGTTGATTCCACTTGTATTGTTAATGCTTTAATTGGATGTGATTTTGTGTTTTTATGAGCAAAATCTTAGCATTATTATTTGTGTTGTAACAGACAGAGCTTTCCTCAGTTGTCAATAATTAACTGTAAACCTTTCCTTGCCATATGTGATAATGCAGGTTTGTCAGAGTGCATTTTGAATATTACAATCTGCTGCCAGCATCTTGCTCTAAATTCAGCTTGGAACAGCAGATCCAGTTCTGTCCATAGTCAATCAGTGTGTTGTCCTTTAACCTCTGTGAATGCTCCGAGTTCCCGTGGGTGTGTGGTGCTGCAGGTAACAGGCAGGGAAGGCAAAATCCTTGGTACCGGACAGCGTACTGCACAAAGGGAACAGATGCACGGGGCAGCATTTTGGAGTCTGTCTGTCTGTCTGCGGGGGGGAAGCTGTTTTGTTCTACCGCTAGGTGGCGCTGTTTCCTACGGAGCGCTGCTCAGGTGGTGCCGGGAAAGGTGCTGGGAGCTTGGGAAGGCGAGATGTCAGAGGGAAAAGCGCAGGGAAGCTTTTAGAGAGCTGTTAACCAGCGATGAATGAACTCCTCGAGTGACCAGGGGAGCAGGAAGGGTGGTCTTCACCAAGCAGATTTCCTGGCATGTCAGTCTTCTGCAGAAATCCTCAGCCTTAAGAGGATGTGGCTTCTGGGATTTCACCTGATGTGAATTTAAGTATCTGGCTACAGCTGCATGTTTTCAAGGTGATTAATACCAGTACACTTCTACAATTTCTCTTCCACAGGACATGTGTTACCAATGGGTAGGGCATCTGCATAAAATCAAGGAATGGTTTTTGCTTGGAGTGCTGTTCAGCTTCTGGTTTCTGTCTTCAAAATAGTAACTCCCATAAACTGAGTGTTTTCTTATTTTTAGGTAAAAGGACCATCAGTGTCTAATCCAAATACGATGGTAGATTTATTCACCCCTTGCTCTCCAGGTGATCCTGAAGCCAATGAAATGACCTGGATGGAGGTCCCAGGTGATAAATTACTGGAGCCTAGAGTTTCCATGGTAGGTATTGCTTGTAGCATTTCTTTCTTATTTTGCAGAACTCTGAAAAGACTTTAAGATAAAGAGTCTTTTTCAGGACAATCGGATGAGATGTTTGTTTTCAGAAATGCTGGGCATACCAGATAACATTTGAATTCTCAACATAAATCACTACAGTATGGCATGCTATGAAAAAGACAGCTGTCTATCCCTGATAAGCATTTCTTATTCTTGTCTGCTGGCATGCAGCTGCCATCCTTTCATCCATAGACAGTATCTGCCTCTTGCACTGTTCTTTCACTTGGCTTTTATTCATTCAAACCTTTAGGGTTCCTGCACCATGATACACTTTCTTCTCATCACTGTGGCATTAATACTGGGAAATGGAAAATTACATTCACTGTAAATTAGGAAGTGATGTTCTATAGGCAAATATTGCCCATGAAATAGATACAAGTATAAAACCAAAATGTAAGAAGATTTTGGATATAATGGTAGTTTAGGTTTAAATTTATTACAGGTAATAAAGCAGCTTTTCCTGCTGTTTTCTTTGTGCATATGAAAATACTTGCTTTGTCCTAGGGAATAAAATATGTGAGACAGTTTTCAATTTTAGATCACTGCTTAAGAAAAAAATAATTGCTGGACACTCATTCTGTATTTTCCCCCAAGAGCAGCAGAAGAAAATTTTGTATTTAAGTACAAAGTTTGTGGGAAGCACTTAATAACAAATCTGTGTTGCTGTAGTTTCCTGTGTGCAAACAGTCTTGTAAGGAGTGAAAGAAATCAATGCATTTCGTGGGGAATCACGGGCAATGCTTTGAAAATAGAACTATCACTGTATTTCAGAAAATAATTTCCTGTGTGAATTTACATACTGAGGAAGCAGAAGAGGATTTATGCAGGTGCAGGCCTGCCCTAAAACTTCTCTCTGCATGATCTAATTGGATTTTTAATCAGTCCTTCCTGGAATTAAAGACAGCAGTTCCTTGTGTGCTCCTAATGGTACCTGGGCTCTGATGCACTACAGGCAGATGTTTCAGTGTCCAAAATCCATTCTTGTCCTTAAAATATAAGGCTTTAATTCTTTTTGAGCAGGGTGCCTCTGGTCTGATGAGACAAATATCATGTGTGGAAAACCATTATAGTAATTTTTGGATTTTACCCATAATTTATAGCAATATGAGGTGTTGGCGACTTTTTTCAGTTGCCCTTGGCTGGGAATTGATTAGTTTTCTTTACCCTTTTTATTCATAGTGTATTTTAATAGCTGCTCATAGACCTATGATTTTTTTTTCCAAACTCCATTTCCTAGCATCTAAATATTTATCTGGGAAATTTACTGAGTTGAAGAGTCAGAAATTACCAGTCAGGAGCAGTAAAACTTTGCTAGAGATTAATCACAAACTGCTGTTCTACATTGCTGGACTGTGAAGAGTACATGGGAACATCTCATTATTTTCCACTTAATCTGCTGTAGTTAATAATGGGTTGAAAATAGTAACTGACCAAAAAAATGTTCAGTTCTTTTAAAAAAAGAGATTAATAAAACTTGAATGGATGAGTGGCTTAAACCTAAACCTGAGGTTATGATTTTGTTACTGGAAAACTCATTGACTGTTGTCTGTATTCAAAGGGTTAAAAGGCTGTCTCTGCAGAAGCGTTCAGGCTTACTTAAAGTTTTGGGTTAATAGGAACATTTTAAGTTTTTTTTTAATGCATATTTGTCCTGGCAGCAAAATTGCTAGCAGTGGTACTATACTTGTTTCTGAAAACATGTTTGGTTTTTTTTCTGACAGGCCGATATGCTCAGGTCGCTTGCTAGCACAAAACCAACCGTTAATGAACAGGACTTGGAGAAATTAAAGAAGTTTACAGAAGACTTTGGTCAGGAAGGCTAAACCAAAGATATGTGTGAAGCATCAGAACCTTTTTTTTTCTTTTTAAAGTATTCTCGTATCTTTATTGATGGCACTTCAAATAAATGCCAATAAAATCACCCCTTTCTTACTTTGCAGAAGGAATAGAAGATACCTTTGCAAAGACCCTTAAGCTTTTGTATTGTATTGTTTTCCTCAGATGTCTATTAAATGTCTTCTATTGAAAAATAATACAAAAATGCAATTTTAGGGTGAGACAGCAAAGTGATGTGGTAATGTCTAATAAATACTAGAAAGCTTTAAATTACTAGTTCCATATTAGGTAGTATATTAGACCTGGATACCAGTGAATTTTAGGTTTTGACCTTACCTCCCAGTAAGGTCAAAAACCCTTTTAAAGAGTGGGAGAGAAAATATTTGTCAGGTGTTTTCAGTCAATCAGCATATGTATTAATTGCTCTCATTTCATTTAGGAAAATGGCAACAAAATTTTCTAATCAAGCATACTGCAAGTGTGGGTTTGCTGTTAAAGTAAGAAAGAAAACACTGTGAGGATAAGACTACATGGGCCAGTACTTTGATTAAATATTGGTGGACCTGTTATTTGGCTTTTTTTTCTGCTATGCTGTGTTAAAATTTTGCCTTAAACAGCAGGCTTTTGTTTTTAACTCTTTACTAGCTGGTACACACTGTCACTATGCAATTTAACACAAGTTTGTTAAATGCAAGTAACTCGGAAGGTGTTTTGCTGGCTCTTCTTGGGGGGTTGTTTGGATTTGTTTTATTTGTTGTTTTGGTTTTTAAAATCTGGATTCTCTTCCTGGTGAAGTTTTGACTGAAGTTAGAAAAAAGCATTAGTAATGTCCTCTAAGATCCCACGTGTTGAGGCTGGCAAGGTATATGTAGTCTTTGGAGAATGTCTGGGAGGTATTTGGGAAATAGCATACTTCACATGCAAGGAGATTAGAACAGATGTTTTAGCCACAGCCTTTCCAGTGATAAATTAACCCAGAACCCCACTGGTAACTGTAGCATGTAGGTTACATCAATTTAGTGCTTGAACTGGGAGAGAAGGCTGGCATTTTAGTACAGAAGTAGCACTTCCATTGCTCTTTTTCTGCAGAACTGCAAATGGAGATGTGCCTGAATGTAACTTAAAACACTACAGCATCAGCATTGAGTTTGTGCCTTGTAAGTTTGCACTGGCTGTAGATATGAAACATCATTAGAATATCTAGAATACTCTATCTTCCATTATCATTGTCCAACTGTATCCTGCAAATGTTTTGTTTAACTTGCATTAAAAGAAGTTTGCACATTTTAGGTGCGTATGTTCTATGTACGTATGCACAAATATGATCATCTTTTGATGGGGTTTGGTTTCTTCTATGTACATATTTTGTCTACTTTATAAATCATAGGATGGGTGACATTTTCTGTACTTTAATGAAGTAAAATGTTGTAGTACAACATCAGCTATGTTGAGTATTTCTTCAATGTTATGTTCAAATTTTACTGCTTTATTGTCTTCTTAGAGTCTTGTTTCTGTGTTTAATAGCCAAACAAGATAGTTAAATATTCTTTGATCTGCAAGGTGCTGAGCTTTTTTTTTACTAACATGATGAAGCATTTTTTCCAAAATCCTTCAATTACACAGCTTTACCTTTGTCTTACATCAGAATGTGTAAATGTGAATCAGTGGGCTGCAAATCTTTCTGACAGCTTTTGGGGGGGATGGCAGGAGAGGGAGTGGGTGAGGGCAGGAATTCCAGCATAGGTACAGGCAACTATGGTTAGTAAACTTAATCCTTATTGCAACAAGATCTTGTTTGTAGTTTTCTGTTGTGAACACTTCAGAAGTGAGCCACATACTAGCGTGGCTGTCCTTCAGAGGTTTGAAGCCACTGTCTGAAGTATTTATCTGTTGACCTTTTGAAAAATGAGAGTCCTTACTGCAACCCTGCAATCTTAAAATTCTCAGGAACATTTTGGTTTTTGGTTTATTTTTTCCTTTTTGTGGTAAGCTGATTTGTCTTATGGGCTTCCATATGCTTAACTGTATTATCTCATATCTTTAATGCAAAATAAAAATATACTGTATGTTTTAAATTTACATTTGCTGCTTGCTCAGATGACATCTGTAACAGAACCTTTACTATTTGATGTTGAAAGTTGTTTTTAGAAATATATTCCAAATAAACTTTGCTGCTTAGAATTGCAGCTACAAGGGCAAGTTTTTGGTTTGCTGTCTTTGTGAAATTATGGTAAATTAATATATATACATCACTGAGCTTCTTAGCCAAGTTATCCATAGCTGATGATAGCCTAATGAGGGAGCGTGCAAAATCACTTTTTAGTTTGCAGTGTTAATTGAAAATAGTCTAAATCAAAGAATTCATGAAAGGCTGTATTTGCTTTGAATAATCAAAACCTCTGTAAATACTGGACAAATTAGTTGTACATTTTTAACGAGATCTGATTTTTGGCTGGTTAGCTTACAAATTGTTTTCATACCTTCTGGTGTTACTGCTTACTCTGACTGCAATATGAAAAAATGTCATTTTCCTTCCTGTGTGTAAAATAATTTTTCAATTAAATCACTTCTGTATGTGGTTATGTCCTTCACAGATGGTTTCTTCACAGTGACATTAAGTTTTGGATTTCCTACCATTTGTGGTCTGTCTCTTGATGTACATATTTACAGGGTTAGAATAGCTCAGTAAATCAACTTATATTTTTTCCTGCTTTCCCTGACTGATGTCAAGTTCCAGAGTCATTTGATTTATGTGTTGCCTTTTTGTTCTTGTCTAGCATAACAAAAGCATACAAATCTTTTCAGTCTTCCATAAATGTCTTCAGTTTTTCATTTGGTTTGGTCTTTCAAGTCTGCTGGTCTTTGAATATACTCATGTGCTTTTGTTTTAACTAGTGGAGCAGAACAAGTGTAGCTGAGGGAGATACTCTGGAATTGGCTTTTACATGTTCCTGCCTGTCAGAATTTGCTCCTTTTGTCAACTGTAGCAAAGAGGGTGCTGAATATTCTCTGGTCAGATGTTTTGATCTACTTTTGGTATTAAGTGTTTTAATAAGAATATTCCACATTTTCTTGTTGGCCTTTAGGGGATTATCTTGACAGGAAGCTATTTAATAGTTCTGAATATGTTGAAATATGCAGGAACATATTCATTTTGCTGTTTACTCTTTCCTTCCTCCAGAATGACAAGCTGGTTTCAAGATTGGCTTCCATACATGTTTTTGGTCTTAACCAGATTCACCCTAGTAATCATGGTTGACTTAAAGCCATTCCTGTAACTTACGTAAACTATTGCAAGAACTCAGTGGACTGTTTATTTCATACTGTGCTGCTATTCCAGCAGATAATTAATTCTTATCAAAACATCGTTTCTTTTATTCTTGAGCAGTCAGCTTTTGTTGTAGCTCTTGTGGCATAGCTTCAGTGCTTACCCCTTCAATTTTTCTTTAGGTTTTTATTAACATACTAATCTAGGAATTTTATTCCACAAATCCCCTGTTGTCATAATTAGCTGCATAAAAACTCTTTTAATTGGTCGTTCATCCTCTGTCCTGGCATTTGTGTAGTGACAGCCCAGGTATTAGATAAGATTGTCCTGGTTTTATCTTTTGGTCCCTGTGACCTAATTAGAATTCTTCCTCTCCCTCCCTACTTCTACATGCACACACACCCTTCTGATGGGAGCTTTTCTGTTAGGTCGCTGGTTTGTGACATTTTCTGTTTACTCGCCTTTGCAGCCTTCCTACCTGAGAGGCTCCAACTTGATGAAAAAACATTCAAGGATACTTCTTTCCTCTGCCATATCCCGTGTTCAGGGACACTGGATTTCCATCCATCCATGCCACCTGTGCATGGTACCTGCCACATATACAATCTGCCAGTCTTTTGCCAAAATAACTGACATTTTTGGACTCATTCAGCTGAACTTCTCAACCATTACTCATGGAAACACAATAGAATGTCCTATCTGCATCATAGCAGGAGCAAGGTTCCCTTCTAAATAGGCTTTGATTGTGTTTTGAGACATCTCCAGGAAATAAGTCACTAACACATGACACAGGCCTGATGTTGATAATGCAGCCAGAGTTTTCTTTCCTGCTTGGTGACCTATTATCAGGCACTGTAACATGAATTGGCAGGACTTGCTTTTGCTTGCCCTCGCTCCTCCTCTGCTGCCTCAACTCATTTAAATCCAAGCTATTCAAGGCAGGGACTTTGCTTTCAAACATGCTCAGTGTCACATGCATTCTGTCAACTATAAACAGTAATTTCCTCTGACTCACTCTGTTGTTGGCCTGATGGCCATCCACAGGTAATGTGTTACAAAAATCTCAGCTGGAGTAGTTGCCTTCTGCTGCTTCTCCATCCATGTCTCAGCAGTAGCGAGTCAGCTGGGCGAGGGGCTGGGAAAGTGGCTATAAATATCACCAAAGTGGCTATAAATATCACCATCTCATTCAGGAAATACAGCAGCAAGTGGGGACTGTTATTTGCAGCTGTGAATTAGGCTCTGCCAGAGCCAGGTGAATTGTTTGCCCAGTAGAAAGTCAGGAAAATATTAAAACCATATGAATGCAAATCATCATTTCTTCTTTCTCTCCTCCTTGAAGTCTAGAGCATGGGCTCTAGCAGGGAGGCTCTGACCTAGCAAGACTTTTGCTTTATGCAAGATTTTAGAAAATCTGGAAAAATTAGCTGATTACTGTTTTCAAATGTCCTATTTAAGTTGCCAGTTGAAACGCTCATGCTCTTGACTGACTTGAGCATGAGCTCGCTTGAAGTTCTAATAATGTTTTAATTAATTAATCACAGCTATTAGTTGCTCCATAGACAACTGAACAGCAAAGAAATTATTACTGTTTTAATCTTTATATCTGCTCTTGTTTTGCTGTAGACTGGTATGTTTGTGTCCTGCCTTGCCCTGTCACTATAATTTTAAAATGTTTTCTTTTTTGTTGTTGTTTTTCTTACCTGCCCAAAAAGCTCATGCCCACAATGCACGTGACCCCTTTCAGTGTGGGAGCAAGCAGGGCACTGTGCCTGCCTGACAGCAAAGCTGGTTTAGCTGCAGCACAGCCCAAGTTCCCACAGGAGCTACAGGACCTGCTGACAGAGCCTAAACCTTTCTGTCCTCCATCTTCACTGCCCCTTCACAGCTTCAAGACAGAAGGGGTGCCCCTATAAAGACAGTGCCACGGCCCAAACTCACACAGAGGGCACACCCGTACGTGGGACCACTGGTGACAAACACCTCACAAACACACAGGGTCCTGTGTGAGCACCCACCCAGTGCACACCAGGGAGGGGCTGCAAAGTTACCTCCATCCTGCACCTGGAGTGCTGCAAGGTTCCTGCACGTTCCAGGTTTAGGTGGGCTCAGTCCAGCTGGGAGCAAATGTGCTGGAGCATTTATGGGGTTTCTGTGGGGCAGTGAGACATGGTGGTGGTGTTCATCCTGAGCAGCCTGAGGCTTTGCATGGGATAAATGAATCCACAGAAGTGTGTAGGGTTTGTGCTTCAGATCCCCTGGAGCTGGCACAGGCTGGAAGTTGACTGGTGAACAAGGGCAGCAGTGCTGACACTCAGGGCTCCTATGGGGTTTTGTCCTAGTTGTCAGCTGTGTAAAATGGTTTCCACAAGCTTTGAGGCTATTTGGCTTATTCTCTTGGGCCTTTTTTGTGTAAAGTGTGCTCACTTCACTGCAGTACATATTAGAAATGCATGATGCTTCTTACAAGAAAAGGTTTTGATGAGAATTTTCCTTTGATGTGAATGTTAATTGGCAATTTTTGCCTGCCTCTCCTGTTGCTTTTGACTAATTTTCTGGGTTTTTTTCTTCTTTTTTTTTAATTTCAGTTTCTTTCTTTTTTTGTTTGCCTTACCCTCTGTCCTTCACACCATTTTTTTTCCTTTCTCAAAAAGAAGATAAAGCACTAATTTCTTTTTAAATCCTATTTCAAAGCTCTTTATGTCCCAATATTTTTCCAGTGTTTATAGCAAAGCAAGTTTATATCCGACAAAGCAGAAGCTGACAGAGTGTCTCTGATTTCTGTTTTTCCCTTCAAAGCGACAGGCCCATCTGTACACGCTGTCCTTTCCTGGGCTGACAGCAGGAAGGCAATGGGCTGTGCTGTTGTTAGAGGATGGAGACAGACTTGGAGGAGCACAAGCAACTCTGATGTACTTGGTAGCAGTGCAAGGGGGACGAATGGTTGAATTGCTTGTGTTCAGCAACCTGGTTTGTCCCTGTTTCTTGGGTTAGAGGAGGAAAACAGAGCTACGTACAAGACATCTTCTAAATTTCTATTGCGTAGCAGCAGCTTCTCTGCAGTGTGTGCCAAAGATAAATTAGCAGGCAATGGCAAGGGCAGAGGTTGTGTAATTTCATTCAAGAAATAAACATCAGCCTCTTGCCAGTGCTGTCAATATCCTGTGTGTTACCTGGAACTGGAAACAGACTTAATTCATGTTAAAAGATTGAGCAAACAAAGTTGTCTGAATGACTTTGAAAGAACCTGGCATGAACCTGGAGGAGGTAATTTCAGTTCTTCTGGTATTTTTAAGAGTGCAGCTATAAAGCAAAGAGCAATGGGAGCCTACAATGCTGTCCCACACAGCAACGTGGGGTAGGGCAAGCAGCTCTAGAAACAAGAGATGTCAGTGAGAGACGCAAATAAGACCTGGGGAGCAATGTTGTGGTTTACAAGCATAGCAACTACCTAAGATCACCTACAAAAGGTAAGTTCTTGAGAAAACCAGAGGCATACCAGGACTATAATCATTAATTTGGCCTTTTGTAACAAGATCGAGTCATATCAATATGAGCATAATAGACATGGCTTAACTGGGGTGGTATAACTGGTAGTTTAGTTTTGAAGCAGAGAAGACTCACAAACGTGTAGGACCTGTCAATCTTTAAAGATTACGTGGAGGTGTTTCCAAAAGCACGATACAAAGCAGAAAATTATTCCTATTTTTGAAAAACACATTAGCAGCTTGGGCGGAGCAACTTAATCACCAAGTTACTGAGTAGACATAGGCCAGAAGTTGCTGCAAGTTTAACTACAAAAATGTTCCCTATCTGGCTAAAAAATGAAAGCATTCATGAAAATACATATCCAGGAAGGTAATGATGACAGTAATAGGTAAAGACTGTGTCTGAGGGAATGCAAAACATGATACAAACATTGAGCAAGCAATGCAGTAGCTTCAATGGTAATTCCTAAGCCTTTTCTGGCTGTTTTTTTGGAAAAAAAAAAAAAAAAAAACAACAGAAAAGGCTCCCTCCTTTAGCTGTCCACCTACAGTTTCTACCTGAAAACCTAGAAAACTATAGTGGCCAAGGAACTAATTTCCCCATAGATGAAATTCTGTATTAAAGCTCTCCCTGTCACAGTATCATAATAGGAGCTTAGAAATCATAAAAGCAGCAGCTGTGGATTTTCTAGACAAGCAGGGGCCAAGGGAAGGTGAAGCCATGGCAATCCTCACATTTCTCTTATCTGCGTTTATTAAACAAAGGGGGAGGAGGGCTCTCAAACCTGTGAACCTCTTCTTTTTCTCTCATTATCCAGTTTTCAGCAGGCGGTGTGTGTCACCCCACAGTAAGCACAACACTGGCATCTTCTCCTCTTCCATCCCCCTCTGAAGCACAGATTCCCATGCAATGCATATTTTTGATCCCTCTGGTCGGCAGATCCTTGGTTTGTGCACTCAGCCGTTCAGCTCTTCCGTAGGACACTGGGGAAAGGGGGCAGCTGCCACCAGCTGGAGAACTGTGAGGTGGGATAGGAGTTGCAACTGATTTTGCTGGCAAAGGAGGAAAGGCTGTATGGCAGTGCTGACAAGTGGAAGGCTGCAGGGGGAAGGTGTGGAAAGCCAGAGCAACTCCAGAAAAGGCTGACATATGTCACATCTTGAAATACTGCTGATTGTAAGAATGGCTCTACAATTTGATTTTATGACAGAGACCTTCGAAACACAAGTACTAAGCTTCCTCCAATAAAGACTATGGCATGTCTGCATATTAGAAAAAGGACTGCCTTTCATTAGGAATAAAAGAACCCCCTTACCCAGCACTCAGGGTATAAGAAATAGTGGAGAAAATCATACTACACCTGAAAGACAGGTGATTTTGGTAGAACTGCATTTTCAAACTCCCCGGTGTATCACTTCTAATCCTATAGTGCATTTTCCTGTACATGTTCAATGATTGTGGCCCAGTAGAATGTCCCCAGGGGATAAGTGCAATAAGGTGGGAGAGGCAGTGAGGCACTGGGGGTATTGTTACAGTGTCAGGTGAACACACAGTTGATGTCTCTGGAGCTTCATCTAGTCAGACAGCTGCTGTTATCCGCAATATCAGCTGTGCTATCTTGTAACATGAACTTGCATTGTAATCATCCACTTAAATATCATTTTTGAGGTGATAAGACCAGTTGAGAGCGGGTGCTCATGTCAAGAGACAAAGTGGATGTCCCTGTGCAAAAGGCCTGCATTCACTTCTTGCACATACTTAATTATGTTTTAGCTCTGAACCTTTAAGTGCAGGGACCTGCCACATCCTCTTCCCTCCTGTGCCTGCTCGCTTTCAGCAGTACTTTTCCATGCCACCTGAGGAGAAGGTAGGCTGCTCAGCCTTCTCTTCCAACCCACAATCCACAGCATCCCTCGGAATATTTAGCAAGCTAAAGGAGTCTCATGTCCAAGTGTGAACAGCAAATTGTTCCCATGTGAGGTCTGGTATAAGTAGGTGTACCAAACGAAAAGAAACACATACTAAATGAAGTTCAAGATCATCTTGGTCCAAGTTTAAATTTATGTCTTTTCAAATTAGTTGCTTTTACTACTGGATCATCACTAGTTTTATTTCAATAGATCTAGTGCTGAGCATGCAAAATATCAGTACAGTTACTTCAGCATAAAATAAAAATTATAACATATAATTGTTCATCATTTACAAGTAGTTAATTTAGAATATTGTTTTCTTTTTTTTTTCTTTCTAACATCTATGCCAAACATGTTAGGCAGTTAAATAAGTTTTGAAGTACAGTGTGAAGACAAAGTTCTGGCTCAAACAGTGCTCTGAGCACTTTTGTTTCCAGAGTGCTCCTCCCAAAGCAGCTGCAGCAGCCCTGGGGAAGCAGGCTGGTGCCTGGGCTATATATGTACATGTCACCTGCTATTGCAGCACATGATCAGGCACCAACACCTCCTCTGCTCCCAGCAGGCAGCCCCTCTTCGACCTGAGCCCGGGCTGCCTACAAGCACTACCTGCGGGTGTGCACACAGCCCTGGGGAGTGATTCTGCAGCAGCCCCTGGGCCATCAGCCCTGCCCATGTTCGCCATGGCAAGAACTGGTGAATGTGAGAGCACTGAGATCCAGCCCTGCTGCAAACAAACACCTCCTGGGAGATACACAGAGTGCAGCAGCACAGGAAATTTCCTTCCAGGGAGACCCACAGGATTAGGCTGGTATTTTTCCAGCAGAGAGGGCAGCTGGACTGGGTGCTGTGGCCTGAGCACTGCTCTGGGAGCTGTGTGGCCCTGCAAGACAAAGACAATTCTGTGATCTCTGCCAGCATGACCACCAGCACACAAGTAGTTGTACAGCTACAGCGGGGCCGGTTTTTTGTTTGGAAAAGCGCAGCCAGGCAGACAATTGGGTGTGATACACATTTCATACACCCTGCATTTGTCACCACCATATACTGGCCATCATTTCACTCCTCTTTCCCAAGTATCTTCTATAGATAATGGACAGGGATAGACAGTATGTTAGATCCTTTTCTGATGGAATACAGCAGCTCTTGAGTTCCTATTAACTATTCTTCTTCAAGAGATAAGGGATCATGAAAGCTGTTTGACAGGAACCACCTATTTGCACTGCCATTATTCTAAAATCTTGAGTTTCCCAGGAATTCCAGAATTCATGGCTCTTATGTCATGTAACCATTAATGCTAATTTCCTAAGAGGGCTGTTAGATGCCACATCTATGCTTGCTACAAGAAAAACAAATAAAAAAAAGAGTTGGGGGAGGCTGGAAAAGAAAGCAAGTTATTTTGGAAAGAGAAAAAAACAGTTATTTTGCTTGGCCATGGAAATTACTCTTTCACTGCTATTTCTTTTTCTAAATGCAGTAGGAGAGTTTGGATGGAAATCTCACCAAGGCATCTCCAGCTTTTTTACAGTGTAGCCTATGGGATCCTGATCTTCCCCTGGCCTTCTCAATAGGCAGAAAACACAACCAGAAAATTCAGCAGATGAATAGTCAGGCACAAATGATTCCAGAGGCTGGAGGCTGCAACCATGCTACCTGCTCTTCCAAAACTTCATCCCTTCCCCCGAAGGCCTCTGGAAGCGTGACATGTTTCTTTTACATGCTGATGTGTTTTGGGAGCATGTATCTTTTAAGAGCAAAAGGATATTTCTAATATCACCCGTTTGTCCTGCAGTATTACCAATTCAAAAACTTGTTTCCACGTTTAAATTATAACTTTGATTCTACAGTTGCCACACTTTGGTTCATGTTGAATATCTCAACCCACCAAATTGTCACTGCAAAACTCTGTTGAAAGATTTAAATTAACAAATCTGAGGAAGCAGAAAACCACAGCTGCAACAGCTCTTATACTTTTCTTTCATCTACTTGTATTGTATTCTCTGTCCTTCTCTAAACACATCGCTGTTGTATTGAAGCTTCTTGTGCAGATTAATTAGCAAAGTAATGAGTATGTTTTATCCATTCTTCCTCCCTCCCCATCCTCAGGGTATATGCAGACATTGGCCGGCTCACTCTTGAAAATTATACACTTTGTGATGTTATTTATGAGGGTCAGATTAATTAAGTATTGCTTTATATAACTGCAGTTTGGAGTGGTGCTATGATGTTTATGTTAGCATTCAATTTCCAGCTCCACAGTCATTGAGAAAACAGTTCTATTGCAAACAATTCCCTTGTGCCAGGAAGGCATTTCCTCTGTGAATGAGGTCATGTGAGATGGATTCAAACCAGGTAACTCGGGGAGGGCAGACTTCAGTTTCCATTGGCATTATTTAAAAGAATCAAAAAGCTTTGCTGGGGAATTCATTGGTAACTTGTATGGAGTTCATAAGGTCTTCCCCTTTGAATGCCTTTCTCACACAGAAGTCAATGCCACTTTACAATGCAGAGAGCAAAACAAGAGCAAACATTATCACAGCTGCACTGTCAATCCCAAGGTTGCTAAAACGGCCTCTTAGCCAGAAGAAAAAAGCAGTATGTTTTTTTCCAAGAAATCTGCTACAAGAGAAATTCCCCATTAATAAGCTGTGAACATTTAACTGTGACTGACCAGGGCAATATCATAAATTCAAGCATTCTAAAGGTTCCCCTACCAATGTTTAACCTTTATTTTACTGCGAGCTTAGTGCAGATGATTTTTGCACTCATGTCCTCACCTCACCTTGATCTCGAGAGTTATATGGTGAAAAACAGATTTACTTCTGTCTGCTTTGCTCTGTCTCTGTACTGCTGACATTTGAGCTTTGAAAGCCTCAATGTCTCTTGTGGTGGAAGTCTAGAAACAGTCTATAGTTATTATCTGACTAATCTCCTCTTTTGTGTCAATTTGATGTTGTTGGAAAGACAGCACATATGGACTGACCCATATGTAAAAGAGGAAATGAACATATTTGGTTGCTGCTTTTTCCTGTCCACATCCTATTTTGACTTCTGCTAACAACATAATTGACATACTTTTCTTAGATGGATCACTAATCAGCTGCCATCACCCTAGCAGCTAGCATTTGTTTTATTATGCACAATATCTTCCTCTCACTTCCTTGTGCCTCCACCTCTGAAGCACTGGATCCAAAATGCCACCAAAGACATATTCCAGATCAATCCCATTTCAAGACTAATCCTTGGTTTTCTCACCCTTTTACTGCATCAAATTCAGGTCCTTTGTTCTCACCCTAAAAACTGCATAATCCCTGCCCACAACTCTGTTTCCATTTCCACCTACTCACTCCTTCTAATCTCCTCCTCTACAATATTACTTCCAACGCCCTTCCGCACACCCTCTTGCCTAGGGGATTTTAGATTTTCCTTTCTTTTATTTTGGTTTTGGGTTTTTTGGGGGGGAGGGGGAACTATTTTGTACAAGCTAATAACTGCATATTAACTAGTAAGAAAAAGTAATCTGAGTTTTAAAGTTACAAATAATTATAACTTAAATGAAAATATCCTAAATAAATATCTAAATGTCTAAGTCAAACATACGGAATTATTTTAATTCAGACTGCTCGGGGTTTTTTGTTTGTTTGTTTGAATATTTGTTCCAATATTCTGCCTCAAAGCTGAAAACTGTGCTTTTATCTTCTTTTAATGTGAATAACATGAAAAACCTGTAGTTTCACTCAGCAGGGAACACCATGCTGAAAAAAAATTTGGATTTAGAAGAAGAGAGCAGCATGAGCTTCAAGTGCAGCCAGCAGAACCCAGTGGAGCTCAACCACTGCGCAAACCCAAGTCCCACAGAACTTGCATCTGTTTTTACTGGAGTGATGATGTAAAAGAGGCTTTAAAACACGCCATGATAAAGTCAGTCAATCATCTTGCATAAAGGGTTTATGCTTTCTACCTCACTGACACACGGTATTTCCCACAGAAGGGAGAGAGCGCTCTCTGCCCTCATCCCGTTCAGAGTGCACGTTGCAGGAACGTTCCGACACATCTCCACAATTTTCGTCATGTCAATTGGTAACCTCAGGCAATGCATTAACAAGCTGGTGAACAAACAGGTGCTTCATTCTCTATACGAGAAGTCTGTGTAAAGACCTCGGAGCAACCTCCCAGTATCTGAAGGGAACCCGCAGGGAAGAGAGAGAGGGATTCTTTCTCAAGAGCTGTAGTGACAGGGATTCTTTCTCAAGAGCTGTAGTGACAGGAAAAAGGGGAATGGTTACAAACTAAAAGAGGGGACGTTTATGTTGGATATACAGAAGAACTGCGTTACTGTGGGGGTGATGAGGCACTGGAAGAGGTTGCCCAGAGCAGCTGTGGATAGCCCATGACTCCAGCATTCAGGCTGGACGGGGCTTTGAGCGACCTGTTCTAGTGGAAGGTGTTCCTGCCCACGGCAAGAGGATCGATCGAGGTCTTTAAGGTCCCTTGGAACCCAAACCATTCTACGATTTTATGGTTAACCAATGTCAGGGCCTTTTTCCCCTTTCCGTCCCGAGGCCGGCAGTTCCCGCCTCGCAGACAGGGCACTCAGGGCAAGCTCCGAGCTCACGGCCCCACGGC
>NW_005054397.1:1310762-1332489 GCF_000277835.1 Geospiza fortis | reverse complement strand
GCAGCGCCAGCCCTGGGGGTGCCCGCGGCTCCGAGAGGAATCGTGGAAAGCTGGCGGTGGCACCCCGAGCTACCAAAACACCGGGAGCCACAAGTCCCGGGTGATAAGGAAATGACCTGTCCGGATGGCTCTGACAACCGCTGCGTGTCCCGGTTGGCTTAAGGCGATGGTCTGAGTCACCATCTTCCAATCTCAGCGCTGGCTTTTTGAGCCATTCCTTTTGTATTCTCCAAAGCCACCGGTTACCTCGAGTTTTCTTTTCTTTTAGCATCTCCCAGGGTAATGAGACGTGGTGTGTGTACACACGCATAAACCAAAGGCCAAACCTATGATCTCCTTGGTCTAAAAAACCAAGTCAGGTATGAGGAAATGGAAAAACCAATACAAAGGAAGTGGCCAGATGACACTTGCCTTTCATCTTTAAGCACATTGATATGGATGTCTTTGAGCAATATTTTGACAAGATGGTAGAAGGAAGTCTTTGGAAGAGCATACTGTTGAAAGAGACCATGGAAGTTACATGAATATATGGCTTGGGAAGAGAGGGACGGAAGAAAGGGGACTACTACTCGGTTGCTTTCCAAGGCATCACAAAATAGTGAACTTGGGTGCATGACGGTGAATGAGTTAAGCAGTTCAAAGGATTCAGGGTTCTAGAATCAGCTTTCTTAATTTATCTCCAAATCTCCAGGGTATGTTTTGTGCAGACAAGCTGCAGTTTACTGTTTGTTTAAATTTACTGTAAGTGAATCGTTTTGGTTTGGTTTTTTTCATTATTATCTTTTGGAGTTCCTCTTTGGAGGATGGAGCTGTCCCCAGAATGATTAAGATGTTTCCAAGTTGCAACAGTGCTCCCCAGTTGCTTTATGCAGTAGGTGTTAGCTTGGGTGCTGTAACTGGCTTTACAGCATCATATTCTGTGTGAGGTGTGTTCAAGGTTGCATTAAGGTTCTTGGGTTATGGCTCTTTCCCTGTAGGAGTAAAGATTATTAAGGCAAAGGTGAAGGAGACTTACGCACTTTCTGTGACTTTTGTGAAGAAATAGAATAGCAAACATAAAAAGTGAAATGGATTTTGCTTGGTTGGTTTTATTTATTTATATATGCAATGATTACATGGAGTTTTGTTAGTTCTGTGTAGGGATTAAACTATTTAAAAGCTACTGTGCTGGCTCTTCCAATCAGAAGGGTTCATTAAAACAAATTCACATTAAAAATGATGAGACTGTTCTTGTTGGAGAAGCCTTCCTGTAACCATTGCTGCTAATTAGCAGTTTATGCTCAATTTGGTACTAGTAGAAGTCTGAAAAACAGTATTCCTGCAAGTCCTGTAAAATTAGGAGTTCAGCTGGAAAACTAACTATATGAATATATTGATGATGAAAAATCTTACAGAAAGGCTGTAAGATATATCGAACTTGGTGATACAAATACAAATCTGCAGGCAGACAGTTTTATTGATGTCACCACTTGTAGAACTGCTTGCTTTATTTTGACTTCAGTTACGCTCCTAAAGTGCTTATGCAAACTAATGAAATATGGAACAGTTGGTTTGAAGGTCCTTAGTTCTTAGATGTGTAGATGCTGTTAATAATGCTGGACACTTGTGCATTTCAGATTCCCTAATGTCATGCATAAGGAAAAGTATTGGATGATGGTAATGTAAATCAGAAATACTATTCAAGAAGACTTCCCATGTTGTGTGTGTAAAGTGAATTCTTTAATCGTATGGTGGGAGCGAACAGTCTCTGATACTGAAATGACTGAGAGACTTCATGAAAATATTTAAGGACCATAACATTATGTAAGGGTTTCTTTGAAGTCTTCTCACTGAAAAAGATCAAAATCTGTGTAAGTATCAGGCCTCAGTTAAATGTTCTGTTGAAATAAGTAAAAGAATGACCTGCAAATTGTGTATATAGCTGGTTGAGCCCTTTCAACAGGGTGAGTGATTGTCATTGCACACTATAATTTTTCAAAATATACCTGAATAAATTGCTTTACTGAAGCAGAAGAAGTCAGTCTTCCCTAGAAACATTTCTTTCTACGGATCTGTTCAAAATATAATGCAATCTTTTGCATTTCTGAAGGAAGGTCATTAGGCAATTTCAGAGGCTATTACATACCAGTTATTGAATTTTCAACTTAAGTCAGCATTCTTTTCACTTTTAATCCTTCAGAAAAATTATTTCTCTTTACTCCTAGCAGTTATGGTTAGGAGATGTCTGAGTTATGGCTGAATAACTTACTCTGGCTGCCATTTGGGATAGGAATTTGAAGCAGAAAACTTGAGGTTTTTTTCCTTTGTCCTCTCCCACAGTCATTTGCGCGTTTGCGTGACAGAAGCCCTTGCTGTGTTAGGCGAGATGTGGTTTATGGAAAAATCATAGAATTATAAGAGCCCCTTTTTCTCAGAAAAGGAGTGCTATTCAGAGTGAGAGTCTAGAGAGCTCCAAATTACTCATCGTCTAATCTTGTGGGTTCTTCACCCCCTCTCCCCCCACCCCATCCTTATCTGCTATGCGTTTTCTTTACCCCAGCTAGCACCACTAAATGATAAGGGCTTTCCCTGCTCTTAAATTGGCTCAGGCATTAGGTTTAGCTTATTTTAAACAAAATGCTTCTTAGATGCTTAATACTTTTTTACTTCTTGCATGACTAGGAAAACATTCTCAAAGAAAGGGTGTAAAAGTTATTTTTGTGCTGTAGAGATGCAGCTTCATGTGCTGAACTTCTTTGTGCTTCAGAAGGCAGTTTAATACATTTCTTATTTTGCCATTGGCTTTATCTCTCTCCTTTGGTCTCAGGCTACAAACTAGTACATGTCATGGATTCTGTGAGAATAAGCTAGTATTTTGGTAGCTGTTTGTAACAGTAGACAGGAGTATGAAAATAGGCTAAGGCAGTCACCACTGCTGCATTTGCATTGAGCTCACTCAGACCACATTTAATTGCCCTTTGTCAGGGGTGTTACACCTGCTCTCTATACATGTTCTCTCGTCAGTTTCTCTACAGAAGTTCTTGAGTGATGTTTAAAAACTCCATGCTGAAATATGAACACTGATCTTCTCCCCTTGTTTCAGCCTTAATCTTTCTAAAACCAAGTTGAATTTCTGAGAAGAACCCAAACCCCTGAGTTTGCATTCAATGTTATGAATGCAGTTATCCAAGTTCGGAGTAGCGATGGCAGGAAATGGAAAGATGTTACCTGCGTGGGGCTGTCTCCCATTCGGTTTGACAAGGGCCCTTCTTCATGTGAATGTAGTTCAGGGTGTTCATGCCGAACCCGCCTGCACGTGGGTCGTCTCTAGTCCAGTAATTTCCCCACTTCTGTGCAGAACCCAGTGTGGTGACTGTGGTCAGCTGTAAGGAAGGCCCATCTTGGTATCTCAGCACTGTTGTCGTTCCTGTGCTGGGAGTGATAAGATCTGTGGTTTGGACACATCTGAGTGGTTCGGCAAGAGGTCATTTTGAGCCTGGTCAGATGTGCTAACCACTTAGAGCCGATTAAAGGCACGTTCCATTTCAGTAGAACCTTCTATCAGAGCACTGTCTCAAAGCATGAAGCCAGCTTGCATCCAGTTCTCACTGAAAGTTACTAAGTTCTATTGGAGATGCCATATCAAGTCTTGATCATTCCTGATGACAGTTCAGTTAATTTGGATTTGGACTGTCTCATCAAATGAAATGAATTTCCAGTATCTCAGATTTGAAGATATAATAGATCAATTCTCTGTACCTCACACCACTGTTTCCACTTATAAGGGGGAAATAAATCCTGTGACACTTAAAAATTGAACTCTGTTATCAGGGATTATAGCTCAACAAGTTGTAGCCAAGTACTTTTTGGCATACGTAGTTTGGTACCTCTTCTTTTTAAGCCTGGAAACAGCTCAGTAATGCTGCTCAAGTGTTGCATTCTGGATATTTGAATTAATGCTAAGGTTTAATTGTGCTTTCTTGTCAAAATACTAATCTGTGATTTGAGTTGCAGTGGCCATATTTTTATTTTTGGTCACTCCTCTGAGGCTGGGTTACAGTAAAATGTAAAAATGGGATTGGTGGCAATTCAAATGTCCAGAATTAATGAAATGCAGTAGCAGTGTAGAACCATTAGCCACAAGGGTAAGTAATTGTAATAATGTTGTCTTTAGCAGAGTAGATGTGTGCTCTTCTATTACTTCTGAGCATGTTAGGAACTTACATATCTAATAGACCTCATAGATTTGCTTAGGTTAACTTCATTATAGCACAAAGCAAACTTTTCACTGGTGTTGGAGATTTTTTGCTATTACAGTAGCACTCATGGTGAATGCTCCTTTAAAGATGTATTAGTAACAACCTCCCACGTGCTTGTAGCAGCCTCCCACCTAAATGCTAAAGTTCCCAGCTAATTGATATTGCACTTTATCATCCATCAATCTGATATGAGCTCTGTTCAGTGTTCTTGGGTGTGACTGTAAATAAAAACTTCCTTTTTCTGTTCCTTGCATGACGTCAGACATTGTCTTTCTGAAGTGAACGTTAGTGCTGTTTGACAAGCTGGAGGCTTGGTGCCAGTACCTTCACCTGCAGAGAATTCCTCAAGCACTGGTGTAGTTGATCCATTCCTGATAGCCACCAGTTTGTGCTGGTAGTGATCAGCTGTCTCACCAAAAATTGGAATTGGAGCAGTCTTCCATGCCCATTGATTAGTGCCGGTGTACCTGCTGCTGATCTGTGGAAGCGTCTCTCACATACTGTGGATCTGAGGTCTGCCTGAATGTATCAAACTATTTTAACCTTTTCAGCTATGTATTGAAATATTGCAATCCATTTTAAGAATTTCTGTGTATTTGTTGCTTCTGTCCCTAATGAATCATTAAATTAATTCTGTTGTTCTGCTGAAGTGACAAATCAATAATTGACACTCGCACTCTTATGGACTTATTTACTCTGAAAGCTGTCATTGTTGTTTCGTAATACTGCAGACAGGGTTTTGCATTTCTTGGAGTTATCCTCGAAGGTTTGGATACTGAGAAGCTGATCTTGCAGAGTCACTTAGAAGTTAATCTGAAGCAGTTCTCTCTAGTAACAGAGGAAGCCTAAAGTGCCGAAATTAGTCTTTGTGAGTGCTACGCCCATTCTTGGCCCATTTTCGGCTCAAGATGAACCAGTCAGAAACTGTGGGTTGTGTCGAAAATCTTTGCTGGGATTATTTTATTTGCACTAAGCTGTTTTTGAAGGCTAGTGGTAAAATACTCAAATGAAAGAAGAGTTTAGTGACTCATGGGAATGTACTTCTGACTCTTCTGACTTTACTGCCTCCGGGAGTGGAAAGAATTTTGAGGATAATGCATTTCTGAAAACAAAACTGAGACATTACCTAATGAGAAGATAACACAAGACTTTTGATAGGATGTGTAGTTAGGGATTGGGATCTTTGCTGGTACACTAATTAGCTCAATGCCTCCATTTTCTTAAAATGGAGGAGGTAGCCTTTCACTGGAGTCTTTGGAAAGATTTTAATGAAGAGCAAAAGGTGATGATTTCCAACGAAATCTGAATTTCATCTTCTTCCAATTCTTCCGAACTCATTTCATCAATGTGTTTTTCTTTAAAATAACTGCTTCTAGGTATTTTGTTCCAATATTTTCTCAATATGAGTTTTAATATGCTGTTTAAGGAAAATTCTAATAACTTGGGTATATAAGGAAGATACCAGTGTCCTAGAACCAACAGCACATGCAGACTGAGACTGATCCAAGTCACCTAAAGATATCAGGCAGACATTTTTATTTTAGTCAAAAAGAGAGGTCAGGATTGTCATCTACATCTTGTTCCACAGGCAGTTCATAAATAGGTTTATTGAGGGTAGTGAGAGAGGTGGTAAGGTGACTTTCAGCTGTATGCTGGTATGATTTGTCAGGGTACACTCCTGCAGCATATGATGCAGGACTGTAGCCATCAATCTGTGTTTGTCTAATATTAATGAAATATTAACTTCCTGTTTGCATATAAGACTATCCAGATGGTACAGCTTGGAGGAAGAAGAAAAAGTTAGTGAAATTTAGGTGTTGGCATCCCCAGTAAACTCAAATAGCAGGATGGAATGGGGACAGTTCAAGGTTCTGACTGGGGGACTGAAAAATACACTACAAAGGGCAAATTGTTGAATTAATGGGATTTTTCCCTTAATAAGAAAGAAAGTGTTTTTTGTTTATGTTTGGATGATGACATCTTCAGAAAGTAATCTGCAATAGCTGATTTTACAAGTAATTTCTACTGTGGCCAGGTCTGAGGGGACAGTATGTAATGGCAGTGTCATGGCATTCATAGTGATTTCAAACTTCTAACAAGATGCTTTTAGAAGTAGCCTATGGAACATGTGAGAGTGCCCATGTGGGAATGGTCTAAGTGTGCCTGACAACAGAAGTGACCAAAAACTGAGGTAAAACTGGTTTTAAGGTAGAAACAAAGGCTCATTGATCTATTCAGATCTTATGTTTCATTCATACTCCATAAGTAAGCTAACTTTAGTGCGTCTCCTGTATTTGTGTCTCATGGGGTGATATTTTAACCTCAGTATGTTTTTGGAATTTTCATGTGATTTGACTCATACATATGTGAGAAGAGATGAGAATAGTGGACTAACACTGATATTTTCAAACAACTTTTAGGTAACTGGAGGCTCCAGTGGAATTGGAAAATGCATTGCTATTGAATGCTATAAGCAAGGTGCTTTCATAACACTGATTGCAAGGGATGAGGTAAGTGCCTGTGTAATTTTACTGGCTAAACTGTTCACAAAATCTGTATAGCTGGGGAATAATTTTGGAACAGCTGATTATTCATACTACTTCAGTGTGTATTTTAAGGGGACCCTAAGCATTCCAAATTAATGCATTTGAATAGCAGAGGTGGCTGCCTTTTTAAGAAGCATAGCCCAACATGGAATTTGTGATTAGCTTGATTTAAAACTTCAGTGCTGTTGCTTTTGTTATTGCCATTTGTTATATCATTGTCTAGATTTGTGCCAGAGCACAAAAATCAGGAAAACCCCTATTTTGGTTAAAACTGTGGAATTTCCTTACAGTAAGTGACATGTGGGAGTCTAATCTTCTCTAAAATTCACAAAATGTACTGGTGTCTAATTGGCATTATATCATAGTGAAAAACTCTTCATCAAGACAGCTTTGGAAGGAAAAGCATTGCTTTGTTGAGTTTTTTTTTGTTGCTGTTTTTTAACTAAGAGGTATTCAGAATTTAACTGGAAATACTCTGTTTTCGTAACAGGCTGTTGTTTTATTTGTTGCAAAAAACCTAATTATTCTGGAAATAAAAGGATTTAATTTTTTGGGGGCCCTCAGTCCCAGCTGATTTGATAATTTACTTACACTTGAGAACTTACTTTACATAATCTTGAATGTAGTCAGAGTTAAGAGAATTTTTCTTGAAAGGATTATTACACTTTGAATTTACCAGATTTTTGGGATTTGATGATTTCATGCCAGTGATTATTCTGCAGGAAGGTTTATGTAATATCACATAAATATAAAATAGAGCCAAAATAAAGGAGAAGAACCAATACCTACAGTTTCAGGCGCTCTCTGTAGCATGGAACAAAATCTATGGAAGTTGTTACTGGCTTTAGAACACAAAGTGGAAAACAGAGAAGTGAGTTCTTGATAAATGTCATGTTTTCATGTCTTTGTAAGTCTTCAAAATGACAGTAAAATGTTCTTAACTATTTGAGGATAACTTTGGGGGGCTTTAGGGCTTAAGCCATATTGAAGTACTGAGGACTGCTCTCAGAACTATGTTTCAGGCGCTCTCTGTGTCCATTTCAGAATAAGCTGTTGCAGACGAAGAAGGAAATAGAAAAGTACTCTGTTAATGACAAGCAGGTAAGGTCACTGCCAAGAGGGGCTGTTGTGTGTTTTAAGACAGTGACTACAACACAGTTCACTGGTCCTGTATTTAAAACAAAGTTGTTTGACAAAACTGAGTGAGGACTCAGTATTTGGATTTAGGAATACCAGTCTGTTTACATGAGATGTTTTGAGCTCTTGCTATATTTGATGTTGCCTAGCTAGTGCATTAGCCTGCTTTTCTTAGAAAAAGATGTCTTCATCTGTAGGTGTAGAATGCTTTTTTAGAGAGCTGCAATTTACTGTCACTTGATAAGCATTTTATTCTTTCAAATGAACTGGAAGAACCAATTTTTTTTTTCCTCAAATACCATGTTTTTTGCAATTCATAAATACAGCATGTGTCTTGGGAAAGAAGTTTAGTTGCTTGTTCCCAGGTTTATTTCACTAGGTCATACTTTTGTTCCTTTTCCTGACTAATTCCTGTACCAGTTACACAAGTTAAATTTGGGAAGTTCAGAGACTTCTAAACATAGAAGCTGCTTTGCTGCATAGATAATGCACTTGTGCATGAGGGCAATAGTTTAGAGCTTGCAGAAGTACAAACTTGGAATAGCTAAGCTTGCTGTGTTCAAAACATGCAAACTTGAGGTGAAATAGTAAAATAATTTTTTCTTACTACTAATAATGAAGGGGAGAGGGGAAATAGTACTGAAACTCTTAACATCTTTGATTTCTTGTGTTCCAGAACTTTGTTATCATAAAAGTAACTTAGTAACTAAGTTCCTTTCATGATCACAAATAAATGCAATTCAGTTGTCCATAATTTTTATGGGGCCCTCAGTCCCAGCTGATTTGATTATTTACTTATACTTGAGAACTTACTTTAAAGAATTGAATTGATAAACTAGATATTCTGTTGAAAAGAAGCAATGAAAAAAGCTGCATATTTGCTGGCACAAATGTTAGTATAGTAGCTGAAAATTATACAAAAATTTTTAATACCTCCATTTATAAGATAAGATAGATGCTTCCTTATATTTTTATCAAATGGCTCAAGCTGGTTTGTTTTTTTTCTGTGCATGCTGCCTTACTCAGATCAACTTTGTTTGAAAATCTAAGCTATTTGAGGTGAGGAGAAGCTGCATTTTGCCCATTAAAAAAAAATCCTGATAACCATTTTCTTTTAGCTGTTCTAGCAGTTTTCCAAGCTTAGCATTACAGTTAATCCCTTGTCAAACACTGTGTCAGGATGTTCTTGTTAAAATCTGTCCTAGCTTGATAGATGCTGACTTCTAAAACGACTACTATTTGGTGCATGTACCTAGAAGTTTCAGTGAAAATCTCCAAAAACACCTTCAAGCTGAGCAAGCTCCAGTGTGGACTGACTAGGACTTTTTTTGCAGAAGCAGTTTCAGGCTTGCAGGCAGGTTAAGCAGTTGGCAGCAGAGGTGGTGGGCAGGCTGGCTCCTGTGTAGCTGTTGGGTTGTGGACGTGGTCTCAGGGAAGCCTGACTTATCTGAATGGAAAGAACAGAACTGGAGAAGGCAGGGAGTCTGGGGCAGAGCTGGCACTGGAACAACAGATCAAAACCTGTAAAGTGACTACTGTAAAGTAGATGAACAGAGGAGCTGTACAAAAGGATTACTGAAAGGCTGTAGAGAAAGGTGATCCCTGGTATAAGTAACATACACTGACTGTAACCTTTAGTAGATCACAGAATTGTGGAATGGTTTGGGCTGGAAGGCACCCTAAAGATTGTCTAGTTCCAATTCTCCTGCTCTTGGCAGGGACACTTTCCACCAGACCAAATTGCTCAGAGCCCTATCCAACCTGGTCTTGAACACTTCCAGGGATGAGGAATCCACAGCTTCTCTAGGCAACCTATGCCAGTGTCTCCCAGTAAAGAATTTCTACCTAGTGTCTAATCTAAACCTACTGTCTTTCAGTTTAAAGCCATTTCCCCTTGTCCTATCATTACATGCCCCTCTTCTGCTTTCTTGTAGGCCCCCTTAGATATTGAAAAGCAGCTGTAAGGTTTGCCTGAAGCCTTTTCCATGCTACACACCCCCTCTCTCGGCCTGTCTTCAGAAGAGGGGTGCTCCAGCCCTCTGGTTGTTTCTGTGGCCTCCAACAGGTCCATATGCTTCCTGGGGCCTCAGAGCTGGATGCAGGGTTCCAGGTGGGGTCTCACCAGAGCAGAGGGGCAGAATCCCCTCCCTGGCCCCGCTCCCCACACTGCTTTGGATGCAGCCCAGGACACATTTGGCTTTCTGGGCTGTGAGTGCCCATGGCTGGGTCATGTCCAGCCCCTCATCCACCAGCACCCCCCCAAGTCCTTCTCCCCAGGGCTGCTCTCAATCAGTTCCTCCCCCAGCCTGCATCAGTGGAGGGGGGGGATTGTCCCAGTCTAGGTGCAATACCTTGTACTTGGTCTTGTTGAACTTCATGAAATTCCCAAGAGCCCACTTCTCAAGCTTGTCCAGGTTCCTGTGGATAGCATCCTGTCCTTTGTGTGTGTCAGCTGCACCACCAAGCTTGGTGTCACCTGCAAACTTCCTGCAGATCTCATTGTCTGTGTCCTTGAAGACGCTGAGTGGTCCCATGTCAAGAGGCAGAGATCCTCAGAAAAGATTACTGTTTTTTTGGGCATGTACTGTCACTGTTCAGCTCTTGGATACATACTTGAAACCAAGCTGCATTGACAACCAGAGTCTGGCCTGTATGTACCTTTAAAGTTTAAAGGTTAAAGTTGTTTGCCTGTGATTTAGAGTGCTGATGGTACAGCCTCTCTGGATGTAGGTGTGTACTGCAGCAAAATCCTTACCCTTAGAGGTTTTTTCCAGTATTTATAAAATCCTTTTTCTAATCTATAATATTTTCTGTTACTTTACTGGGGGTTGAGTTGATCTTTTATTGGGGAAGGCTTTATTAATGATCCAACATCATGCAATATTTAGAACAAAATGTGATGAGCAGGGCTGGGCATAAGACTACTTCTGGTATCCTAGATGTGGATCTATGGTCCATATTTTGGAGTAAAGGTAATTAGTATAAGGCAGCAGAAAGAATGTATAATAATAGAAGCAAAGAGGTGAATTGTAAAATATGATAGTAGTCAGTAAAAGCTATGGTAGTTCCCGAGTGTGTTGTTCACAGTGTAACTAATCTATGAAATCTGTTAAATTAACAAATTGCTCCAATTTCTATAGAGAACTGTGATTTACTTCATCCCCTCGCTGATCTTGGCAAAGACATCCATTTGATAATTCAGTGTTGCTTGCATTCAGCTGCTGTTTTGTTCTTAAACTTATGAAAAAGATAAATGTTTCCAAAATGTAATAAATGCCTTAAGGGGATTCTTGCCAATAACTTGTGCCACAAGTTTACTCTGCTGTCCAACTACACACAGTGCTGGGAGGCAGGAATAGCCAACCTGCTGTACAGGAATGGCAGGCAGATGCTGTTTATGCTGCTAAGAAGTGTCACAGTCTGACCAGGGGCAGGACTGACGAATCACTGGCTGCCAAAGCAGTTAGTTACACTGTGGTGGGCCTTTTTTTGTGTGTGTTTGCCCACATGCTCCATGATAATTGGTCATGAGCATACTTTTTACATGATGACTTTGTTTTATTTTATCTCTGACTTTTAAATTAATTTGACCAAAGTAACAGAAAGAATAGAAGCTGGAACAAGAATACAGGAGTGCCTCCTATTATTGCAATAGGAGATGGCTTTTCTGTTCAAGATGAGCAATTGCCCCAGAGCTCTGTTGATGGCTTAGCAGGGAGAGTAGCTTATTTGTCAGTACATGGTGTTTGCAGCAGTCACAGTTTGGAAGTGGTAACCCAAAAGAAGCAGTGCTTTCTTTGACCAGGAGTTCATTTGAAGGTGTTTGAAAACCCAGATTCTGAGACCATCTTGCTGAAAGTAGTCAGTAATTTTCAAGGAAAACAGGGCCTAACTTTTAGCTGCAAAAAAACCATAACACTATCACTTCTTTTCCTTCATCCTGCCTGCCCACCCCTCCCTTCTGCTTCTTTCTGCCCTGGTTATTTTAATTTTTCTATATCTTTCAAACTAAACCCCTTAATGTCTGATATTCAGACAAGATGTAAATATGTACACATGCCTTCACTTTTTTAGATATTTGACACTGTGCAATGAGTCAGTTTCTCACAGAATTTTTATTTTCATTTTGTCCTTGAGGTGTCCCAATTAAATATTATGCAACTAGGTGTACTACAAAAAAGTAATGAAATAAGGAGGTAGTGTGCATTGCAAGTACTAAAATTAGAGGGTTTTTAACACTTGCTTCCTAAATTTTGGAAAAGATTATTTTTTTGCAGTGCTGGTGCTGCCATTTCAGGGTAACACTGCAACAATGCCTTGCTATGTGGTGGAAAAAACCAGTTTTTTCTATAAAGATGAGCCTAGGCCATACAGATGGTTTGTGTTATGTTTAGCTGATGAAAGTTAAACATATTGCTGGGGAATTTTGATTGTCTTAGTTAAAACAGCTTTTACTAAACTTCATGTAAATAACTTGGTCAATAGTGTTTCTTAGTACAGTAAATTAGAAATTGTACTTTGCACATGAGTCACTGCTTTGAAGATCATGGAGTGCTTATTTGTTCTTAATGTAATCTTTATTGTACTAGAACCTGTGTGTGAGGGGGAGGAGCTTGGAGGTAGCAGAAACTGCTTTCTCCAATGTGTAAGAAGTGCAGAATATCTTGTCAAAAAGACTTTTTTTGTGGAAAAGATATGGCATTGGGCTTGTTTCATTTTGAAAGGCTCTAAGTCAACATTTACTGGACCCTGGTGTGTTGTGAAAATGTGCTTTCACTTTTCTTTTCTAGGTTGTACTCTGTATTTCTGTTGATGTGTCTAAAGACTATGAACAGGTGGAGAATGTTCTAAAACAGGTGAGAAAATAACTGATTCACCTACATGTCTTGAGAAGCTTATCTCTGTGTGTTGTAATTTTGTTGGAAATAGTTTCTTATTTGTACAGTGATATAGGAAGGTTTTTTCCTCATAAAGAATATCTTAACCTCTGTCCTCTCTTCCAGGCTCAGGAGAAGTTGGGGCCAGTTGACATGCTCGTAAACTGTGCAGGAACATCAGTTACAGGAAAATTTGAGGATATTGAAGTGAATTCTTTTGAAGTGAGTGAGCATACATTTTTATTTCATCATAAGATGATTTCTTATTTAACCATTCTAACAATTAGATTGTATTCCTGTGTCTGCAGACTTGAACAGTGCTACAACTGACTTGTGCTAGCTGTCAGATCTCTTCAGATTTGCAAAGGTTGCCTCTAACTTCTCCCCTAACAATTTCACATAGTTTTATTTTTTTCTGTTGAAGATTTTTCAAAAATATTTTTAACCTGTTTAAGAAAAATGCAGCTGTTATCAGTGTTCAGTTCTGAGATGCACAAATTGTTTCAGCTTGAGAAGCTGATGCTCTGATGAAAAGACAAAAAAGCCACCCGAAAACATCTGTATTTTGGTTACTTTTTGCCCACAGCCCTCAGGCCTCCATTCATCTACAGACAATGCTGAATCATCTGAAAACACTAAATGGGCATAATTTTATAATAAATTTGAATCATCCATTTTATTGCTTGTATAGGCTATCAGTTGTGTTTTATGTCTTGTAGAGAATGAAATTAAAGACTTCCCTTTATCCTGGCAAAGAATAAAATCTCTGAAACGTGTAGATACACATAGCATTTTTCCTGTTTCCTGTTTTAGAAAGCTCTTTAAACTTTCAGTATGTTTTCATGCATCATGCATAAATGGATTGCTTCCTGGAGGCTGTTCAGGTTAGATTTTCCCTGAAATATTATTCTTTCTCCTTCAAGGCCATATGCTTCACAGTATTATCAGTATCCTGGATGCTATTAAGACTTGCAGGATTTCTTTTGGCTTGGAGTGAGATTTTTAGCTATAAAACAGTTTATGAAGTTGTAGGATAGAAAACAGTTGTTTCTTTTGCCAGAACAGATCTGGTGAACTTGATTGTTAAAGCAGACTGAAATAGAGTGTTTTCATAAATAAGACCAAACAGCTGGCTGAAGAATTCTGGCTCTGAGGCTAAAATGCTCCAATATTGATGTTGTTTGTACAGAGATTAATGGCAGTCAATTACCTGGGCAGTGTTTACCCAAGCCGAGCAGTAATCGCTACCATGAAGGAGCGCAGAATGGGAAGGATTGTCTTTGTGTCGTCTCAGGCTGGCCAGCTAGGCCTGTTTGGATATACAGCTTATTCTCCCACCAAATTTGCTCTTCGAGGGTTGGCTGAAGCCCTGCAAATGGAGGTATGTGTGCAATGGTTTTAAGTAATTTTGGTTATAAACAATTTTGTTTTAGCTGTCCTGTTTAGGACAGGACATTTTCATTCAAATGGACTGGGGGGGGGGGTTGTATTGTGCAGCATTGCTAATATCTGTGTGTTATTTGCCCTCATTTGGTAGCAGTACAATCTTACTGCTCTGCATGGGTTGCAGAAACTAACCTGATTTCAATTGCATAAGAGGGAATAGATTGAATCTGTTCCTAAAACTGAGTATGACCACATGTGCAGACATTTTTTCAATCATTTATTTTAATTAAAAGGACTAGTTTTTTAAGACTCTTGATTAAAAGCCTTCTTCAAGGTTCTAAGTGCAAAATGTTATTGAAGATATCACATGGATGCATGAGATTGCCAGTTTGTTTGAGTGTCCATGGTAAGTGGTATGTGAACCATATGAAAGTGTAGAACTCCCAAGCTAGAATTTGAGGATTGTCCACCAAAACAAAAATTGGGTTTGCGGTTACTCACCCTTCTATATTTTCATATATATGAGCTTTTTATGCTGCAGTGATCTAAGCTTATGTTTAAGACCAAAACGAAACACTATTTTCATTGTTCAGTGGAACAAGGGGGGTAAACACATTGTAGTAAGAGAGAGAAAACTGATTTGAAAATTACTTTTGTCATTTTCCTGTCAGGAATGTGTATTTGAGTAATTATGTGTTTATATATGAAATGCCTTCGTTTAGTTCCAGACCCTTACATAGTCCCTGTCATATGCCGTGATCAGGGTAAGAATGTGGGGTAAAACTGCCTCTAATCTCTTCTGGTCTGCCAAATAGAACAGTGTGAATGCAGGGTCTTTCTTCAGACTGGTGGCAGATACTTTTCTGGAGACTGAATTACTCAAGACTAAAAATAGGGTGTTTATGGGTGTGTGGTGTGGTATTTCAGGAAGTGTGTTCAATATAGAATGTTTCATAATATAAATAAAAATGCTCAGTGTTTTACAACATTTTGCTTTATCGCAGCCCTCTGAATGTTTTCATTAATTTTTTTTTTATTTTTATTTTGGTACAGATTTGCATTGTAGCAGTTTGAATAGGATTGCACTAAGTTCTGTGACATGTACATACAAATACATAAATAAATACAATCCTTGATCTAAGATCTTCCATTTTCCCTCACATTTTCCAATTATTTTTTGTCTCCTTAGACTTTGACCTCTTGCAAGTTTCCATGGGTTGGAAAGCCTTGAGACTTGAGTATACCTCTTAAAGATAACAAATTTGAATTTACTTTTTTGTTGGCTTTTTTCCCCTGGTGAAAGCCTTTTTGGCCTTGTATTTATAAATGTTTGGTACTGGTATTTGACAGTGGTTTAGTCTTCTTTTAGAAATTGAAATTGGTAAAATTTTAGACCTAAACTACTTTAATATTCTTCCTAGGTGTCTTGAAAACCACCAAGATTCATCAAATAATTTGCAAAGTTTTTAGGGAATTTTATTAGAAAAAGCACCGCAACCACCTTTTTAAAATCTTTGCTGTTTTGTTTCTCAGTTGACAAAGCAGCAAGTCTTGAAATTGCTGAGTACTTAACCCTAGAAGCAATCTGAATTGTTGCTTGCTGAACTTATTAATTACAAGAAAAATTGATGAAGTTATAAGGGACATGTAAAAGCTGTCTGTATTAAGGTAACACTTAATGCTTTTGTAAAACACAGGTAAAACCTTACAATGTCTACGTAACAGTGGCCTATCCTCCAGATACTGATACTCCTGGCTTTGCAGAAGAAAGTAAAACAAAGGTAAATTGTCCTTCAATTTTTGAAATCAGTGTTTTTAAATCATAATAAGATTTGAATAAGTAGTCTTAAACACTTCAATTTTACCAGTTTTTAACTATGCAGAGTTATATAGGTTGCAGGATAATTTTGTGTAGATTCTTGTTCTGAGGCTTTAATACTTGCCTTTAAGATCTGAAACATTGCAGAATATTCCTGCATGCAATCAGAATATTGCTATGGGGTGGTAAACTCTAAAATCACTATTTGTTTTGATACTAAAGCTTAATTAATCAAAAATAATACTCCTATTTTGCATCTCCGATAATGTGTGGCTGTTGTGATAGATGTGACAGATGGAAGTAAACCTCAGTTCCTTCAGTGGAGCCTGCAACCAGATCAGATTTTATGAATGCATGTAATGACCCAGTTCAGTAATGACTGTTCTCTAGTATTACAGTAGAAAGAAAACTCTCTGGCACTGTGTTCATAGTGGAAATGACAGTATCACTTTTCAGAAGGATCTGTCAGCAGCAGGAGGCATTTTTCATTTGGATTACCTTAAAAGCGAAAGTTTTGACCTTTAGTCACGTCTTGTCATTTGCCATCTCCATACATGTGAAGTATAATTCTAAAAATCACATTCAGGCCCCCTGTTCAGACTACAGCATCAGGTAACCAGAAAAAAAGTCTCTTTATTTTTTATTTGCATACTGTGAACTAGAAATTTGCTGTCTAAGGCTATCATCTTTTCAGCATGCACCATCACGTACAATTGGAAATTAAGTTTGAATTCCATTTTGTCTTTCACCCTTTGAATAGGAATCAGCAGGGATTGTATAACACAATTCTTACTTCATCATTTCTTGATACAGATATTCTGTATTAAATGTACACTCCCACACATCCGCATAAACTGCCAGAATTAGACATCTGCAGATACTTGTATAGCTTGCATATTCTCTAGGATTTTTAGCCTATTTCGGGGCACCAGCAGGCACCAGGAAAATGTACTGTTCATCTAAGATTTCTCTTTGAAAGAGATTCAGAGAGATTTATCTTATTTGTCAAAAAAGTCTGTTTTGTCTTCTAGAGAGAATTATGCTTTGTTTTAGCCTACATGACCTCTTTGGATGACTTGTTCCTAGAATGATAGTGTACCTTAAATCTCTGCAATATTGCATTGCTCTGACATTTCAGATGCTCATTTATTGTTACGTTTATTTAATACTACTGAATTAATATTAATATTTAATACTAATTAGATCATATGCCTCTATCTTGCATCTCCTTATTTTTCTCTGTAATTACTGAATGTAGTGAAAGAAAATGTCAGGAGCTAGGATATAGCTTTCTTGTGTTTATTCAGTAAGCTTTTTTTTTTTTTTTTTTTTTTTTTTTTTTTTTGAGGTAGCTACCTCACAAATGACAACCATGCCTTGGCCAGCTGAGTAGCCAGATCAAGCATTTAATGGCTGATTTCTGCCTGCCTTATTCCCAACATGTCATTAACTTTAGCTGTCACTCCTGAACAGCTGCTGTTTTTTCCCCCAGATTTAGAGTATTTGAATTACTGTTGATATCCCTGTATCTCATTCAGATTCATTTGATACTGGCCAGTCAGCTCAAAAGGAAATAAGGGGCTGTGAAATGGAGATCTGATGACATGAGCCATATCACTGTAGAAATGCATGTAAAAGGTTTTTGTATGTGATTTGTGCTGGCAAAGGCACTGATGTGCCCCTGGCCACCCTTAAAATACACATAGAAAAAAAATAAAATTCAGTGAGCTTAGTTGATGAAATCAGAACTCATAATTCTACAAATACTGGGAAATAGGCCCTTTTCTATGAAATTTAATTACTGTAGTACTTCGAATTGATTATGAGAAACTTGTAGTTGCTCAACTTTTCCCGTAGAAGTGCTTTTTTAAAAAATAATAATCCCAGAATTAAACTAATCCCAGTATTCGAGTAGGTCTGAAAGGAAAAAAGAAGGCAAACTCTTTTATAGGACCTTAAAATATTTCAGGCCTATCGTATGCTAAATTTCTGGCAAAAAAGGTTAATGAACGAGTCTAAGTATTGAGGAAAAATAGTTAAAGCATTTTGATAGCTTCTACTGAAAATAAAATACTTGGGAGGAAAAACCTCACTTTCATGGTAGTAATAAAGCATATACAAAACCGTACTACTCAAGGAAAAGTTGTCATTTCCCTTTGTAAAATTGGACTGTTATTTATGAACATGCTTATACCTCTGTTTAAATGGTTGTTTTAGGGGACACTTGCTAGCATCTGTGACAAAAAACCCAAAATTTGACCTTCATGTTTTTCTCTCCTGTGTGTGCTTAGTCAAACTTAAACTGGTGTTTTTCCATTAAAGCCCTTAGAGACGAAGCTGATTTCTGAAACCTCATCTGTTTGCCAAGCAGAGCAAGTTGCCAGAGTTATAGTGAAAGATGCCATAGTAAGTAAATTGTGTTTTTTGAGCATGTTCTGTGGTGAAGAGACTGGGACTGAGACTGTAAGATAATGGCTAATCTAAATGCAAAAGCAATTAACACAAAACAGTTCTCTTAGGGTAGTTTGAACAAGAGCTGTTTTCTTTATTCTTCTTTTGCCACTGTGCCCACAAACTATTTTATACAGTCTCTCAGAAGTAAAAGGTATCTGAAGTTGTACATAGACAGATTAAAATGATGTATCAGTATGATGCAATGTCTCAAAGATGGATTATGACTGACTTGAAAGCACTAAACTATTGACTTTTTATGTGTCAAATACCATTTGTCTAACCTCAAAAGCTTGTTGTACTCTCTTATTTTTCTTGAAGATGAGTTCATATAAAAATAATTTTACAATAAAGGAAGGCAGTTGCCCTTTTTTGGCTTTTAATATCTGAAGTATGTGATTTATGAGTCATTAAAATACATTAAATGCTGTTCTTATGTATTGCCTTTCTGAGGATTTTTTTTCAATGTTTTGTGCTAGGGAATGCCTGCATGCTTAATAAAGCACCTCAGAATAGAAACAAACATGAAGTTTCATGATCATAAAGCACACCCATTGAATTCTAAAATCTGCAATTACTTTGCAGCTCCAAATACTCTTGATCTGATCTTCAACATCGTTTACATCTACAGCAGGTGTTCAATTGTGAAGTTTTTACAGTGTTTTCACAGATACAGCACATAAACACAAAATTATGTCTGATTTTGTTTTAAAAGCAAGTACTACCTCAACAGAGTATTCTTCTCTGGTGATTGAGGAAAATTAATCTCCTCTCTCATCTTAAGCATCTGGTATATTTATACCATACTTTCTACACTTTGGATCATGTATTAGTTCAGACATGGTCTTTATGCACTCCGGCCATCAGCAGAGAGACTGAAATAGAAACAAGAAGGTTTTTGTGTACTCTCAGGTGTGTGTTGGGAAATAATCAGATCTAATAACCTCTACTACTTTGCATATATTTACTCCTAACCCTGACTCAGGAACTCCACCTTTTCCCTTCACTTCCACATTCCACAGACTTAGTCCCACAATGTTTCAGAAAGTCTCTCTGGCATAAAGTCAAATGAAAACAAATGAGAGAAGCCTGGGAGTAAGAGCTGTAGAACTGCAATTTTACTGTTAAGTAATCAAAGTTGTTTGGTTGTTTGGGGTTTCTTCCTGGTATCTTCCCCCCTGCCTTTTCTCTCCTCTGAATTGCTTAGCAAGCTGTGTCTTGCAGTTAAAAATCCTTGATGTAGGTGAAAGAGAACCTGCTACCTAGCATTTGAAGTACACCCCCTTGCAAATCTCATGTGATAAGCAAGCTAATTTTAACAAAAGGCAAGCTGTATTTGTCATACAATTACAGTAGTGGTTGGTGATCTGATAGAGTTAGGGTATCAGTCTGTCTCTGAAATATGCTTATAGCTGTGAAGACTGTCATGTATTTTCTATAGAAGTAAAGCATGGCTCAAGAAGAAATTCACAGCCTTTATATCTTGTAAAAATCTGCAGTAATTTAGCACACTCTCTCCTAAGAGAAGTTAGCTTGCTTTTCTATTTTGAAATGAATGCCTTTTGGAATGTTGCTGTATAGCCCAAAATATTTTGGAGTATTTTGCTTCTTAATTGTGGCAATATTTCTTTACAATTAAATATTTGTTGTTAGTGATATCAGTTATCTGTGTCCATCAAGAGTAGCTGTTGAAATAAGACACATCATGATTTGCCACAACTGGGAAAATTACTTTTTGTTTTCTTAATCCTTCCATCCAGCAAGGGAACTTCAACAGCTCAGTTGGATCAGATGGTTACATGCTGTCCATATTGACAAGTGGAATGTCACCAGTCACTTCTATTACTGAAGGTCTTCAGCAGGTAGGATTTGGGAAGTACCTGTTGTCATAATTTCTGATAGTTCAAAATAATTTCAGAATGTAGAACATGATGCAAAAATGGGTTATCTTTTCATCAAATGGCTGTTAATACTGTGGCACTTGGGTTTGGGAAACTGCAGTCCTTTTTTAAGCTGAAGAAGTTGGTGACTGAGCTGAGCTGAGTATTCACTGCTACTCAGTCCTGAACTGTTACATAGTTAGCTTGGTTTGGTAAATTTGTTTTCCGAAGATTATATAACATGCCTGCATAGAACTTGGTTTTTAAAAAAATTTTATGACTCAATAATATGGTGCAATCCAGGATCCAAAATGAATTGAAAGCTGTTTCTCTCTGTTTCCAGGTTGTTTGCATGGGCATTTTTCGCATCATTGGCCTATTTTACCTAGGAAGTTTTGACAGCATAGTTCGTCGCTGCATGATGCAAAGGGAAAAATCTGAAAGTGCAGATAAAACTGAGTAATCTTTACTGTGAGTGGAAAGAAGAATGTCAAGCAGTCCTGGACAGCTTGCTGCTTAAGTGGGACTCAGTTTTGCTCCTGAAGGATTTAGGCTGGAAGTACTTGCATGTGTGACAGAGGAGTCCCCTCAAAAGCTATGAAAGAAAAAACAAAAGTACAAATCCAGAAAATGCCAAACTATGCAAAAGTGTGAATGAGGATTAGATATCTTTTTTTTTTGGTGATTTGAGTTGGAAAGAATTTGGAGAGCTCGTAAGTAATCTGCAGAGTAGAATTTGAGAATGGATTATGTGTGGTAATTCTGGACAAATACTTAAGTTTTCTCACTTTGGTGCTTATGGATGAAATAAGTACCATGACAGACTGGGCTGAAGTAGATTGAAGTCCCCTGAACAAGCTGGTACCTTTTGCTAACGTTTTGGGACTGCTTTTGATTTAGAATGTTAACTTTTCCTTTGGCCAATCTACAGGTCCTTCTGTCAATGACAGCTTTCCTTATTCTGTCCAACATACGACTGGAAACCTGAAGATCACAAAGATGTTTGTATGATCCAAGCTTTCTCAGTGTGGGAGTAATTAAAAAGTATGGTTTAATATATGCATACTTTCTAAAGGGAGATGAAGAACCCGTTCCCACAGAGAAATGCTAGGAGATGTGGTCGGGTCTGTACATCTTCTGGCCTTTGAAGTATGTTGTGAACAACAAAAAAATCAAACCAGTATCAAGTGTGTCAGTTATAACTCAGCATTTTAAGCCATTGAAACAATGTACAATTTTTAGAGAGACCTAATCTGCCAGTTTTTGCTCTGGAAAGTGGCTTAATGCTACTGTTATACACATCAGTTTCAAAACTGCAAATGATGAGCCAAACCAATAGTTGATGATGTAATCAATTGTAATTAAAATGCCGGGCTCTTCCAGTAGCAGGAAT
>NW_005054397.1:1309880-1310741 GCF_000277835.1 Geospiza fortis | reverse complement strand
CAGGAATGTAGCATTTTGGGGCAGAGGGGTCAGGACGGGGGAGAGGTGTGTGTCAGAATGGCCTTCCACACTGCATTTTATCACTGCACGGAAAAGCTTTCACATGAGAAATTACATAAAATACTCTCCTTATATGACTTCTAATTTGTTTCATTTACATTATCTGAAACAAGGCTGCTCAATAACTGCTTCAGAATACACAGAACCCAGTGGTTGTTTCTAATAAATCTTGTTTAACACTGAAAAAGCTTGATGCATAACAATGATGTTTTAAGGGTGCACTATGTATACAGTTTATTTAATGGACCACTATTGTATAAGTGCCTTGTGAGCTGCTTTTTTTTTCAAAAGCTGCATCTTTTGTATTTGTTAGCACTGCTGTGTTTTCAATGTCATATTTCCATTTTCATTCAGTACTCTGAATCTAAAATTATGTGTAAAACCAGGCACTTTCACGTCTTTGACAGGAATATTTAACAACCAAAATAGGCAAAATTGATTGCTTTTGTTAAGAGATTCTCTATATCTATTTAAGAAGATGTATTCAGTTAAACTGAGATAAAAATTAATAGGTGGTTAACTGGAAAACTTTAGAATGTAATTTATTGAGGCTGTTCTTTTTCCCTCTCTGAATTAGGTTGATCACTTTTCAAATTTTCTTCACATAGACTAAACTTGCTTTAATACCTGGTTATAAACCTTTTTTTTTTTTTTTTTGGAGAGGATCACACTGGTGCTCTCATTTTAAGTGGTGAAAATTCATTAGATTGCAGATGTTGAGGCGCTGTTGAATTCTTCACCAAGTCTGTGTTTTAGGTCCTGCCTCCTGATTTTGTTTAGATATGTGAAGTTGTGCATGCC
>NW_005054397.1:1301667-1309834 GCF_000277835.1 Geospiza fortis | reverse complement strand
CCAAACAGCTTGGCTTCAGTGCGAAGAAATCCAGTGTGCATTTGTATTTCCTGTGCTGCTTAATGTGAGTGACATAAAGGAGCATTTATCATACATCCATTGTCAACATTGCTGTGTTTCTTAAAGCAACATAACAATGCTATTCATAGAATCATGGAATGGTCTGGCTTGGAAGAGACCTTAAAGATTGTCTCGTTCCAACCCCCCTGCCATCAGCAGGGACACCTTCTACTAGACCAGGTTGCTCAAAGCTCCATCTGGTCTGGCCTTGGAACACTTCTTCAGACCCTATGATCTATGTTATTCTTGTTTTGATGCAAATCAAATATTATTTTGACCACCTGGAAAAGATACAAAAAAGGGTGAATGGGTTGTGTTGTAGTTTGAAAGAAATGCTTATGCATGTGACTTGATACCAGCACAAGCTTGAAGGCCAGGACTTAAAACCAGTAAGCCTTTGGATACTTGAATTTTTGGATCTTCAACTTGGAATGTTAAAGGATTTGCATTTAAGAAACATGACCCAGAAGGTCAGAGCACACACAACACTATGGCAGCTGGGCCTCTAAAGATTTCAGGTTGGACATCTTGGATCACCACTCACCTCCCATTCATGACTGATAGAATTCAGTGCAAGTATCTGGATCAGTAAGACTACCAGGTGAAAGTTATGGCCCTGATCTACAGACACCTCAGTTTTGCAGACCTGATTTGGCATAGTGTAAGTGGTTGTCTTGACAGTGAAACTGTAGGTTGAACCCCTCGGCAACTGTGGAGGTTGGAACAAGGTATGTTTTTTAAAGCAAGAAGAATAATCTTTTTAATTGTTCTAGTTTCTGCTGTTGCAAGTTAATGATGTTAATTTTAGCTGATAAACTTCTCCACTGTTTTACTGTCAAAACAAAGTAAATTGTCAACTACAGCAACCTTTGGTGTAAATTTTGTTTTCTTATGCACATTCTCTATCTACCAATGTACTCATTTTAAGGTCCAATATAAAGTGAAGGAGATGCCTTGTAATCTTGTGGAAAAATGTTTAGCAGTTGAAAAACTCTTGCCAGTTTAAATGTTATGAAACCTCTGCATCGAAATGTTTTAGCAGTGTATTAGACCCGTGAAAATCTTCAAATAGGCTTTACTTTCTACTTACTGTCTAATTGTCAATAATTTAATCACTTGTGCCATATCATTTGCTGTCTTGTCTCTTGTTTTCTTGGTCAGCCTTTAAGATTCAATTTAGGCTTTGATAGTCTTTTCCATTCCATGTAGTTTCTAATGACTGTTTGCTTTATATACAGATTTATTATAATTTTACTTCACCAAGGTGTTCATGTGCAATTTAAATAGATTTAATATTTTAATAAGGAAAAAATATATAGGTGAATAAAGTTTATTTGCTGTGAAAAACTCTAGGCACCTTTAAATGGTAAAGATATATAGCGTTATTTGTAAAAAGAAACTTTGTGCTTATTGCGACGTCATTTTTTGTGCCAGAACTGTAAACGAGTTTTCATATTTTATATTTCTCAAAATAAATGGAGAATCAACAAAGGTTGTAACTTTTAACTTCTTTGAGAGGATAAAGAGTAATGGATAAATTTGTTTGCAGGGCTTTGGTGTGGTGGGGTTTTTTAGTTTGGGTTTTTCTTTTTTTGAAACCGAGATTGGCTCAGCAGGAGTCTCTTAATTTTTAGGACAGCAGAGGGGGCAACATGTCCTTCCATTTTAGCAGCTTAGGGCAGAGGTAAAAAAAGGATGTAAAAAATTTGAGCATTGTCAGCAGACCCAGTATCCTCAAACTATAATGAAAGTGAAATTAAATTGACAAAACCTGCCTTTGTTGCTGGAGGTATTGCCAGTATGTAACCAGTGCTTGTGCTCTCTGGAAGTGCTTTTGAGAATCCTGAGGAGCCAAGAGATGCTCATTCTTCCTAGTGGAAAACAATAGAAGTAATAGTTAGGGCAGATGTCTTTCTGTACCAGCCCTGAGCACGCAGCTGTGTAGAAAATCACTGTATTATGTTGGAGTTCTGTGGTAGGAACCACAGGCTTGAGTGTGTAGCTTGCCCCCAGCATAATAGTGAGGAGAAAATAGTGCCAAGATACTTATTCTCAAAGTAAATTCAAAATTGCAAATGCTTAATCTTTTAAAGAGACATTTGTATTAAATTATCAAGACACAGAATCAAAGATGGACTGAGGAAAGCATATGCTGTCTAAAATGTGTTGCTGATGTTAATCTTTTAATTCCCCAACATTTTAAGGTTTTAAATGGGAGAAGGCCATTTTGCAACTCGAGCTCCTGTTTTTTCCACTTCAATACAAGTAGCAGGCCAAACCAGATTTCTCCTCAATCTTTTTCATAATTTAGCCTTGTAAGTGAAATAAGATTGTCTTGTAGTTCCATTTAATTGGGTTTTTTCCTGCCCAGCCAGTACCAGCTACTCTGTAGAGTAGGTGTGTGCGTGATTGTCTGTCAAAAGCTGGTAGTAAAAACCTCATGAAGTAATTTCCTTTCCTCTGTTACTGGAGGGAGACTTCAAAAGGTGTCTGTCTTGCCATGCCTCTCATCCTCTCTTTTACTACTTTCAACCTAAGTTGCTCTGAATTGGTGGGAAAGGTTGACTGTGGGTGATGGTCTGCGGTGGGGGGAAATAATGCTGGTAAGCTTTTGGATGAAACTCGAACTGAAGGAAGTAGAAAGTGAAATTTATTTTTTTTTAAACCCAAAAGATGCATATCTAATTTTTGGAGGGGGGGGTGGGGCAGAATCTAATTTGATGTGGGAGATTCATTTCATAGACTTGATTGTGAAGGATTGCTGTTTGGGGAAACCTTGATGAATATAATACTAAGTCTCCTCTGTGGTAGAATACCACCAATCCAGTCTGAATTTTTCTTTCTTTAAGTTGAAAACAAGTTTGTTTTCAGCTTGGAGGGGAATCCCCATGTTAATTTTAAACCTTTCCAGTTCTAACTCTGAAGTTGATTCTGTAGTTGTGCTGCTAGAGCAACATAAATAAACATAAGGGGCAAGAGCAAAACATGCATGATTAACACAGTCATGCTACCAAGCACCAAGAATCAACTCCCTTGACCAAAAAAACGTGTTAAATCTATAAAGATAGCAACTGTAAATAATGTATATAAAATTAAGTCTAAAATGAAATTTTTAATGACACAGGTTACTTGCAGCTGAGGGGAACAGCCTTTTCAAAGCTAACAGGTGCTTCGAAGTTGTTAAAATGAAGTGTGTTGGTCTTTATTTCAAAGCATGTACTCAAGAAAATGTTTTCCCCTCTTTTTACTTTAAGAAATTTTAACAGGTGTAATAAAAGTTTATGAATCAGAGATGGATGTTCCTGTTTGTCTAGAAGACTGTTTTGATTGCCTGTTATTTTGTGCAGAACCTGCCTGCTTTGCTCCTCTGCAGTTTCATCTGGGAAGCTGGTGTCCAATCCTTTTCCACAGAGCAGAAAGGCCATGGGCGGCACTGCCTCAGTCACAAGCACAGATTGGTGTCTTGCGAAAGGTGACGAGACAGCTCAGCTCTTGTGAAGGCAAGACCCTATTGCCACATAGAGAAGTGCAAGAGTACTGCCACGAGAGATGTCAAAGAAAAAGATATCCAGGGCTGTTTGCCTCCTTCCAATCCAAATCATGAGGCCTATGGATCCTGACAAGAAGTGAAGATGGTTGAGGGATGAGTACAGTAAAAGGCATCTGAAAGCCAGGAGCTGTTTGCTATGTTGGACCCTAAGGATATTATCCAAGTATCTCATCCAGCTGCCTTTCCTGATGAGCGCAATTAAACCCCATGAAATAAACCATAATTGCAGGTTGGGTGTGCTTTAAGTGTTTTACAGTAGCATTATCTGCTCTGTAAGCGCTTCCAGCCAAAAAGGATCCATTCCACACCTGCAGCATTTGCAACACCAGCAAGATAAAAGGCAATCTCCCATTTCAGGAATGCACTCTGAAGAAGCAAGAAAGTTTGTTCAGGTTAGCCTGCCATCATCCTGGTTAAGAATGAGGAAAATATGCATCCAGGCTTCAAGGGTAGTACCTTTTCCTATGCTTTTTTTCATGCAGAAAACTGATTTTTAAAGCATTCTATACAACAGACAGCTGCTTCCTAGGCAGCAATGCTGGGCCACACGTTGAGCAGACCAGCTGAGTCTAAGCAATAAATGGTGGCACCTGATAGCAGAGAGTTATGTGCATCCATGCAAGTCTCTACAAGAATATTGCTTTCAAGACATTTCATCCAGCTTGGCAGAGATACCATAGATCCTCCGTGGGTATTGTGGTCTCACGGACAGAAACAAACATGAAAGGTCATGTGGTTGGTGGTTAGTTTTACTCAGGGCGAGTTAGAAAGCTCTTGCAGGAACAAAGGCATGCAGAGTAAATGAATGCTGGCATGGGAGGGAGCAGCACTGAATGCCTGGAACTGAGGGAAGCAGGGCCATTGTGGGTGGCACAGACAGACAAATACCTCACTGGACACGGCACCGAAAAGCATTTACAGAGCCATTGGCTGTGTGAGGAGCGGCTTGGTGATTTGCATATGTGCAAATTCCCCACCTGTGGGCACGGTCTTAGTGGACTCTCAGTAAAGCCAGTATTTAAGCTGTACTCCAACACCATAAGGCAATAGACCTCTTCTGATGTCATAGGTGTATTTACCTATATTTCTCTAAATGCGTTTTTCAGGTCACTCAAATTTAGTTTACTGTTGTTGGGGGTTTTGATTGGTGGTGATGGTGGTTTTGATTTTTTTCCAGAATAGAAAACCCCTGCAGATTTTCAGAAAAAAATGTGGCAATGTTGTTGCTCACTGTGAGTGCAAACACACATCCTGCTTGTTTTGTGCCTGCTCAGGCAGGGCTTTAAACAATCATTTTCTTCTCTCTAAATTCCCTGCACATGAGCCAAGGAAATGAAAGGGTGGGCAAGTCACCAGGGACCAGGATTGCTGCTGAAAGCCTGTTGATGTTAACACAAAGGTACAGGGAAAAGGTGTTTGCTTTCAGGTTGTTGGGAAGTTTAGATTTGCTAGACATTACAAACTTTTCTACATCATTTGTTAATAATGATGTAGCAGGGGCCATCTGGGAGGCCACTGAAGAAAGAGCAGGCTTTCCAGGATCCTGTCTGGTCGGTTGCCCAAGCATGGATAAGAAAGCCATCTCAAGAAAATAATCTGTCCCTCATGCTACCAGACCTGACTGATGCCTGAATGGCAATGCTTTCACCTCTCTTCAGTGTCAAAAGAGCTTTCTGCAGGTGAGCTGCTGCTTGTATTCCTAATCAAGTTCCAATTCTTCATACAGCTAATTCTTCTAAGTCTGATTAACTTCGGTGGGCTGACTTACATAAAAGTAAATGTGTGTGGAAGGACTTGCAGGATCAGATCTTGAGTAGGCAGCATCTTATTCTGCTACCTAAATGCCCCATGATTTCTTAAGCTGACTTTATGTACTGATTGCATGTTCCATAATAAATCCTGAGCTTCTCTTGCCATTTCTTCCATCTGCATCCAAAACCATATTGCCTTTGTTTTGGATGTCTTCTTAACTGTTGTTTTATCCTGCTGAGCTCAGACAAACAAGCAAGGTGAAAAGCAGTGCTGTGATGCAAACTCGTGACACTGTAATAGATGTTTATCAGCCATTCAGGTAGCATAATTGCTTTTAAGATGCCGCTCCCTTCAATTAGAGCCATACAGGTCAGATGCGATGCTTTTGACGTTTAATGTTCAGAACAAGGCTTCAAGTGTGCATAATTTTGTTTTGCTTTTTTACAGAGTCCCAATTTGTCGTTCTTCAAGGCACAGTTTTTCTTTCCCATGACTCAATGCTAATATCCTTGCTTAAAGCAAACGCTTCCCGGGATTTTTCCCTTGTGTTTTTTATATTTTTTTGTACAGTCTCAGCTGTATTTGGTGTTAGCAAGCTTTCTGGTGAACCATGACCACTATTTTCCTATTAAACTTTTTTTAAAAGCTGGGACCTATCATTCCCATAACAAAGTGCTGAATGTGGAGCTGGTGAGGAAAAAGCATCATCACTAAATCCCTTTCAAACAGGGTATCTCATAAAATTTTGCTGTACCTGCTTCCATCAGGAATCAGTTATAAATTATGAAACTCTTATTTTACTGACTGTGTCCTCAGTACACTGTTCATTTAGCTGCCCTCACTTGCATTTCTACATGCAAAATACCTTTAAATACCATAAAATCAGTGATATTTTCAATTCCTCCTTACAAAATCCCATTGATTTTATATGCATCTTTTGTATCCGTCCCATACTGATTTACTCTTTGGGCTTTAAAACTGATCTTGCTAGGACTTCATTGTGCACCTAGACAGGGTTTCTGTGTTACTCAACATCTGTGTCTGATGCATTTTCAGTTGCAGGACCGATTGCATTAGATTCAATCACCAGCACAGTGACAGACTGAATGAGCATCCAGGTTGGTTTTGGCCATTCTGATTTCCTCTATCACTTGTCCCATTTAAACCATAGAAATGGCTACATGGAAATGTCGGGTTACTTTCAGTTTTGAGACCTCTTGTTCTTTGTTCTCTTTCGGTGACAGAATATGAAGGTGATGATGTTACTTGGTTGACAGATCCCTTGTCTGCATTTCTGCCATCAGAAGCCATCTCTCAGCTCATCGCAAGCACCTTACTTTTGGGAGTCTTTCATATGGATGAAGATGAGCTTGTGGTCTATCATTAAACCATGCTGTGAGTTACACACTCACCCTGGTCAGGTACAGCCCTTAGTCCACGATTTCACAGAGCATCATCAGTCTTATCTGAACTCATTTCACTTGCTGTCCTGCAATCTCTGTCCCTCTTAACCCCCGAGAACTCAACCATCCACAGCCAACCGCGTTTCACACATCGACGGGCGGGAGTGCACACAGGACCCATTGGAGGGCACCGCCTCGCCCCCGCAGTTTCCCGGGCGGGTATGAGGCGAGCGAGCTCCGAGCTCCCTCAGGACGGAGCGGGGTCCCGGGGCTGTCGCTGAGAGGAGAGAGAGCAGGCAGAGGAAGAGGAGACAGGAAGAGAGGGAGAGAGGGGAGGATGCTGGCACTAGGTATGGTGCCGAGTGTCTCCCCGTGCCCCCCGAAAAACAGACGCCAGAAGGGTTAAACACCCTGAACGCCGCCTCAGGCACCTGGAAAGGCGCTGTTTCGTACATGGCAGAAACCAATTCCTCGGTGCGGCCTCGAAACAAAACCCAGATCACCGAGGGCACAGGTGAGCTCCGTTTAGGAGAATCCGTCTCGTTTGGACGCGGAGAGTTCCCCTTCCTCTGTTGGAGGGACAGCTGCTCACCCTTCCCACACCAGTGCCATCTCCTCAGAGGAGCAGCCACCCTGTGAACCACGCGTGACCGGTCCGTGCCTGAAGGAACTATCTCTAAAAGCATACTTGGATGGCAGGGTACATTCATTCCCAGTGCCCCTTGTCCAAGAGAACTCATGGTCACAGCTTTGTTTATGCATTTTATTCCTTTTAGCTTCGGGGTAGTTCACAGATGAGATTATCATCCCAATCACCCTTATATCGACAAAAACTGGAAGAATTTATCAAACATCTCTTTCCCCCTCCTATATTGAGCAGAGAAAGGCGCCGGGAATGTGCGTCTCCCGTTCGGCTTGGCATTTCCCCGGTACGGTGCCCCATTTCAGCTGGGGCAGTCCCAGCATTACACATCCCTGGCCTCCAGTGTCGCTGCTTGGCATGGCAAGGGGTCTGAGCCACCGCTATTTCCCAGCTCTGTGGGTTTAATCAGCTTTAAAGGTTAACTCTGCTTCTTTGGTCAGCTCCTGATTGACCTCATCTTCAAGCAGCTCCTCAAAGCCGCTCTTAAATGTAAAAAAATTCTTCAGGCCGGGGCACAGGGACAAACCTGAGCTCCGTTTCTATAGAAAGTCCTAAAACCTAACTCCCTGCCTGTCCCTGAACACGGGCCGGGAGGGCGGCCTGCGCGGAGCAGGTGTGCGGGACCCCGCATGGCCCGCATGGAGGAGGGCACCCGCACAGCCGGGCCGGCAGTATCGGCAGCGTACGGGCTCCGCGGCCGCGCAGGGGCTGCGGCCAGCGCACACCCTCGGACCAAAATGCACGGAGCACCGCACGCCT
>NW_005054397.1:1274625-1296413 GCF_000277835.1 Geospiza fortis | reverse complement strand
GCAGCGCCAGGGGCTCTTCCTCCGCCGATACAAAGCTGCTCGGGAAATGGCAGCAGAGAAAAGCAATTTTCCTTCTTTATTTTAATTTTCGTTTTTTTATTTTTTGCGTTCTTTCTTGTGAAAAAGAATTAATTTCTTAAATACATACAATTTTTTTTAAAATTTTTAATTTTTTGGGTGTGTGCGTGCGTGTGTGTGGAAGCACCGGGTTCCTGCGATCGGTGTCTGAATGAAACTACGTAAATGCATATGTCTGTACGTTGCACTGGAGGGAAAACAGAGCACTTCTGCGAGAGCTTGGATTCAAATGTGGTTCATCTGGTCTCCAGGATTTTCCGTCTCTTTGGGGTTGTTCGCCTTCCCGGTCTGCGAGGCGGGATTTTCTGAGCTTTGACACATCTTTGAAGATGTCTGTTAAACAGGAGTCTGGGAAAAAACATTTGAAATCGTAGAAGTTTTTTTTTTTTTGCCCCTTTCCCATCCCCTTGTTGACTTGAAGCATCAAAGCAACCAGAACTTCACGCTTCTGAAGACTTGTGATGTTTGGATTTTATTGTTGCTATTTTTCTTTTAGAGGAAACTTGACAGAGGAACATATTTATAGTCCAAGTAAGTACTTTACAGAGGAAATTTAGTTTGTGTAACAAAAAAACCCAAAACCTAATGTTGAGGTTTCTAGCATAAAGTGCATTGGATTAACGTCCATCCAAGGCTGCTTTAGCAAATTGTGTTGAATTGCAGTTTTTACAGTGTGTGTTCATCCGCTCCTTCGTGTCCGTGGCAGTCCAGCACCTAGGGGAAAATGCACCTGATTTTGAGTCGGTATAATATTTTTTAAGATGTATTTCAACACCGAGGAGGAAATGGTCCTAAAGTAAATTTATAATAAGTAATAAATGTGCACCTGGAAGTAAAGTATTTACAGCATTCTAATCCCTATTTATGCCGTGCATCTCAAACCAAGGAGGAAACACTGAGAAGACAGACAAAAGTACCTCCGAGACCCCAAGAGCTCCCCCACACCAGCATGAATGAAACCGTGTCCAATACAATAACTGGATTATAATTTTTGGTGTTATTAATTTTATTATTATTGGCTGCTTTACTTTTTTGGGTTCATCCTGCTCCTCTTCTTCCTCTCTCCCTTCCTCTTGCTGCTTCCTCGTGGGAATTATGGCTCATCCGGGGAGAAGAGGCTATGATAACCGGGAGATAGTGCTGAAGTACATCCACTATAAACTCTCTCAGAGGGGATACGACTGGCCTGCCAGCGAGGACAGGGCATCCCTGCCTCCAGGTCTCTCTGCTCCTGCTGCTGCTGCGGTTGCTGCTGCTGCTGTTGGGCCTGCTGGACTTGGTGCAGCTGCTGTTTGGGAGATTGCTGATGCTGTTTGGGAAACTGTGCTAAGATCTGAGTTGGATTCCCAACCAAACCTTTTGGGGAAGGTAGTCTGGTAGAGGCAACTTTAACTGCTGATGTAGATACACCTGTGAAAGAGCAAAGGGTTTAAGATTCACCAGTGCAATGACAAAGAAAAATACTATAATTTCTAAAATAATCTTACATTTCAATTATCTTTCCTACTGAAAAATACATTGATATATGTGAGGAAATAAAGCTCCCATGTAGCAGAAGTTCCCTGTTAGGAGGCAATGGAGCTTCATACAGATTTTCAATGTGGCAGCAGAACAGCAGCTAATAAAAAGACCACAAAGCCAGTTTACTTCTGCACCTTTTGTAATACATATAATTCAATAATATTTCCAAAGTCTCATCTTTAAGCTTCAAGACAGCAAAATACCTATAGTGAAAGTATTTTAAATATAGATATATTTGTATTTATAAATATTTATAACAATCTAGTTTAGTGGAAGGTGTTTTGGCCCTTGGCGGGGGGGCTGGAACTAGATCTTTAAGGTCTCTTTCAACCCAAAACATTCTGTGATTCAATGATTCTAAAATCACAATTGCAAGAAGCTGGCATTAGGACAATGTCAAATATCAAACCCATCATCATTGGAAGGGAGTTTGTGCTAGGAAAAGAGTTGTTTGGAATTTAAAAAAAATCAAGTGATTGTATGTAAGTTATAAAACTGTGGGCCACTTTTGTGCTGTTAGGGTAGGTGATCTTATAAGCAGAAGTGATTAAAAGAAGTCTGCAGTAAGATGGAAAGACAAAGTTCCCAAATAAATCTTATTACTTATTTCTGTCATTCCCCTACACAGCTGTCACAACATTTACAGCAAAATCTGACTTTGTATATAATTCTAAACTACACATCCATAAACACCAAAACGAATAAAGTCCATATCTTATGAAGTCATTTTTTAACTAAATCCCAGTTGCAGTGGAAAACAGAAACAGATGGCAGTGATAATGACAGAAATCATAGTAAAGATAGAATTTTGGCAATCTAAATAAGCAACCCTTTTCTCACTGCATCATTTAAGGTGACTACACCACTTCCTTGGGCAGCTCTTTTCATTCATGAGTTTAACTTTACATTTGAAGATATTACCAGTTCATGTCACCAGCTTTTCACCAGCATCTTCTGCAATGCCACTGACAGTCTTGGGAAAAAAAAACTGTTGGAGAGATACTCCACCTAATGTGCTTTAGAATTAAAGCCTCCTCCATGATCAAACCCAACTAAGCATCAACAGTTCAAACAATATGAAAGCCTGCTGTGAGCCCTTCTGCTCCACAGAATAATATCTGATTATATTAATACAAGCAATAAGGAAGGAAAATACCTTCTCAGCCTCAATATAGCAACCCAATGTTCTGTGGAATGGAGCACGAATGGAAAATACAGACCAGGAAAAATTGTGATGTGACACTTGTAATTGTCAGGCAGTTTTTCTTTCAAGTGCTGCTCACTAAGGCTCATTCATTCATTCATTCATTCACTCATTCATTCATTCACAGCTTCCCTTTTAAATGCTAGCTGGTGGCTGTGAAGCTGAACCAGTCAAGCTAGCATACACAGTTGGAATTTGAAATCAGAAACCTAAGAATTTTAATCAGGCCCATTCAGGTCTTAATTATAAAGGACTTTAAAGCTGGCATGCTGATAACAGACACCAATAAAAAGGTGTAAACACTTCTCTACCTTTCAGAATTGTCATCTGGGCATGTTAATAAGTTGTATTTACTTGGTGTTAACTTTGCATGTTTTTGTAAACTGGGCTTTTAAAGATGCAATCACCTTCAAATATTGAAAATATACATTTTTCTATGCACCAGACAAATCCTTGAAGGCAGTCATTTTGGGCTTATATTGTTTTAGAGCTAGGTCACCCCATCGCATCACACCCTCTTTAAAAAGAGGATCTGCACATTATCTGTTGAAGTACAGAGGAAAACAGTTCAACAAGAACTTTAGTTCTTGGAGCCTCTTGGATTGGTTTCCTCAGCAGATTTCTTTCACATGTCCTGTGCTTCACTCATATATAAACAAAAAGTGCATCTCCCCAGTGCTATTCTCAATGCGAAGTCCAATTCCTCAGTGAAAGAGCCTTGATAAGAGAATTGCCATACCTTGTGCTACTGTGGACATAACCACTGACGGTGTGGATGACACTACAGCAGTCACAGCAATGGTATTTGCAGTGCAGGAGGGAGTGGAGCAGCTGCTGCTGCTGCTGCCCACAGAGGACTGGGAAGCAGTGATAACCACGGGCTGCTTTTGAGTAGTTGAGGCAATGACTGATGTTGGGACAAGTTTTGTGACTGCTGCATAGTTGTGGGACTTGGAAAGGATGTTGGGTACAAAAGTTGAGCTTGGAGAGGTGGTTACTATTATGACCTAAAAAAGAAAAAAAAAAAAAAACAAGAAGAAATTCATTTGTTCCTTGCATATATATTTCAGTAACATGTCTGTCTATTTAGTTTTAGGGATACATGTTTATTAAGAGCTTTTAAGACTGTCAATCACATTTGCTCACAAGAAAAAGTTTCAACTATTTTGAAGAAGTGGTGATAAACATTTCCTTAAAATTAGTATTTTTAAGAAAAACAACTACTATTGAATAAAGTAAAATTATCTCATGTCTGAAGGCAAACAGACAGGAATGACCTTGACTTCATTAAACTGAGCTAGGAAGCCTGAAACCCATTTTAAGAGAAACTGAATGGATTTCCAGCAAGTTTTAAGTGTCACTCTTCCAAACCTTGCAAAAATATCAAGAAACAGCAATGAGAGAAAATAGATTTCTTCTTCTTTAATAATTAACAAGCACTTGCTGAGTCAGTAATGGGAAATGCTTTTGATCTGCAAGGCTGTAAATAATATTTCATCAGTGAAAGAAAAATGCTGTAGGTTTGAAGCAATTTCTGCTTTATTTAGTGCTTTAAACAGCAAGAAATTCTTTCTGATTTGTCCAAAGAGAATAAACACCACCCCAGTGCAAGTTACAACTACAACTCCACTAATCTGATCTGACATAGAAAAACACAGAATTCATGACAGCACTGGAAGAAGTCTGTCCTTGTGCAACTCACCCAGGAAACTAAACATTTATTAAGTATTGAATATGGGGACTGTTTACATAAAAAAATTCCTTTTATTCAACTTATATGTCCCTCCTTGTACTTACATAGCTAAAATAGAAAAAGAAGCACAAAAATACAACATTTTCAATTTATCACGCAAGAATATTGAGAAATTACTTTAATAATGCTGTTGTCCCAAGAAAAATTTTGTTTATTAAAACCCTGAAAATTTTAACTTATTAATGATGCAATGTAACAAAATCCAATAGAAAAAGAAGGCACAAAAGGGGCAAAGAAAACCTGTGTCAGCTCACACAAAGTCTTACGTTGCTAGCCAAGCACCACTGAAACCTTGCCTGATAAAGAAATAATATGATAATGGCACCAGAAACAGACTTAAGCAACAAACCAAGCATCAAGAGATTACAAGTTTATAATTTGCTTAAAGAAAAATAAGAAAAGAAAAAATAAATAAAAGGGAAATAGCCACATGGATGGAATAAAAGCAGCAAATTTCACCAATATGGCTGGTTTGGCCTCTCCATTTGTCCCAGCTCTTACTTTGATGGTCTCTGCTGCTCAGGTAAATCTTTAATGTCTTGATCTGAGGAAAATGAAAACCTTACTACCCCACAAGCTATAGCAGGTTGACCACAACCAACCTGTGTCTGAAGGTTTCCACATTCTGCTGCTTTTCTACTTGATTGCATTCTCCAGCGAGAACATTTTCTCTGCATCAGTCTTATTTTTGCATTCTGCCTAATTTTGATTTAACCAAAACACCTTTCTCAAATTGCTCTTAGGCTACAAACATGCAGATGAGCTGAACATGACACAGCTTGCTCTAGTGTGAGAATTGAAGTGAAAGGATTCTATGATATGCCTCTGGAGTTTTATCCTGTTTCTTAAACTGTCAGTTTACACTGGGAATACTTCCAACTGTCTGAAGTTTAGGGTCAGCTCCATTCCACTCAGAGTAACTAGTTTAGGAACACAGTCAAAGGACAACTTGCAGATTAAAAAGGCAGATTACAGGTTAGAGTGAATATGAACTATACTACAACAGGGCAAGTTCAGCATCAAAACTAACAGAGATATGTAGACTGGAACTGGGCATAATCACAACTCCTGCAGACAACTGCATTTCCTTAAGTCCACGATTATCACTTAAAAATACATTATTCAATCAAGGAAGGAATAAAGCCTGCAAAGCATTACAGTTCAACAGCGACTGCTATACTGTGACTAAGCAGGTTTGTGTCTGTCTATTCTACCTCATCTTTCAAAATTAACAGAGCAGAGCAAAGTTCAGTGCCTTCTGTGTTGTGGTGTTTGCTGTCTGTGTTGAGGGCTTAGTGAAGGTTATTTTCACATGCATGAAGTATATCCAGTAAACACAAAATTCAAGTAAAAATCTAAGTATTAAAGTTCAAATCACAACCACTGTATTTCTGAAATACTATTCTGTCATATATGATGAAATGATCCAAATAATCTCATCATGGGTACCAAAACTGTATCCCATATTGTACAGCAGAGAAACTGCCTGACTTGAAACACACACACACACAAATCAAGGTGGTAATTTTGTTGTTGATGGTTCTAGTTGTTACAGTAAAATCTAATTCCTGACATGTACTGAATTTAGTCCTGTCAGCTCTATTTTGAGAGATGTCAAAACTTAGTCCCTGAAAAAATAAGGTTATTATAACTGCCAGAAACTTCACTAGCTAGATTCCTTCCATGTCCTACAGAGGTGATTTTATTACAAGAGAATCCAGAAACTGGAGCTGTGACATCATTAGTTGTTATGACAGATCTTCCTCCAACCTACTAAAATGTCAAAACAATTCAAAGAGGTGGCATGCAGAAACAAAGAATTTCATTCATATCTAACAACTTACACTCAAATTGGAAATGTCCTGTTGGATATGAATCAACAGAACCGACTTTTAATTTAAAGCTACTAAAGGGGATTTCTCCCACCAAAATCATCGTTATATTTTTTGGCATATCTAAATCCAACAAAAGAGGGCACTGTGACAAGTTCAGATACAAACACTACCCTGACTGCCTAACAAAACAAGCACTGATTTTCCTGTCACTGCAGATTAGTAAGACAGTCAAATAATATAATGCAAAGTGAACTCTAAAATTTCCAAGTCAGAACAAGTGGAGAGGCATAACTGCAGGAAAGGTCCTATCAACAGTCCACTCTTCTTAGTACACTCCATCTTTAACTTCCATGATATAACACACCCATGCTTAATACAACCCTACAGATATTTAAGGCAAAAAAATATTCCTTCACTAATTATAACCCTAATGTGCAACAGGATGGATAGGTTAAGCCCTGCAGTAGCTGTGGACTTGCTGCACTGAATTTAATTTGATGGTTTATGCTCACACATGGATTTCTCTAATACACTCATATATTCAGAGATGAAATTTGATTAAGGACACTGTTAAAGAACAGTGAATCAAATGAAAGCATCTTCCCTGGAGCAGGGAGAGGTCAGAAAGCCAATATCTTTATTGCACATTACTTGGTTTTAAAGTTTCCAAAAATCAAGACATGGGAACTCTGCTGATCCAAAAAGAGTCATAAAGCAATAAAGAAGACCAGTAGGACAAATACCAAGCAAAGGTTTGAGCTCAATAGTCAAACTCTCGCTGCTGGAAAAAAATGCTTGTTAGTGGCCAGCCTAGCATAAGTCTGTTGGTATTGAGGCAAAATTAATTCCACAGAGACCCTACGTCTCCCTGAAGTCTGCTGTACTAAATAACTGTACCAAGGATGAACTTGGTCTGAACCATTCATTTTTTTAAAATCTTTACAACAGAAAAATAGACACAACTGAAATGCCTCCTAAAGAATGGTAATGCAGTAATGCCATAGATTAGGCACTTAAAAATCTAAGTCCAGTACAAAATTTAAATGAGGAAAACCTTTTCTGCACTTTGCATTGTGGTGAAAGCTAGGCACACTCAGCTGAAATAATGCAACTGATTTTGACCACTGTAACAGTGTTAATGTAGAATGAGAAATGGCACACTAGTACTGAAAGGAAAATAAAGCCCCTGGACTTTGACCAGCTCCAAGAATAAGCATTACAGATCCCAAAAAACTAGTCTCTAGATAAAAGGCTTGGCAAGGGAAAGCCCATGCCATCCGTCCTGGAATTCTACTACTGCAAAGAGTAATTATAAATAAGGAAAATAGAAATAAGAAAGATTACCTTTGACCAACAGTTGTTACCATCTGAAGGCTGTTCAGTGGCCTATGTGATCCAGTTCTCAGTGGACTAGTGTCCATATCACAAAACCCAACACCACAAATGGTACTAACTGGTAACCTTGTTGGCAGTCTCACCAGACAGGCCAAGAATTGAATGAGCATGGAGACTGAATCCCCTCTCATCCCTAGAAGTGGTCCCTTCAGGTCAGGGTTGAGGCACATTGGTGGGGCAGTCTGGGGGAAGCTTGCACTCCCGCTGCCTGTGCTGTACCTGTTCTGTGGATAAAAAGAGGGCTTCAGTCTCCACGGCTGTCAATCCAGGTCCTTTCACACACAGGTGAACTAAATTCATACATGAGTTTGGTTTTCCCTTTGCTCGTTTTAAAGAGGGATTACCTTATCCCAAGTGCAATCCTTAAAAAACAGCTAGTCAGATCACAGAAAGGAAGAGTCAAACATCACATCTTATTCATTGATAAAACCAGAATAAAGGAACATTTGGCAGCTTCCCCCACATACCTTCTGTGTTGTGGTGTTTGTTGTCTGTGTTGAGGGCTTAGTGAAGGTTATTTTCACAGGCGACATGTGTGGTGGTAAGGAGTTGGCAATGCTCTGCATTATATTACTCATTTTGGGGCTCCCACTTACAGGCACTGTGATAGTTTTAGTGACAGGAGTCACTGCCTTCGGGACTTCTTTCAGGAGAACAGGGGAAGAACTAGAAGAATTCGTTCGCCGTCTTTTGCGGGGCTTTTCATCGTCATCTGAGCAGCTGACACCTGGAAAAGAAATACTTTCTCTAAATTGTGTTTCCCCTGTCTGCAGATCTCAGTGCTCTCTGAAACACTACATCCTTTTTGAGTCTTACACCCTCTTTCAAGTAAGATAAAAAGAAATAAAGGATAAATTACATCTTATGGTCACAACCAAGCTGTATCACACCTCAGATGCTCTTAGTTCTTGATATGGGCCACACTCAGCGCCATGAATCAGGGACAAATCACCCAAAAGCCCAAGCTACTCAGTTACTGGGTTACTTCACTCAGTTTGAGAGATTAAAAGAACATAAGAGCCAGTACAGGGTTTTCATTCTGTCTACAGAAGTTTGACTAGTGAAGCTACACACACAAGGGGATTGGGATCATGTCACACACATTTTAGTTTAAACTTTTACACTACTTTGGGGTTCTTTTTGGTGGTGGTTTTGTTTACAGCAACTGGACTATTGAAGTTTATCCTCCTATAGTCTCCTTAGACTTCAGCCTTTGCACCTCCTTTTGTGTCATGTTTACCCTTACAGTACTCTTCTGCCTTTCACCTTAATACAGCATCTTGAGATGTAATTCTTTTTTTTATTATATAGTTTAACTGTGAAGGTCAATCCTCACTTCATCTGCTTTCGCCTTTTTTGGTGCATTTTGTGCAACAGATATAAAATGGCACCTAACACACAATAATGAAAAACAAAAGAAGTCCAGGCTCAAAAGAGTTCTTTTTTCCTGCACACATAGAAAAAAAAATCTGCTGCAATACTCAGCTCAGGAAGGGATAACAGCATGATTAATGGATCTTAAATCCAAATGAAACTTGCCAAAGTAGGCAACAGATTCATAAATTATGGAAAGGCACAGGTGTCACGGACATATTTTATGAAAAATCCTTTTGCTAGGATCTTTTCTCCTGAGAAGCTGAGAAGCCTCAGAGGAAAAGAAAAACAATAATTATCCGCTGCTGTGGAATGCAACAGGTGCATCTTTGATTGGTCTCACGTGGCTGTTTTTAGTTAACGGCCAATCCCAGTCCAGCTGTCTCGGACTCTCTGGTCAGTCACAAGATTTTATCATCATTCCATTCTTTTCTATTCCTTGCTAGCCTTCTGATGAAATCCTTTCTTCTATTCTTTTAGTATAGTTTTAATATAATATATATCATAAAATAATAAATCAGCCTTCTGAAACATGGAGTCAAGATACTTGTCTCTTCTCTCATCCTGGGACCCCTGCAAACACCACCACACACAGATTAGTAACTCTGCAAACCTCTCACAGCTACTCGGTAGCATTGAAGGCGGGAAGGCTCTACAGAAGGATCTGAACAAGCTGGATCCATGGCTGAGGTTCAACAAGGTCAAGTGCCAGGTCCTGTCCTTGGATCACAACCATCTCATGCAGAGCCACAGGCTGGGGGCAGAGTGGCTTGAGGGTGGCCAGGCAGGAAGGGATGTGGGGATGCTGGCCAAAGCTGGCTGGATATGGGCCAGGTGTGCCCAGGTGGTCAAGGACAAGGGCACCTGGCCTGCATCAGCACTGGTGTGGCAGCAGGACCAGGGCAGTGACCATGCCCTGTGCTGGAAACTGCTGAAGTACCTCCAGTCCTGGGGTCACTTCTGGGCACCTCCTGACAAGAGAGACACTGAGGTGCTGGAGCGCTTTCAGAGAAGGAAACAGAGCTGGGGAAGGCCCTGGAGCAGCAGGAGCAGCTGAGGAACCTGGGGAGACTCAGACTGGAGAAAACGAGGTTATGGGAGGACATTCTTGCTCTCAACAACTCCCTGACAGAAGGGTGTAGCCAGATGGGGGTTGGGCTCTTCTCCCAGGTAACAAGTGAGAGGACAAGAGGAAATAGTATCAAATTGTGCCAGGGGAGGACCAGATTAGGTATTAGGAAAAAAAAAAACCTCATTGGAAGAGTGGTCAGGCATTGGAGTTAGTTGCCTGGGGAGACAACAGTCTGGAAGTGTTCAGGAGGTATCTGAATGACACACTTGGGGATGTAGTTTAGGGGTGACTATGATGGTGCTGGGTTGAGGCAGATGATCTTGAAGGTCTCTTCCAACCCTGACAAATCTGCAATCCTGTTATTTATATTTACCATGCTAACCTGTGTCAAACCATTTAAAAAGAAAAACAATCAGAGAGAAGCTGAACAGATGCAATCCTGCCTATGCAAAAGATGACTGAAAGTCTTGTTCCATGTGCCTGGAGCCTAAAGACAAAGAACAGCATCACAGCAAAAAGCAGTCTTGCTGGTAATCAAAGCAAATTTGGTTGGTAGTCAATCTCTAGTAGGGCCAAGATCTAATTATGGCCAATCTCTAATTAAAATTAATATTCTGGCATTCAAAAAGTGAAGATGCAAGAACCAACATGGACAAGAAACTGCCCAGCACCACAACAGGCAATTGTGGAAAAATGGTATTCTCTCTCAGCAGGAGTAGCAGCTCATTTGCAGGTACCTGTCCAAAGGCTGACAATTGTATCTACAGAGACAGGAAACTGAACTGGGGAAGAGAAGCAAACTTCAAAAACATAGCTTTAGTTGGCTGTAGCAGTACAAGTGAAGTGTGGATCTGTAAAATCAGATTTCAAATCAATATATTCTATCCTATTCTCAATCAATCAATATATTCTAATCAATAATTTACTCTATTTACCCTGAATAAGCCTAGTGGTGACCTCCCTCTATAAAGCAGAGGTTTGATTACATAACTTAAAGGATTATTACGGACAGGCTTCTAAGTATTACTGTGAGTGCACTGTAGAAACTTGTAACTATGAGTGCATTAATCATATTGAATGCGTGCAGTCATTTAAAAACCTCAGAATCCATTTAAATACAAAATCCACATGCAGCTAGCATGTTAGGACACAGTTGTTATTTTGGTGGGGCACCAAGAAATAGAGAAAACTTTGTTTGCGGTCCTCATCCACAAAAAAATCCATCAACCAATCCATCAAGACATAAGAAAGTAACATTAAACTAGCAGAGCATTATTTTATGTTAAGTATAGCTCATTTCATCTCCTGTTTTCACTGCTGGGGTTTTGCAAGAATATTATTCTCATCATTTCATGTTAGAAATTCCTGTACAAAGCTTTCCACAGACATTTAGCTAAAAGGTAATACAGCTTTGACTGTAACTCACACTTGATAAGTAAGGAAGCAGAGTCATGGAAAGGTTAATGGCTCAATCAGACTGTGACTTGGAAGAGGTTACACCACAGACCAGTGGCAAAGTCCTGACTGTAACTCAGATCTTCCAAATCTGCTCCTAAGCAGGTTTGTTAAAATCAATGTGACTGATGTAACATACTCTGAAAGACACACAATTCCTTAAAAAAAACCCAACAAACAATAACAACAAAACAAAGCACACGAAGTAGGGAAAAAAAATTAAATCTAGGGACAGACAATGAAAACTATCATCCCTGTATTGTGTGTCTAGACTTATTTGATACTCATTATCATGCAGAAATTCAATAAAGTCTACATGAAAATTTTAAGATGTATAGAATGTTTTCCCCTGAATCTTCAAACTAAAACCAAGTGATTAGTGCATAGATCAGAAAAATTAAAAACCTCAATGTAATGGGTTTCATGGGTTGATAGAGCCATTAACAATGGCTTTTTGCAAGTAACATTATATTTATGTACTAAGTGGCATTTCTGATTAGCTAGAAGCTTATACAGATGTATGCACATAGCATAAAGATAATAATTTTTAATAATTAAATATTTTTTTAAATATTAAAGGTATACAGAGCAAGCATAAAAACAGCATTTATCTACTACTAATCTTAACTTGCTGTTTTGATAGAATCAAATAAGAACTGAAGGAAACATTTTCATAGTAAAATAAAACTACCCATGATGAGGGCATATATATGAGAACATAATCTGCTTTTAGAACTAGCTGACTTACTAGCCAAACAAAGATGGGGAACATACACCCTCTGAAGAAAAAAGACTGTTTCTAGATTCTATGTCCTGGATTTCCAGATTTAATTACATGAAGATGGGTCTCTGGTAGGAATTCATATGAAGTTTTCGCAGCTGCCAAGGAACACAAGCTTCACTAAGACTGACTTCCAGGTAAATCACAAAATGGCCAGATAGTATATAAGCATAAACCCCTGCCAAACTGCATCCAAAAATAAAAAATTCTATGTCAACTGTGAAAGTGGAAAAGAGGGACCTTTTCTAATTCAACTAAGTGACTACTATGCATTAGTTCTCAACAAGATGGATCAGAAATTCATTGATATACAGAAATGTCTACATTTAAGTTCAAAAATATTTTTCACTTGCTCTCCTTGCAGCATTTTGCAGTGAGTGGATTTATCCTGAACACTATTTATCTGAAAAAGGGAAGCAATAAATTCACTCTCTAGACTAAACGAAGGCACAAAGGCCTGAAATGACTTGCTCAATGCTGGAGTGTTTAGTTTGGTCTATGCTTCAGCCATGTTCTCCCTTTCTTTCCCTTTTTGTTGATCAGGTGCTAGTATCACTTACTTTTGACGTAAACAGTACTTCCACTTGGCAAGACGACTACATTGGAGGCTGGACTGGCAGGTCTGGGGGACTTCACTGTTGCTACACTGCCACTTGGAACAGGGGTAGATGTTGGGGTTGAAGTGGTACTTGTGTAGGAATAGCAAACCACCACTGAAGAGGAGAAAAGACACCTTCCATATAACTGAAGTGCAGAATCCCATTATTCTATCACTATTTTTACAACTGAAATGGAAGCCAAAGACTTACTGGGTTTACTATCTATGGTTTTGCCCCTGCATTCCTGTTACTGTGGAATACTCCCCAGTTTGAGCTAAGCATGGCCATGAGATTAATGATCTTCAAAGACAACACAAAGATCTAAACTCCTATCCTCCCATCCCCAAAAATCTATGCTGCCAATGTGAAATTTTTTTGTATTGATCTTTTACTTTAAAATTTGTTACTTTTAATTTTAGCATTAATTCAATATGTTGGTCTTTTTGCTTGTCAGTAAGTGATCACATCTAGACTAGTAACTGATTGAAAAGTGTTATTGCCTCAACAATACATCAGTTGAAAAAACCAAAATATTCATTCAGTAGTGAAAAACTGATTGTGCTAATCAGCTTTTTTAAACCATTGCTTTTAAGAAATAACACAATGATACAGTACTTCTCACAAAACCAGGATAAAACAGCTTGTTTCAAGATTCAAGATAAAACAGCTTGTTACACATTCTCCAGTTGTATGAAGCCTAATTCAAGCCTGCTGAGCTACACTAGTTGGAATGTGTACTACCATTATTTAGAAAGCCTAGGAAAAACAGAAAGCAACCTTTTTACTTGTTCCCATAGTACATTTAATCTGAAGGAAAAAACCCAAAGTGGTATTTTCTTGATTTTAACCAAAACCTACTTGCACTCTTAAAACAAAACATGCTGAAACAGCTTTCATCACTTACAGAACTTTACAAAATCTAGCCATTAGTCCAAGTTTTTAGAGCTGAAGTTTACAGAGCTGAAGAAGTTAATCAGTGAATATCATTTCCTGACAAACTGGGTTCTTTTCATATTTCAGTTGCAAGAGTGTCAACAACACAAAGCAGTCAGATTAATGCTGCAGATACCACAAAGATATCTTTAAAAAAAGGGGTATTTTATATTTCTGTGAATAATGTTTGGTAAGAAAGATTTGGATTTTTTTATAGGTTCATAGAATGGTTTGGGTTGGAAGGAACTTTAAAGATCACCTAGTTCCAACCCCCTGCCATCAGCAGGGACACTTCCCACTAGACTGGGTTGCTCCAAGGCCCGTTAAAATATCTTTAATATTTAACACTTAAAATCTAAGACACCAGTTTCTATTGTGATGTTGTTTTTACATTCCCATAGATTGCAGCAGAACTCCATTTTTCTCTCACCTTCTTTGTTCCCAGTTTCTGCAGGAACTGGAAGAGACGCATTGTGCTGGATGGCTGCGTTGGCAACAGCATTGGCGGTGACAGTGAAAGCTGTTTGTGGCACAAGCCGTGGCATCAGCGGCACCAGCCGACGACCTTCTATGGACCACTCAGAAGAGCTGTTTGGTCCAGACATACTAAACAGAAATGCATGTACTGTAAGTATTTATACCAGTTTCCAAATACTCAGTATCCTATTTGAGTACATTTCTTTTCCAAGAGTGCAAGTCTAAAAGGCAGTTTAAGACATACTAGAGCACTAATACTCAACTTTATTTCATGAAAGCCATTGCATTTTGTCACCTGATATAAAACCCCTCCCATTTTAAATTGAAGAGTTGACTCTTCTTCTGTTGTTTTGTTGTGCAGAGCTGTTCGAGGGCTAGAGGTGTGTAAATGCCATACTCAAACCCCCTACATTAGGTTAGCTACTATTCAGTTGCTGTGCTGTCTACTTCTGGATTATGAAAATACCAAGAAACCAAACAGATATCATAAAATACTATTGAAATGGATTATGTTACAGGGAAAAACTCTCAGCTTCTAAGAGAAACTTTATTTTACCCCAACAGAAGAGTTTCTGATGCTTGTTAAAGTAGTCCCAAACAAGGTGACAGAACATGAGATTATTTAAATGCACCTTAAGCATCTTTCTAAACAGAAAGCTGTCTTCGGCTCTTAGCTTGCTCTTAACCTCAGTACTTACACCCACACTAGAATGTTTCATAAAAACACTCTTCTTATCTAGATGGAGAAATATTTTTGACTGTTTTACATGAGTCATTTGTCAAATCAGCAAAACCAAAATGGCAAATTATTTTTCAATGCTGTAATGTTTTTAAGCAAATCAACCCATTTAATGTATTAATATATTCTAAAAAATAACTTCTCACATGAAATATTTCAAGCAAATTGCAGCAAGAGCTACTACAAAGTAGTTTGTAAAATGCAGAGTATCTGCTCTGTTATTAAATCTTGGTATGCTTCAGCATTCCTCATACATATGCAGATAAAGAGAGCTACATAAGCTAAGGTAAAGATACATTTTAAAAACAAAAAATAAAGGGTACAAAAGCTAGCAAAGTAGACTTTCCTAATGACTTAAGAGAATTATGTAAGTCAAATACTATATTACCAACCATCACTCATAAGGAATCACCATAGGAAAAATAAAGAAAATCAGCACTTTGTCTGGATTATAATATATCATTGAAGTGCAACACCTCAGGGCAAACTATTTATGCTCTGCAAAAAGCTAAGACTAGAAGTACTACTTAAAAGGAAAACTTGATTCAAGAAAAGAATCCAGATTTGACAACTACATGCTTTTCATTATTCCCTCCCCATTTACTTAAAGGAGTGTAAGGACGTTGGTAGGTTTTGTTTGGTGAACAGCATACTTCTAAATCTTTAAACTTGAAAATTAAAACTTAAAGTCTTTTAAGCACTAAATCAGTATGCTGATTTTGACTAGACTTGGATCAAACAGTTGGTAACTCCAAGTGTCCTGCTATTCATATTATTTCCTTTCTTTCCTCTTCACAACACCAAAGCTACAACAGTCAAACCATTAAAAAGTCAACAGCTGTAACATAGAATAAGAAAAAAATACACTTACAATGCAGCTCTGTTTAAAGACAGTCCTTAACAGTAAGACTATTAAGTAATTACCAAAAATACATAACCACTTGGTCTACTGCTCCTCCACCTCTCAAAATCATGTGGAGCTTGTAAAGCAAATGCAAGGAAGAACCAGCCCAGCTGATGCCAGCACAGCAGCTGCATCGCTGAGAGTGGTGGACACTGATGTCATCAGCTTGTTGCAGCTTTTTCTGCTCTGACCATTTTTTCTTTTCTATGCTGATACTCTGTTTTCCGCTAATCTGCCACCTCTTTTCCTTTCTTTTTCTTTTCCATGTAGTTTTCTTTTTCCTCTTAATACAGCCTTTCCAAACTGATTAAAATGAAACTAAATGCAAAACAAAGAAACAAACAAAAGCAAACATATTCATCCTACTTAGGAGCATCTCTATTTTCTCCATTCTCTGTTTATTCTGGTCTATCTTACAGCACCGTCTCCATGCCAAAAAACTGTTTCTTACATTGCACTTGTACAGTGAATGGGATAGCCTTGGATCCAAAATGTAATGGTACTAAATAACTGTTTCTAGGTCCCTGTATATCTAATACAGTAATTCCTTCATCCATACAGTGTTTTAACTACTGGTTCTTTAAACCACCATCAATCATCAAAATTCTACCATTCAGTTAAGGCATAATGGATTTCCCAAAAGGTACTTTTGCAAATCAGTGCCAAAATTACTTGGAACTTACTTGTGTGCAATTGTTGTTAGTCGTTCATCATTTACTGCTCTCCGAACTTCAGCACGATGTCGCTCTGTTGAAATACTATTAAAAAAAAAAATAAAGCAATATATTTTAATCAGAGGAAAACATGAACATTCATCTAAAAATTCCAGCTAAAATTAAACTTATGAATAATTTATCTAAGAGAATAAAGGGAACAGGACTTCACATTTAAGAGACTGTCACTCAACCCTTGCTGTCACAGAGAGAATTAATCATATTATTGCTCAAAAATATTACTGAAGAATGAAAAGAACATTACTGTTCACGGGGTATCCTTGAAAAACAGCTAGAATCCAACCTCCTAATGAGATCAATAAATTTAAAGGATATAGCAGAGAAGTTCACACAGGATACACAGCATTCTTTCTTGAGGTACCTTGGGTTCAAAGACCTTGGAGTTCTACCTTGACAAAACCCCAAGCCAGTGTACATTCACGACCTGGCTGTAACCCTTTTAACACTCAGTATCCCAAAAAGTACCAACAAACCAGTAAGGCTTCTACCACTGAAGGATGGTTGTTTTCCTTATTAAAAACTCCAAGGAGAACAGGAATGAAACCTCGGAAACATGGAGAAAACTTCTCCAAATTCAGATTTACGCTGTGATCCCAGTGAAAGAAAAAGCATGTAACACCTTAAAAGAAAACAGGTCATAGTTCTTAGATTGAAAAGATCAGGGTTACCTAAGCACTTTAGAGAGTTCTCCAAGAAGATCCTTCTTCTCTTTTGTAAGGTCTCCCTGTGCGCGTAAGGCACTGATGACACCTGCATAGGCCTCCAGTTCTGAAAAATCAGAGTGAATAATATTTCCATTTAATGCTCACAGCAAAGGGGAAAAAATGTTGTTTTTCATGTTACCGACAGCATTCTAATAATTTTCAAAGTCATTAAGGGTAACATGTCTTTCAACGATTTAGTGCTATTTCAAAAGAGATTGATGATTTGGAACTCTCTCAGTCAATTACTCTGCAACATAAAACACTTCTATGAAACAATCCTCTGTCTCATCACAGAGGATTATCTAGTTTACAAACCCAAATGAATGTGTCAAGCTCTCTCTGACCTGAAATTTAGGCAAAAAGCTTGAGGAAACTGTTTAGAGTAGTTCAGAGTTCTCTTCACACGTATCATTATTATGAGCTTTATGGAAAAGCTCAGCTTGGAAAAAGAAATACACTATCAAAACAGCAACTGGTTTTCTTGGAATGCCTTTCCCTAAGCAGCATGGAGAACACCAGCTCTAGTTTGTTAAACGTGATCATCATAATCTTTTATGCCTATTTACTTGATATGGTACAACTGCTTGAATCTGAACGTAATGCAACACAATGAATTAACCCTGCTCAACACAAAATAAACAACCCAGCTGTTCTTAAACATAGAACTACTACAAAGACTAACTCACAAAAATACAACTCTGATTTACCAGAAATGCGTAATTCCAGGTGACTGAGATGTTATGCCATCAGCACTTTAAAAAAAATCGAAAAGTAAAAGGCTACTGATATTTTTGAAGTTTGTCCTGCCAGACAGGGTGAAGATACATCTAATGCAAATAATGAATCCTGCTAACTTGGCAAAGAATGACTTGCTATTCTCAGCTTCACGCTGTCCAGGGAAACCCAAAACAAAAATTCTCTTGATCCTTATATAGGTGCCTTTCATTTGACACTTCCATTTCAGCAGCCAAACCAAACAAGCCCACAACAGATCCCAGTTACCCAAAACCAAGAATATAAGATGCAGGCCAAAACCTAACATTGCTGAAGTTTGCTGCAAAAGAAAAGACTGATGCTTTTCTGAAAAGTTTCCATTTAGGATTCCAAAGAGCTAATTTCCAAATGGAATCAAGGAATTGTGCTGAAAAGAAGTTCTGCTGTCCTGTCCCAATTAAGTAGATAAAACAAAAAGCAGAGTAATTTTGGTTAACTATGCAGCCTGCACAGGGATGCTGAGTGACCTACAGAAGCATTTACAGCCTCAGTTATAAAACATTCAGTAATTAATGCAATGGTTATTACTAATATCAACATTTATTTAGACAATCATGTTACAATATTCATTATACTAATTATTTTCCTCTGTTAACAACTTAAAGTAATTCTCAGATGCAACCATGTAATTATTTATCAAGGGCATACTTTTTTTTCCTTTTACATTACAAATAAAGAGCCTCTACACTATAGCTGTAAAAATGCACATTCTGGTCTTTTGGAAGCTAGTAAGGATTACGGAACAGCTGTAACTTCCTCCCCTTTGTGTTTATGCAGCAACACAAAACACATGAACTAGCTAAAATGGGTTTGGCAAGTAAATATCATTATTGTTAGTGTTAGGTGCTACGATCATCACCTCGTTCAGTAATAAACCACGACCAACACCAGGTCCTGCATACCTCAAGATGCATTTCAGCCTCACCTACATCCCTGCTTCACTCCTTACAGAGTACTCCCACTACTGCTGTACCATTAGCCAAATTAGATGTTGGGCTGTGAGCTGGAAAAGCAGGACCCTCTAAAGTAGATGGCTATTGCTGCATGTGGCTGTCACACAGCTATTGCTGCCACTGCCTGTGCTCCTTCAGCCCCCAGTCCCGTGGTGCGCCTTCTCTCTGCTCACAGAGGCAGGGCCCCCTTGTGGGGACGCAGCTCATGCCAGCAAAACAAAAATTATTATTTTTGAATTTTTTTTTCCTTCCTGTCAGCCTAGGTTATGTCATGGAAGGAGGTGTAGCTGCAGTTCTGTTTGGCTCAGCTGCACCAGCACACCGCCGTTAGCTCGAGTGAAAGGTTTTTTTCCAGGCTTCCAGCCAGCACAGCTACATTAATGAAACTTAGTAGCAAAATCTGGTCAAAAGCTTTTGGCACTCTGAGCTTCCTCCTAGTTTCTGTACTTGAGCCTTGTTTAAGACTTAGGGTTGTCACCTTATCAGACCGTACAGCTTGTTGCAACCTTGCGTGCAACATCTGCATCACTGTTCCAAGAGCACGCAAATCCCATATTCCAAACAAATCAAATAAAAAGGGCAAAGGGAGGGGAAAAAAAGTTCTGAACTCTCAAAAAATAAAATCGATGGCTCCACCATGTATGAGAACCTTGGCACAGCTAAGAAATACAGCACATCATCTCTTAGCAGTCAAACAAAATGAGAACAAGAAAAGCTGTCACTTGACAGTCACAGGAAGTTAGAGGGAGCCTCAACTTTCTCCTTGACATCATCTCCTAGATTATGGTCCTCAGAAGAAACTCTGTAAAATATAAGGCTTTCTTCTTTTTCCATCTAGTATCATTTAAGTTGCAAAACCCCAAATCCTTAATTACACAAATTCAGCCATAAGAACTCAAAACCAACTATGCCAGAACAGATCAAAGGTCTAACAAAGGATTCTCTCCCCTGCAGTAGCCAAAAGCAGGTAAGTGAGCAAAGAGCAAACGTTTTTAGTACTTTCCAAAACACAGAAGCATCTCTCCTCATACACTTAGATCTACAAAGACAGAGCACAAAAATATCTTCCACTGTCTTGGGCAGGGGGCTCAAATACTGAGCTACATTTGAAACAATGAAAAAGATTCCTGTGGTTATGGCTGTTGAGTGAGGCCATCATTTTCCCACTTCCCTGACAACCTGTGTAACTGCAAATCACAAACAGCATTTTATTAAATCCTGTTTTATGTCTTCACAATAATAACTTCAATACTTGATTCATCCCTACAGAGGCAGTTAAACCAGGATTCCACTATTCCACCATGTTTTTTGGGGTGTCTAATAGGTGTCTAATATAGAACTGAGGAGAAAAAAAACCAATCAAAAGCCACAACAAAACAGGGAAAACAAACAACCCCAAAGGTTCTCTTTGAAAAATCTGCTGCATGCTAATAGTGACAGAAAAACCCAGCCCTGCAACACAGCAACTAGGACATCCAAGAGAGATTCAACCACATCAAAACAATTCTTCTCTACTCATTTTGCCAGGGCTGAGTGCTGGCCAAACATAACTTTAAGCCAGTGCTGTCAAACCAATGACACATGGAAAACGCAGGAAATTACTTGCAAGTTGCCTGTAGACATATTTAAATATTTCATGCAAGCAGCATGAAGGCAAATCTTAAAAGGGCAAAATACAGACCCACAAATTGTATCTTACTGTACCCAGTTTGCGAAGGATCCTCTTGCACTCATCCCTACTGAGGTCCAGAAGAGTAGGCCACACCACAGGCATCCTTCCCTTGTGTCTGTGCTCCCACAGAGCTCAGCCTCGCTGAAAAAAGGAATATAAACGCTCAAGCCCATCATTTCTTGATTTCCCAAGCCGATTAATGTAAACTCCTCAGCCTGTTCACAACTCCACCGACACATTCGCTCCCATCCCCGCCGCAATCTTTGTAGTGGCATGAAGGAATTCGGCAGTTTCACAAGAGCATGATGGACTTCCTATGCTCTCTAGCTCAAATGCATCACCCAATCCTTTTTACGGTGTCCTGTCTCCTTCTGAAGCCTATTTTTTTCAGGCTGAAACGCTCTCCGAAATGATGTTTAAGTCTCCTCCCTCTCTTTATGCAGAGTACCTATTAAAAGAATTCTTCCAGCGAACCGCACGCTCCCCTTCCCCCCGGAGAACGCGTTTTGCGCCAGCCTATATTATATGACAAGATGGCAAAAACACCGTGTGTGAAAATTTGCTCTCCACATACCAACAGCAGCCCCCCCCCCAAAAAAAAAATCAGCCAAACACGGAAACACCTCGATCCCAACGCAGCGAGACTCCGTGGGTGGCGGGGAGAGAGGGCGCATCTCCGCGATGCGACGAGGATAATAAAGGAAAAAGAGCAGCCGGAGGCGAGTTGGGCAAGCGGGGCTTGGGCCGGGCAAGGAACGGGGGTGGGGAGGGCTGGGCACCGGGAACAAAAGCCCTGACGCCGTCGCAGCTTCCAGCGTGGGCTCGGGAGGG
>NW_005054397.1:1266055-1274342 GCF_000277835.1 Geospiza fortis | reverse complement strand
CGTTTACTCGGGCCAAGATGGCGGACGAGCGCGCTGCGCATGCGCGGGCGCCGCGAGGTACGCTAGGAATTGTAGTCTCTGCCGCCCCTCTGCCGTGGGGAGCTGGAAGAAACGGACGCCAAGATGGTCACGCCAATGAACACTGCGCATGCGTAATGACGATGAGCATGCTGGGAACGATAGTTCTCTCAGTGTTGACGCATGGGAAGCTGCGCCCACCGTCCCGCCGCGGCTCGGCGGACGGGTACGGGCAACCGGAGGGGACAAAATACGTTGCGCGTTTTCTGCCCGGGCTGGGGCGCGCTAGCGCGGTTCGAACGCAGCCGCGTACCGCAGAACTCCAGGAAATAACAGCTGGCCAGCACTCCTGGAACGAAATATGGCAGGGCAGAACATCACCCCGACGCCATTTGGCTATTTGCAGTTTTCTCACTTAAAACGGATGCAGGTGGCGCGCGGGGCTGCAGCGAAGCGCCTGCAGGGAACAATAAAGGAATAAATTCCGCACCTACATCCCCGTCACAGCCGCTCCGAGTGTCTCTGTTCCCCCGAGCATAGCAGCCACCTGCACCGCGTGAAAAATGTGTATTTTATGATTGGCTTTTCGCAAATATTAAAATGAATATTATATGTGTTATGTCAGAAAGTTATGTTGTATTAATTTCTTAAGTAGTGTGTTAAATATAGTTTTGGGTTATAACATAAGGTTAAAATAGAAACTATGCTATGTAAGATACTTTTTTTAAAGAAAGGACTCTCAGCGAGATAGCAGCCAAAGGACACCTAAATCTTTCAGAGAAAGAGAATGCATTCCTCCATTATCAGAAGAAACAAACTTCTTCCTGCCTCGCCATGAAGACGCCCTTTGGATTAATAGGAAGAAGCTGACACTGACCAGACAGAATCCTGTATTTGAATGGAATTTATGCATCATGTATGAGGTGTATGAATATGTAACAGGCTATTGTTTTTAAGGGTTAATCCTCTGTTAATGGGGGTCCTTTTTCAGGCTTATTTTGCCCAGAAAAAGGTACCCAGACTGCCCATAACCCTTTGTATGTATTGTCTCATATTGTCCTAATCCAAAGTGTTCAAATTTTTATTACTCTAATCATATTGCTATTTTTATAACCAAATGATCAAATTTTTTTATAACTCAAATGATCAAATCTGATGGTGACTTGATGAGCAACACTCTTCAAGTTGTTGTGATCTCTCTTGTGCCTTCATTTCCCACTTTTGTAATGCACTTTAACAACAGACAATGATATATAACAGCTGGGCATTATGTGTAGGGTGGTGAGGCCCTGGCACAGGTTGCCCAGAGAAGCTGTGGCTGCCCCATCCCTGGAAGTGTTCAAGGCCAAGTTGGATGGGACTTGTAGCAACCTGATCTAGTGGAAGGTGTCCCTGCCCATGGCAGGGGGCTGTAACCAGGACATCTTTTAGGCCCCTTCCAATCAAAATCACTCCAGGATTCCATGATTAATTTTATAAAAGCATGCTGCTGAGTATTCTTTTTAAGAATACTCTCAAGTATATACATTTAAACAAAATCTGTTCCTCCTTTCAAAAGGGGAAAGAAATGACCATCAATCTCTACTACTTTTTGTTATGTTCTCTACAACCCAACAATTTCAGATTCCCCATTGGCTTAAGTAATACGAATCTCATAAATAACACACACTGGTCTAATTAATCACTCCTTTTGGGTGCTAACAGAATATTCTGTCTCACCACACTTATTTTTGTCCCCAAAGACAATGGAAGAGAGAAGGAAGTAAGGTGGGAAGCCTCAGCTGTGAGATGGCCCAAGGAAGAGCTCTGATTTTCCCAGAGAGGTGATTTGTATGCAGCTCAGGTCACCAGGACAAAGCTGTGTTTCTCTGCTCTTTAGGAGCTCATAGGAAATGAGTGGAGCAGCCTCGCTGTAGTTCTCACTGGGTTATTAACTGCATCTCCCCTTGCATCACTGCAACCTGATTGATACAGGCTCTGCAATAATCTCTTTTCTTCAGAACAGCTTTTCATGGGTAGAAGAGAGGTGCTTCAGCTTGGTACTGTATGGGAACCAGGCACAGATAGGACAGCTGCTGCTTTTAAGAGGTAAACAGTGAATTTCCAGCTTCCAAGAGACTTATGCTAGTAATTTTAAAAGTATAATTGGAAAATCAAGGGAAAAAATGTATTTGTTTCAGTCTGCCAACAATTGAGAAAGTAGTATTAAAAATCCACTATGCTTTTGATACTAAGATGAATGTAACACATATTGTAATTTCAAATTTTACAGAATTTAAGGGTAATTTAAAGTATCTTCCATGTCTTGCATAAGAGAGAAATAGACTAGATTCTAATATAAGTTAAAATATTTCTTGGCCTTTTTTTGTTTCCCAGTGGAGTTTCCACTTATCTTAACAGGTTATTCAGCAACTCAATACATTTTCCTGCCATGAGCATCCTATTTTAATGTCATTCTTCTTCCTTCAGACCACTGCTAATCTCTCTTCCTCCTCAAACACTTTCCCATCACATTTTTCCTCCTGGCTAAGAGAAAAGCAGAATCCTCAACAATGTCTAGGTGCTGGCAGCTTGCAGAGGAGCTTTTTATACACAGCCTCTTCAGACACATTGTCAGCCAGGACTATTTGTATTTAAATTCACAAAGAGATTTCCACTACTTATACTAAAGATAGCTTAGTGCTGCCAATCAATAGATATTTCCCCTCCTACTGTAAGTAATACATATTCTATTCATCAAATGCTTTTATTTTACAAATCCTAACAGCTTCTGAGCTGAAAGAATCTTAATTCAGCAAGCATTAAAAATGGATCAAAATGCCACTGTGTATTGAGTTAAGCATCTATTTAAACACTTTGCTACACTGAGGCAAAAACTCAACAACCTCAGCTAATGAAAAAAATCACTTGTGACATTTTGCAACATATCAAAGAGGGAATTAAGCCTGGCACCCTCAGCAATTTTGGGAGGCAGATCAAAACCTCCATCCTCTTTGTGGCTTGCTGTACTGGCCAACAACATACAAACTTGCTTGCTCAGAACAGGAAACTAAACAATGAAGCAAAGTATTGAAGTTATTGCTCCACTGAGCCACTTGAGTCCTTATCTACGGCCACATATGTGTTATAGAAACGCTGGGTATCTCTAACAAGCTTCTGCCATTCAAAGAACATCAATCCCAGATCAGCAATTAGCAGAATTCAGTCACACTGGGAGCCAATTTGCACTGTATTCTAGGGAAGCTTGCATTTTGTCTTTCAAGTTGCACTTTTAACCCATCCACGGAGCGTCTGTTGCTTTAAAGTTCAAATCAACTCACCAACAAATTACTTGCTGGTGAGGGGCTTGGAACACAAGCCCTGTGAGGAATGACTGAGGGAGCTGGGGGTGTTTAGCCTGGAGAAAAGGAGACTCAGAGGGGACCTTATCACTCTCTACAACTCCCTGAAAGGTGGCTGTAGCCAGGTGGGGGCTGGTCTCTTTTGCCAGGCAGCAATGGACAGAACGAGAGGACACAGTCTCAAGCTGCACCAAGGGAAATATAGGTTGGATATTAGGAAAAGTTTTTTACAGAAAGAGTGATAAAGTACTGGAATGGCCTGCCCGGGGAGGTGGTGGAGTCACCATCCCTGGATGTGTTTTTAAGAAAAGACTGGACGTAGCACTCAGTGCCACGGTTTAGTTGAGGTGTTGGGGCTGGGTTGGACTCAATGATCTTGAAGGTCTCTCCCAACCTCGTGATTCTGTGAACCATGTGGACAGAAGTATCTTGGGGCTCACAGTTACTGTGAATAGATACTTCTGGATACAAATCTACAAAACTTGCTCTGTAGGATTAATCCGATATCCATTTAGGTCTTACACTCGGGTTATCCCAACAACAGGGCTGTAAGGCTTGGAAGAGAAATGTAGCAGCAAAAAGAATCATGGAAGCATTTCAGACTTTAAATATTCTCTTGCAAATAAATTTTTCATAGCAGGAAACCTGCAGGGGTATTCTATCACACTAACAGTACTCTCAGAAAATTAAGGCATATCAACTTTCACCTTGGGAAAGTGACATACAGTCCATTTCCAGAAGCAAACAGAAAAAGTTATTTTATACCCACTATTATGTGAAAGGAAATCCTGTATTTAAGATACAACTAACCCTTGAAAACACAGAGAAAAGAAACACTAACACACAAAATTCCTTTAAGAATAGTTTATTAGAATACAGCTTATATGTTCAACACTAATACAGTACATAATCCCTGTTAAATGTTCTACAGACACACCTGGAAACATACTGTGAATAAGACTTGAATAATCAAGAGGATTATTTAAAATATATATGTACACTTCAGAGGCTACTGTGCAGGAAGAACAGTTTCAGGAATTTCTGCATTCTACAACAGAACGTAATTTTTGAAATTTCCAAGTAAGTAGTAATGTAAACTAATTATTATTTTTAAAGAAAGTGCTTCTAGTATTACTACTGGGTTTTGAAAATTTTCAAGTCTATTTTCTTTCCATTATGCAGAAAGCACTTAAGAATAAGTCTCCACATAAAAACCACCATCCAGCAGACCTCAGTAAGTCCACTTTATAAACAAGTCCTTACCTTCATTTCATTTCATTTCATTTCATTTCATTTCATTTGGATAGGTCCTATGCAAATATACATGTATCTAGAAGGTAAGAGCCATAACATACTTGTATAGTGCTTCAAATGGTACAAGCAATATCAATGGAGACTTTGGTCAGAAGTGGCAGCTCAGAAATATGTGCAATGGCAAATTTAATTTTAATACAGCCATTCTAGTTTGGCTTCCTCAGAGCCCCAAAAAGGAGTTTAGCATGCCAGTACTTCTGTTTCATGAAGCAATTTGGAGGACAAAAGGTCTTTCAATATTGGGCAGAACATACAATTTTCTTAATAGTTATGTGAGAAGAAATCTTTTTCCTACTGAAACAGATTTTCAGTTTTTTAAAATTCCTCTAACATAATGTAATTGTGCTCCTATACTATTGCTACAATTGAAAATGATCCTGCTGTCTTTTTTTTTTTGTGTTTCCTTGTATCAGCATGAACATTTATGCAACCTGCACCACAGATCAGATGGCACTTATCTGGACTAAATCTAACCTGAGTTTATTTAAAAAACGATTACTTATCTGATTAACTCATTTATACAGTTCACTGTCCATGAATGTTGGTGACTGCCAAGTAAAGTCAAACCAATGGGGTGCAGCAGTTTTCTTTAGCATTAGCTTAAATGACTACTCAAAACTACTTCAGCTACATAGACAAGATAGAATTCAGGCAAACAATTCATGCCAAATAAGCAGGTGTTATTATGATTGGTCATGAACACTTGATGACAAGACTTCCTCATGTAAAAGACAGTTTTAATCCTGCTCACACTAAACAAAGAAAGCTTAAAATAGTTGAAGCTCAAAAGGAATCAAATGAATAGGGTTTTTTTTTGGTTGTTATTTTTCCTTTATGCACTCTTTTGAAAACTTAATACTTTTGACCATTTTGTGTCTTTGGATTGTGGTTCCCAGAGCCCAGCACATCTCCAGGACAGTAGGACTTTTTATGTGAAGATACATAAAGGATCTATCACAGCTGAATTCTTAAAACTACAGCAGTATTACACCTGAAACAATCATCACTTGCCATCAGCATTTGTAATTTCACAGGTGCTCTACCTACTTTTAAACAGGACATATTTGGTGAGGGAGCCCTTACCCACTTCCTACCATCCAGTTTTCTGTATCCTGTTTTTTTCCTAAGCTTTATTTTATTTTTACCTAATAATGTCTTCTGACCAGGACAGCCTCTATCTAATTATTTCATTACTTGAAAAGCTTGTGGCTTTTACCATTACTTCTTCAAGTACCGGAAAGGAGGTTTAGCCAGGTGGGGATTAGCCTCTTCTCCCAGGCAACCAGTGACAGGATGAGAAGACAGGGTCTTAAGCGGTGCCAGGGAAGGTTTAGGTTGTACATCAGGAGGAATTTTTTTCATAGAAAGGGCGATTAGATATTGGAAGGGTCTGCCAAGGGAGGTGGTAGAGTCACCATCCCTGGAGATGTTTAAGGAAAGCCTAGATGTGCTCTGGTCTAGTTGACAAGGTTATGATCTGTCATGGGCTGGACTCAATGATTGCAGAAGTCTTTTCCAACCTAATTGGTTCAGTGATTCTGTGTGGGATCATCCATCAGGCTGCAGAGTAACAACATCCTCCTAGAACCAAATAAAAGAGAGTAGACAAGAGAACACCATTACGACCTCCATGTCCACCCTACGCTGAGTTTTAAAGCAGACACAGTGTAGCACATATACAGATGGGAAGCAGCCCTGCCCTGCTCCATTCACCCCTCTGTGAGTTTCCTCAGGGAGGGAAACTAAGCCCCAAATGATCAGAACTGTAACAATGATGTTGGCTGGCCAGTTGGAGACCTGTGGGTGGTGACAAGGAGCTGTAAGCAAAGAGAGGGGGGAAACCAGTTGTGGAGTTAATGGGGGAATGGGACGTACTGTGCTTGGAGAGTGGGTGTTAGATGACAAAACTATGTAAGGCTGCAAATACATGAATGAAGAAAAAGGGATAATGGGGCAGGAGAGAGCAGGGAGACCAGGCTGACATGAATAAGTTGGACTGGAGAAGAAAGAGCTGTGGAGGAGAGAAAAGTGCTTGTCTGTACAAAAAATGTTACAATCCCCCCTCCTACACTGGGTTTTGGAGTGGCCATCGTGGAACACACACACGCTGTCACATGTGCACACACACTTGGTGTCACACGTGAGCACGCGGCATCACATGCACGGTGCAACACATGCACGTGCTGTAACAAGTATGCACACACAGTAACACACACACACACGGTGTAACACACACAGGGCATAGCCCATGCGCACCGTGCAACACATGCGCGTGCTGTAACAAGTATGCACATGCCGTAACACACACACACACACATGGTATAACACACACAGGGCATAGCCCATGCACACAGTGCAACACATGCACGTGCTGTAACAAGTATGCACACACAGTAACACACACACACACACATGGTATAACACACACAGGGCATAGCCCATGCGCACCGTGCAACACATGCGCGTGCTGTAACAAGTATGCACATGCCGTAACACACACACACACACGGTGTAACACCACGGCGTAACACATGTGGTGAAACACGCACACGGCGCAACACCTAGACGGTGTCACACAGCCACACACATGGGGTGGCACGCATGGTGTGACAAATATGCACACACTGTAACACACACACACGGTGTGACAAATACGCACACGTCATAACACACACGCACAGTGCAATGGACACCCACGTGTGCAACAGACACACGTGGTTAACACACACACACGCAGTTGACACATGCACGGTGTGTGATTGACACATGCTGTTAACACACGCACGGTGTGACAGACAAGCGTGGTTAACACACGCACGTTGTAAGGGACACGTGGTTGACACACGCACGGTGTGATGGACACATGGATGGTGTGATGGACACACGTGGTTAACACACTTATGGTGTGATGGACATGCACGGTGTGACAGACATGCGGTTGACACACGCATGGTGTGATGGACACATTCCGTTAACACGCGCACGGTGTAAGGGACACGCATGGTGCGATAGACACACTCATGGTGTGATGGACATGCACAGTTAACACCGCATGGTGTGATGGACACACGCATGGTGTGACAGACACGCCATTAACACACGCACGGTGTGTGACGGACACACTTGGTTTAACACACGCACGATGTGTGACGGACACACACAGTTAACACACACACGGTGTAAGGGACACACGCACGGTGTGATGGACACACACGGTGTGTGACGGACACACTTGGTTTAACACACGCACGATGTGTGACGGACACACACAGTTAACACACACACGGTGTAAGGGACACACGCACGGTGTGATGGACACACACGGTGTGTGACGGACACACTTGGTTTAACACACGCACGATGTGTGACGGACACACACAGTTAACACACACACGGTGTAAGGGACACACGCACGGTGTGATGGACACACACGGTGTGTGACGGACACACTTGGTTTAACACACGCACGATGTGTGATGGACACACACGCCGTTAACACAAGCACGGTGTGACACACACGCACGGTGTGATGGACACACACGCCGTTAACACACGCACGGTGTGTGATGGACAGACGGACGGAGTGTGACAGACACACGCCGTTAACACACGCA
>NW_005054397.1:1243329-1265164 GCF_000277835.1 Geospiza fortis | reverse complement strand
CAGGTAGGGAGCCCTGCATTGTGGGGGCCCGAGCAGGCTCAGCACTGGCTCAGGCAGTGAAGGTCCATCAGTCCTGCTCTCTGTGTTAGGCGATGAGGTGTGTGCGTGGCAGATGGGACACTCCTGCGACGGGGAGGAACTGTCACAGGATTGCTGGGATGGTGGCAAAGCGTCATGACCGACAGCAGAGGTGATGGGAGAAATTCCCAATGGGTGAAAAGCACTGGTAGAGCAAAAAGTGTGTGAGTGAGAGACACTGGAAAATACTGTGAAAGATAAATCTTGTACTTAGACATAGAAACCCCCATGTAAAGGTTCACCCTTAAATCGAGATGACACTGTTAAAATCACTTGATTTAACGTGATGCTCACAATATTGAAGGGGGTATAGGCATAGAGCAATACCAGTTACCTCTTTTCTAACAGTCGATAGTTAAGGCTGGGCTTTTCATGATTTATACATGATACTTACTTCCTTTCTTCCTTGAGGCTGCTTGACCTGATTTTTGGAAAAATCAAAACCCCGTGGGAATTATGCATATGTAGTATTTCCTAAGGAAACAGACCCTCCAAGCAATTTCAAATGAAGATACAAAAAGCTTATATAGGTAGTAGCTGCTCTCTAAAGTTGTGATTTTGGATATGTTATGAAGTTCTCCTGCATGAATGCAAGGCCTTGCATTCATCCAGGAGAACTTCATAACATATCCAAAATCAGGTCTGTCTATCCAGACCTCTTTATGTCTAGTACATGCAAGATATTGTAATACAATCCATGCTTTTGCTTTAATAAGAACTGAAATAAAAGTGCTTGCTTACCTACTCTTATTCTTTCATTTTCATGATTTGCTCTTACTGTTGTCTCTTTCTACCATCTGTCCTTTGAGACCCTTAAAAATCTCACACAAAGGAATGTCTGCAGTTTGTGTGGAATTGAAGAAAATTGGCGCTGTCTGAGCTTCAGTCTTAATTTGTAAGAGGTCCATGCTGTAAAATGTGAGTCACATCAAGCTGTACAGAATTCCTCAGTAGATGACAGTTTGCTGTATGAAGAAAATACCCTCTGCAGTTTATGATTTTTTTTATGGAAGGACATTTTGAATGAGTGTTTTGCATGGTAGCAATGCAGAGAGGTATTTAAAGGTGTGTGACTAAATTATTACATTTTAAAGATTAATTTTTTAAAACTCTGTTTTATAAACCATAGGATGGTTTGGGTTGGAAGGAACCTTAAGGCTCATCTCATTCCAAGCCATGGGCAGGTACACCTTCCATTAGACCACCTTTCTCCCAGCCAACCCTTGAAACACTTCCAGGAATGGGGCAGCCTCAGCTTCTCTTGGCAACCTATGCCACGGCCTCCAAACTGTCACTGTAAAAAATTTCCTTCATATATCTAACCTAAATTTCCCCTCTTACAGTTTGACGCCATTTCTCTGTGTCCTGTCACTACAGTTCCTGATGCAGAGTTCCTCTTCTACTTCTCTGTAAGGCCCCTTCAGACCCTGGAAGGTGCTGTGAGGTCTCCACACAACCTTCTCTTCTCCAGGCTGAACAGCCCTGACTTCCTCATCCTGTCTCCATATGGGAGGTGGTCCACTCCTCTTGCCAGCTTTGTGGACTTGGTCCAGCATTTCCATGTCTGTCTTTTTATTGGGGCATACTGTACACAGTATTTCAGATGGGGTCTCACAAGATGGGCAGGAGGAAGGAGAAGCTATACATAAACTGTTTATAACACCTTTGAACTCTTAAAAGCAGTCAGTGACAAAGATGATGTTCTAAGTTCTCAAAAAGCTCCCCCATTAATATTTTACAACTTTCTGTCCAAAGTTGATAATCTATTCTATTTTACCAAGAGTATTTAGAGACTGATAAATCCATGCATCCATTTGGTTTTACAGACTTGAGGGTGTTTTATTCTGTGGGTTGGTCTACAGCAGTCTGCAGATGGAAATGAAAAGATGTTCCTTCTACTGCTTGCTCTCACTTTTGTAGGTCAGACTGGGATGGTGAGCAAAGTGCATTGTCCCAAAATGTTATTTGAACTTGGCAGCTTACAGTGGGAAAGCTGAAAATAAAGTTGTTAGAATACATCTTAAAATAAATTTTAATTTAAGAAAAATCATTGCTGGTAAATGCATAGTCTGAGTAAATTGTTTCTACTACCTTACTGTTTTCTGTGTTTCCATAATAGCTGGGTAATTGCCTTTAATGTTTTCCCAGTTCAGTGCTAAGCAGTTCCAGTTAGACATTCCAAGTCTGATCTTTCAGGTGTTAGGAAGTCAGTGAGAGCTAACCTGTTAAGATTACCTTCTTTCATTTTGGCTTCTTAAGATAAAGGGTTCAGAGATCAGCCTTTGGAGAAGAACCACCAGTATTTAATGGTGGGTACGTTGTCTTTTCATATCAAACTAGTGTAAGTAGCCTCTGCTACCTCCATAAGGTTTACAATTTTATGCAGTCTAGGCAGTGATCCTCACAGTAAGATATGTTTGTTTAGCTCTCATCTGTGATTGTGGCTCTGTTCATCATGGTAGCTCAAGTTCCAGCTGAGATATGAGTGTTTAGAACAAAATACTTCTTAAGCAAAGAGATGCTGTTCTGCTGCAGTTGACCAGTAGTGAGGTAATGTATCCTCTAGCTGCAACTCAGTAAAATGCCATTTCAGCTTCCATGAGATGTCAGCAGATCTCTGAAAATGTAAAGTTCGTGACTGAAGAAACCTTCTTAAAAGCTAATGAGCAATGCCTAAGAGGTATGAAGGAAACTTTCCTGCCTGACCATTCAGGAGCCACACTGGGAGTCCCTTTGCACAGCCCAGTGACTTTAATTGCTACGAGCAAAGCCCCTCCAGGGCAGGTGGCTCCAGTGAAACAGAGTGCCCTGGACATGCCACACTCATGGTGGCAGACAAGTTTCCCTTTCAGCCTCAACCCTGGGTTCTGGGTTTTCTGTAACAATCTCAGATGTCTGGTTCCTTTCAGCACTTTAATCGTAATGTGGTAACAGCTTGAGCTGTTGGCTCTGGGGATTGACCCTGAACCAAGAACTCCCTGGGCTTTTATATCCTTACAGTCTCTACACCCATTCTGTGAGTGCTGCCCTTATGTACAGCATTATTCCAAGTACAAATATAACAAAGCTAACAGCATTACCATAGGGTAGAGTACAACGTTATAGATTCCTGTGCACAAATACTTAAATGATTACCCATAAAAAAATCACAATCAACTGGCTGATCATCCACTACTCGTTTGATGTGAGAATGGTGTAGCCAGTTTCCTTACCTAAAACTTACAGCAAATAGTACATGGCAGTATATGGTTCTTCCTATTTAACTTCCAATTTGGATTTTACTGAAAATACCTTAGTTAATCCTTCATCTCCAGATTGTATGTCATGTAGCTGTATTTTGTTTTATTTATTATTTTGTGTGAAGTTTTCTCCAGCCATTTATTTTCTAAGAGGCTGGTCCTGGATATAATTCTCTGCCAAACGCTATTCCTGTCAATGACCACTCTAGAGTTTGGTGAGAGTTATTTCCAATATCCTGCTATCCCACAAAAGGCAGCAGCCACATAGTACTACTCCTAAACTCCAGGCCATTTTACATCTACCTGACTACAAGTTTGAGCAGTTTTATTATTTCTTTGTTTCACAGGAGCCTTTGGTATGAGCTGGACAGTGTACTAAAGTGATTTCTCCTGTAGCTTCCAGCAGCACTTGTGTTTCAGTTCCATTAGATACCTTCTTTTCTGCTGAAGTAAAGAACTGTGGTTTGCTCCTTCAGTAGCGTAGATGTATGATGCTCTCCAAAAGCTTATTTAGAATTAGTACAGTCACTCATTAATTACAACTTCACCAATTACATCTCTCTTCCTAATGCAAGTTAATTCAGCCTCTTGGGCATTCACGAAGGGTTGTAGAGATTCTGCTTTATGCACTCCAAGTTTCCCATTCCTGTGTAGCCTGTGTGTCATTTGCCATTCATGTATGAGGATCCATTGGAGAATGGGGTTAGATCCAAGTTCTCTGGAGACTGATCATGCATATCTCCCTGTAGGTAGCTGAAGTGAAACACTACCTGAGCACATCATGATGCAGCTCACTGTTAAAGGGAATGGGAAATAAAGTTATGGATAAAAAAAAAAAATCTCAAACTAATATGTGTATTTAAAATAATTTATTCACAACTGTATGCTCTCCATGGGGATGATACTTGTGAAGCATGTTCAGGTAAAAGAATCAGGTTCATTTCATGTATGCATGGTTGTTGGGTGACTTCGACCTAAGTTTGCTCCTTTTCATGGTAATTGCTGTTGCTGCTATTGCTTTTAACGTAGGAGCTATTCCCTGCTGCTACAGCATCCAGTTGAGTTGAGTAGTAAGACTCAGGGCAGTCTTGTGGATGTAGGTTTTGCATAAGGACTTCACAAGCTCCATAAACCTGTCTTCTCATGCAGAAGTAGTTGAATACTGAAAGATTTGATTAAAGGTAATACATAATTTTATTCTAAGATTGTAAGTTCCACGACCTGGCTTCAGAGATCTCTCATCTCTGTCCATCTGGGACCGTGCTGACCCCCCGACACTCCTACATAAGATCTTTCTAGTTGCTTCTTGGATAATACCATGCAGAGCTGTAGTGTGTGATCTCAGGGGTCTGACTTCCTTTTTCTTTGTATTCCATTGCTCAGAGAGTGTTCTATTAGGAACCAAAGTCACAGTGAGACTGAGGGGCTGAATTCAGACTCAGATGGAGTTTTCAGGTTTGAGTTCAGTCATATAACCTGTCGTCTCCTTTTAGTCCTGTAGCTCCTTGAGAGAATGTCAACATTTCAGCCTTTGCCATTAGAGCTTCCTGAATTTCCAGAGCTCTGGTTGCTGATACGCTGCTCCAGTGGGTTGAGAAGCTTGGTGCCCATGTCTGATCCATGATATGAAAGAGGGGAAGTTTAGATCAGGTATTGGGAAGAAATTCCTCCCTGTGAGGGTGGTGAGGCCCTGGCACAGGCTGCCCGGAGAAGCTGTGGCTGTCCCATCCCTGGGAGTGTTCAAGGCCAGGCTGGACAGGGCTTGGAGCAGCCAGCTCTAGTGGAAGATGCCCCTGCCTATGGCAGGACCTGGAACAAGATGGGCTGTAAGGTCCTTTCCAACCCAAACCTCTAGGATTGTGTAGTTAGGATCTCAAACCGGGGCTCTAAACACCGAGGGCTTCTTTTGGATCATGTGCTCAGGTGATGCCTTAAGCAACCTAGAAATAAAACAACATAACCCTGAGATAATATTAGTATAGGAGGTAACACAAAGGCTGGTCTTCATTGGAGGCCTCCAGGGGCAGACATGGAAAAATGTCCATGAAATGACCATCCCCCATGGGGTGAATACAGTTTTAAAAGTTTAGCAAATCAGCATAATTGAAAAAAATCACCAATTAGAGACATAAGAGGTGATGCTATTTCACTCAGTCCAACCTTCTCTGAATCCTGTCCGTGGCCTTTCTCCCTCCGCCCCTTCCTTAGATGAGAACTAAATATTGTTTGTGAAAATGTGTCTTGAAGAGCTGTTTTTTGGCTTTGGTTCCCAGACAGAGCCAAGATAGGCTTGGAATAGGCTAAGGGGCCTTGGAATGTGGGGCTTTTTTTGCCTAGGGAAAAGGTAGGGTAAAGTACTGGGAAAACCAGCCACAAATAGCACAATAGGCTACAAAGTTACAAATATATGTGTAAGAATACAGAGAATATATAAAAGAAAATGGGCAAAAACCATTTGGCATCGCAGGCAGTGTTTACTTCAGCACAAAAGGCAGCAGCCACAGCCAGTTTTTGTGCAACTGTTGAAGAACTTCGTAAGGAAATGATGCCTTGAGAGGCTACCTAGAGCAGAGGTTAGACAGTGTTCAAGGAATAAAGTAGGTATTTATTAAAAAGGCCTTCAAAGAGTACACCTTGGGCAGTACAAGAGCCTGGCTGTGGTTCCACCCATGTTGGACAAGAGGTCACATGTTTTCGCACTTTTGGAAGTTTTGGTCCATTTGCATATTAGGATTAATTGTCCAATTACAGCTGCAGGTTATGAAGTCCCATCCTCCCCCCAGATTGCTCTCCTCAGTTCACTGTTGTTTGTACTTTTTGGGCCCGAAGCTGCAATGGTGTCTTTGGTTCTCAGCTGGAAAAGGATTGTTTTGTCTGATTAAACTGTGCGGAGAACTTGCTAACACTTTATATGAAGTTCGGTTATATACTAATGCAGTACAGAATCTGGAAAGTATGAAAGCTAAAACTTACGGCATCAGGAAGGGAGTACTGGGTGGTTAATGAAATCTGTGTGAGACTCATTTTTGGGTAAGCCCCCTCTGAAGAGCTGGTGGTATCTCTTGCAGTCACTCATTGATCTAATCCTTGACTATTACTAAGTAGTACTTACTAAGTACCTACTGAGGTTCTTTGGTTGGCGTTAACATGGGAGGGCAAAGAATTCTGGCTGATGTTTACCTGCCCTTGACAACTGTGTGCTAGTTCTGAATGCACCATTCCTGCCACCAGTTTGTGTCCCTGTGATTGCCAGGAGGTGATTCAGGGGAGTTAACATGATGTGAGGAGCTCTGGCTTTGTTCTCTCTCAGTGTTTGTCAGCTTCCCCGAATCACTGAGAGAAGCAGGTAAGACCATGGGGTCAGGCTCTTTCTCTGGACTGAAACCCTCCCCACTAACTATAGAGGAGGCTGATCAGCCTCTGTGATCACATTTAATGAATTGTTTAGTAGTCGACACCCACTGAGAAAATCTGAGAGCCAGAGTCAATATAATTTACACAAAACAGGTCTCCCACTTTAAAAGAGTGTTTATATCATTTGATTAAGTGACAAAAGCTCTCCAGTTCTCTTTTTGGGGTGATTGCACTGCCAAGGCAAGAGTGCAAGATCTGTTGTTCCAAAAAATCAGATTTTTTAAAACATTGTTTTCTTTCCTTATTTTAAATTGTTACTAAGAATACTCTGTATGGATCTCCAAGAGCAATATTAGAAATTATTTTGATTTATGGCATTTGCCATCATTGTTATTTTAATATTTTGCATGAGCAAAAAATTGAGATTTGCAAATGGTTCAGCCAGCAGAGATCGGAATCAAAGATTGCCCTCTTTCATCTGCACAATTGCCCTTTACTGAGCTAAAGTAGAGGTGAATTCACTCAGACCTGTGATTTCCTCATCTGAGCTGCCCACCAAAACATCTGACAAGACAGCCTTTGTTCTTATAGTTGTTTTTCTCCCTCCTTAGTGCTATAAACCATAATTTCATGTTTGTAGTCAAAAGTAATAGTAAAATTGCTTTCTTCTAACTTCTAGAACAAGTAACTTTGTTGCTTAGAGAGTGATGGTGTGTACCCCATTAGGGGAAGCTCAAGCTGACTACTGCATTTGCATCAATTACTGCAAGTGGTTTACTCACCAGAACAGACAGTCTCTTGCATACCTAAATGGAGTCCTGTCAGTAAAGGAAATATTTCTTTATCCTTGTGGTATATCTTTTTGAACTCATCCAAAGCAAAAGTAAATACATGTAAAAATAGATATCTAAGGAGAACTTCCTTTGGGCATGGAAGCACTGTCTGTGGAATGGTTGCTTTTCTATTGTTTTTATTTCACTTTCATAAATCTACTCTAAAATCCCCCAGTGACCACAATAAATAAGAAGAATACTACATTTTGAAGGGAGGTGGAAAAAACAGCCATCATAAAAACTGCCTAGAAAACATTATGACTTTAGATTACATGCACATCTCTTTGGTTTTTAATTTTTCTTTTCAAGAGCAAATTATTTAGAATTAAATAGTTAAGTTTCATGACCCACTGTGCTACAATTTGCTCTATGTGTGTGAGTGTGGGACAAAGGCAAGAATATATAAATTGAGGGAAAAGACTCCTGAATTTGGTGGGGAGATGTTGAGAGGTGAGCAAAAGCAGAAAAAGTAGTTTTTACAAAAATTTGATGGGATGTTCCAAAGGAAGTTGTGAAGAACTTTTCCAAGCCTTGTATCAAGGTCACTTACACTCACTTGTGCTCCATTTTGAGTATGGTTTGAATTCGTAGAGGATTTTGTTTTATCCTAAGATTATCTAATTCTTCTCCTTACATGCAGATGTCAGAGATGGGTAGAGAACTGTCGAAGGGCAGATTTAGAAGATAAAACTCCAGATCAACTCAACAAGCATTACAGATTGTGTGCTAAACATTTTGAGACTTCTATGATATGCAGAAGTGTAAGTAAAAACAAGCATTTGTTTACTGCATCTTGCAAAATGTGACTGACATTTTTCACCAGAATGCTGCCTTTTAATCTTTCAGCTCCTGGGTAATTTGTCCCTTGGAAAATTAATTTCTTAGTCTTAATTGGGTTCACTGCCATTGTCTGGGGCTTCACACAGGCCCTCAGCCATTGAAAATGATAGTGAAGATTAACAGTCAGAGGAGGAGAGAGAAAAGGTGGTGCTCCTGGCTGTTTAATGTGTCTGTTGCACACTGTCGCTCACTGCAGTGCTTTCCTTGTTTCACTAGAGATTACAATATTATATAAGTTTATTTGGGGTAATTTTGCATTTCTCTAATTATTTAAACTAATTAATGTCCTGTTCCTGAAGTGTGTACATGGTGTGATTTGGTTAAATTACACTCTGTTGTGGCCACAAGATTTAAACACTCTTTACATCTGTCAAGCTATAATTTCCTGTTACATTTTCATCTGGCTGAAGTCAAGGCACTGTTTTCTGTTAATGAAGTAATAGCTTTCAGTTCTTTTTGTCAACAATATGATTTTAACAGCTTGCATAAGAGTAGGAAAGGGTGGACTTGGGACTTTGTATCAAGTTTTCATTTCTAGGCTGAATTCCACTCTGGTACATAAGCAAAATGGTTCTTTTAGTTATGAAGGATAATTAAAATATGCAGGTCAAACTCTGAAGTCCTAGTGGTATTACACGTGATGAGGTCTCTAAATAGCCAGCATCCCTGAAACAGATGGAAATTGGAAGTAATTGTGACTCTGAAAGGAAACGCTTTGATACTGGGTTTGTTTGAAATGTATTTCAATCTAACAACAAGATGACATCAGTTACAATTTTGTGCTCAGCAGAAATGAGCCAGTATAGGCAACACAGTTTTACAGTATATCCAAATATAACATTTTACTTTAAATATTTTTTTTAACTGGGAGCACTTGGATGATCATCTAGAAGTTTTTTCTTCTTTTTTTTTATTCACAGATAAAATTTTTCCTCAATATGATCTTTCACAGTAGTACTTGGTGGACTTCATAGTTCTACAAAAAAAAGCAATTGAACATTTTCGCAATGAAATGTTTCTAGAATTGTGAAATTAGTGATTAAAACCAAAACACAATAGTAACAAAATGTTTCCTTTCTGATGCACAAATGTCTTTTTATCCAGAATGTTTATTTAAAAAAAAAAACATAATATTGCAGTAAGTTAAAATTATTGCGTCCAGGGTCTTTGATATAAAGATAATGAGGATTTAAAAAAAAAGGATTTGTAGTTTGGATTGGAGTTTTCTGTAGTATCTGTCTTCCTATTTTCAGTGTTCTCTTGATATCCCTGAAATGTAAATTGCATAGCTTAGCTTTCTCTTTGGTAACATCAAAAAGTCAAAGTACTTTAGAATAGTAACATAAACAAGAAAAGGAGAGAAAGAAAAGGGCACAGTGTGTGGAATTTCTCAAAGATTTTGGAGATGTCTGTTTTCTTACAGAGCCCATACAGAACGGTTTTACGGGATAACGCTGTGCCAACTATATTTGATCTAACAAGTCACCTGAACAATCCCCACAGCAGACATAGGAAAAGGATAAAAGAGCTGGTAAGTTTTTAATGTAAAATTATTGGTTTATTATTAAAAGAAAAGATTCTTTTCTTTTCTTTTAATAATCTCTTTTCTTAAAGACAAGTTAATGTGAAACTTTTACACAAAAATGGGAAATAAAAATATTTAGCCACTTGAATGTTTGTATTTTCTATGCTGCCTATTCCTGCATTTTTTTGTCGATTATAAATTAAATGCAGGATAAAAAATTTATCTAAGGAAGTCTTGAAGAAATAATCTGGAAAATTAAATGTCTTGGTCCAGAGCTGATTCTTTCATCCAAATCAAATGCATAGTTTTCTTTTCCTTGTTACTACAGTGTCAGCTGAACACAACTGAAGCTTGATATCCCAAAATTGTTGCTGCATGTTGATTGTGATCTTTGGTTCACCTATTTAACTTCTGAAATCTGAATCAATTCAGACGTGCTTGTTTTAGCTTATTGTTGTGAAAAAATGATCCATGGATTAAACCAAGATTGAGAAATATTTTTGTGGGACTGTGTCTTGTGTGTCATTTAGGGGAGAAAGTGTCTCCATGGTTATAAGTATACTGACAATTAAGAGGAATTCCACTCCTAATCTCTGTTTATACTTGAAAAATTTCAGACAATTTCTAAATAATTCTTTGTGAGTTTGATTGTATCTGTTGACTGAAAATGGAGTTAAAGATAGTTCTGTCTACTGGCAGCACATTACCAAATTGCTATAGAATCTATTTACTAATAATGATACATATTGAAGAACCTCCTAATACAACTGTTCTCATGTAGTTGGTAGATACATGTCATGGCTGTAATAAACTACCTCAAGAAACCTCCTGCTGTTAGAATTTCTAGCACTTTTTGGCAAATGTTAACTGGTCTCATCTACAGTATTTGTATCTAATTTTGATATGTTAATATTTTAAGGTCACATGTTACATATTGTCATCAATATAAGTTCTTTGTGTTTGTTTTTTTAAAGAGTGAAGATGAAATAAGAACATTGAAGCAGCAAAAGAGTAAGTGATCAAAATAATTGAGAAAATAACTTTATTTCCTAAGGCTGATGAGGTAATGCAGGACTCATAACTATTAGTTTATATATAACTATTAGTTTATATTAGTTTAGCAGGAGGATAATTGAGTTCCTTCTTGATTCAGCCAGCCAGTATAAATTGTTTCCAAAATACTCACTCACTTTTAAACTGGAAACATTTTTCTCTGGACTCTGGTAACTGAAAGATAACGGGCAAGTAATGTTATATTTTATTTTTGACACAGTATTTTCATTTTGTAGTTGATGATGCTTTTGAACGGAAACAGGCAACTCAAGAATCAAATGAAAACAATGAGCAAAACACTGTCTCAGAGGAAGGAGGGGAAGAACAAGAGGAAAAAACCGTCCCCTTAACACTGGAAGAAAGAGAAAACAAAGATTACCTTAAATCATTATTTGAAATTTTGATCTTAATGGGTAAACAAAATATTCCATTGGATGGCCATAATGTTGATGAACTTCCAGAAGGCATTTTTACTTCAGATAACTTTCAGGCTCTACTGGAATACAGAATAAATGGTGGCGATGAAGTTCTGAGGAAACGATTTGAGATGACTGCAGTCAACCTCGAGTATTGTTCAAAAACTCAGCAGAAACAAATGCTTGAGATCTGTGAAAACTGTGTTAGAGAGGAGACACTGAGGGAAGTAAGAGACTCACACTTCTTTTCTATTGTCACCGATGAAGTAGTGGACATAGCAGGAGAGGAACATTTGCCAGTGCTGGTGAGGTTCGTTGATGAGTCTCACAATCTCAGAGAAGAATTCATAGGGTTTTTACCATATGAGGCTGATCCTGAAATTTTAGCTGTTAAATTCCACGCAACTATTACTGAAAAGTGGGGTCTAAACATGGAGTACTGTCGGGGTCAAGCCTACATTGTCTCCAGTGGATTTGCTTCTAAAATGAAAGTTGTGGCTACAAGACTCTTGGAAAAGTATCCACAAGCTGTGTATACGCTGTGTTCCTCATGTGCCTTAAATGTTTGGCTGGCAAAATCCGTTCCTGTTGTTGGTGTTTCCATTGCATTAGGAACAATTGAAGAAGTTTACTGTCTTTTTAATCAGTCTCCACAATTACTAGTAGAACTGGACAACACAATTTCTGCTCTTTTTCAGGACAATAATGAAAAAGGTAATGAGTTGAAGAAGATCTGCCGTTCTCAGTGGACAGGCAGGCATGATACTTTTGAGGTATTAGTGGACCTCCTGCAAGCGCTGGTGCTGTGCTTGGATGCAGTGAGCAGTGACTTTTCTGTCAGGTGGAACAACTTCATTGTTGGTCGAGCATTTGTACTTTCAAGTGCACTAACAGATTTTGATTTCATTGTCACTATTGTAATTATGAAAAATGTTCTGTCTTTTACAAGAGCATTTGGAAAAAATCTCCAGGGACAAACATCAGATGTGTTCTTTGCAGCTGGCAGCTTAACAGCAGTATTGCACTCTCTGAACGAAGTGATGGAGAATATTGAAGTTTACCATGAATTTTGGTTTGAGGAAGCCACAAACTTGGCTACAAAACTGGATGTACAAATAAAACTCCCAGGAAAATTTCTCAGGGCACAACAGGGGAACTTTGACCCTGATATGACATCAGAAAATTACTACAAAGAAATCCTGAGTGTCCCAACAGTAGAGCATATTATTCAAGAACTAAAAGATATTTTCTCAGAACAACATTTAAAAGCTCTTAAGTGTTTATCATTAGTGCCCTCAGTCATGGGACAGCTCAAATTCAATACATCTGAGGAACATCATGCTGACATGTTCAAAAATGACTTACCCAATCCAGACACACTTTCTGCTGAGCTTCACTGTTGGAGAATCAAGTGGAAGCACAGAGGAAAAGATATTGAACTTCCAGCTACTATTTATGAAGCACTTCACTTGCCTGACATAAAGTTCTTCCCTAATGTTTATGCATTGCTTAAAGTCTTGTGCTTACTTCCAGTGATGAAGGTGGAGAATGAAAAGTACGGAATAGGACGAAAGCGCTTAAAGGCATACCTAAAAAACACCTTGACAGGGCAAAGGTCAAGCAACCTTGCTTTGCTCAACATAAACATTGATATAAAACATGACTTAGATTTGATGGTGGACACTTACATTAAACTCTATCCAGATAAAGTGGAATTTCAAGACTGTATTCCTTCAAACAATTCTGAAGTAACAGATAATGCCTGACTTTTTAAGCTCTAACCAATCTATTGAAACTTCTTCTTAATTAAGTTTCAAAGCTGGGGAGAAAAACCGGTGAAATCTTAAAAAATCACTGCAATTGTGTTTTCATTTTAGGCCTTGGGCTGAACAAGCTGTGGTCAAAGACCTAAATTATGTGGTGTTAGTCCATACTAAATGTGTTTGGCAAACAAAATCAAGCCTGACACAAGCCCATGCTCTTGGCAGAGGTGCTTTCTACATCTGATTGGCTTAACTAGGTGCTCATTTACTTTATTGCATCGTGGAAAAAGTACATTATGATTGTAGATCTGATGGGGCTGTTACATATTCACTGATTAATTAGGATAAGAAAGAAATTCAAACTATTAAAAAGAGTATAATCTATTTCAGTTCTTTTACTTAGGATTTTTTTTTAAAAACCCTAACTTTTAAGAAAGTCTTTGTATATTTAAGTGGCATTTTGGAGAATGGATTCAGCTATTGCACGATCCCCATGCTGTGGACAGGTCTCAGTGTAAAGTGAATGTCAGTGATATAGGGGTACGTTTACGGTTTTGTTGGAAGAGTCAACCTCTTTAATCTCTTGATGACTGTTTACATTCCTTTGTGTCAGACACAAAACTTTTTTCTTTAGGCTTAACAGGCATGGCAGGAGTATTTAAGTTCTTAAAAGACACTAAAAACTTCAAATTTATTCCACAAATGTTTAAATCTGTTTGCTTGCCCCGACTGTGACGCAAACTCCATCCATCTTATGTTTATTTGTAAATTCACTCTGGAAAGATTAAAATAAGAGTTTGTTGTTTGTCTTGAAGTAAGATTGGAAATATTGCTGTTATTTTTGGTGAGAATGAAACTTTTTTGTACAGTTTATGGAAATTTAAAATAAAATGTGAATTGCTTTTTACATAGCATTGGATTTCCTAGTAAAGCTGTGCCTCTGGAAATGTGTTCTGTAAAGGCGCCTTTTTATTTTAGCAATTTTTTCTTCATTGTTTTTGCAATTCTAGTGAGCAGGCATTTTCTGAAGACAGAGGAAACTGTGTGATAGTACCACTGATCTGCATGTTCTGCAAGGTTTTTTAAAGTATCTTGAGATAGCACTAACTACAGTGGTTTTACTGATAGAAGTTGTGACAATCAGGCAGAAAGAAATTAAATTTGAAATGGTTCTAAAGTAAAGTTTTGGAGCTATCCTGATGCATGACAGGTTTATAACTTATTTATTGAATCAAACATCAAAAAATCAAATTGCTTGGGTTGGAAGGAAACTTAAAGCTCATCCATTTCCACCTCCTGCCATAGGCAGGGACACCTTCCACTAGATCTGGCTGCTCCAAGCCCCATCCAGCCTGGCCTTGAACTCTTCCAGGAATGGGGTATCCACAGCTTCTCTGGGCAACCTGTGCCAGGGCCTCACTGCCCTCACAGCCAAGGATTTCCTCTGGTATCTAATGTAAATTTCCTCTCTTTTAGCTAAAAGCCATTCCCCCTTGTCCTGTCACTACAGTTCCTGATGCAGAGTTCCTCTCCAGCTTCCCTGTAGCCCCTTCAGACACTGGAAGGCTCTGTGAGGTCTCCACACAACCTTCTCTTCTCCAGGCTGAACAGCCGCTACTTTCTTGTCCTGTCTCCATATGGGAGGTGCTCCAGTCCCATTACCAGGTTCATGTCCTTCTTATGTTGGGGGCAGGTGGGAAATAGCAGTACTTTTCTGTCCTTTGCACTTGCAGTGGAAGGCCCCCAGCAACAGCAAATTGAATGATTCTAAAGATTATGAGTTCATAGTGCTCTAATGTAGTGAAAACAATAAGATCAAATTTGGAAAAAAACTCACCTTTTCTAAACATTATCTTTTCTTTCCAATAGTATTTGCATATGCTTTCTGACATACTTTCACGTTATTGCAATTCTTGTCTCAATAGTAAAAAATGTTTTAGCTAATAGCTTTCTCTGTACCTCTCATATATGAAAATAGCTCCCAAATCTTGGTTAAAGCTATGAAAAACATTTTAAAATTAAAAGTAGTATGGAAAATTGGCTCTTTTTAAAGATTATCTCAATTATAATTTTAATAAAATAAATTAAAAAATATTTTCCATCTTGGAGTTCTGTGAGTTCCCCTGCTAAAGACAGTAACATGTGGTCATGACATCAGTGGTCATGAGCCCTGTGTCAGTAAAGTCAGGTTGGATGAGCCTGGGCTTACAGGTGCAGTCAGAGAAGGAAAATTGATATCCAGTACCGTAGAAGTGGCCAAAAGAGCTGAAGACTGCTTTCTGCTGTGTAGATGAGGCCTTTCTAACCAGTGCACTGAGACAAATTGAAGAAGGGAAGTGCAGTAAAACTCTACTTAAGTTACTAAGTGTCTACTGGAGCTCCGCTGAAGGCACATACTTGTGATAAGTGTTGTTAAATAGCTGGCTCAATCTTTTGGTTTTGAACTGTCTTTCACAGAGATATTTAGCTTGTCTGTAATAAATCGGGAGCTCCTGATTTATTACAATTTGATTTGTCCTGTTGGTGAGGAATCTCTTGATTTTTTGATACCTATAGGAATTAGTCTGAATAGTGATGATTTAGTAGGATGCTGAAAACTAAAAGAAGGGAGATTAAGATTAGATGTTGGGGAAAATTCTTGTCTCTGTGGGTCGTACAACGCTGGCACAGGTTGCCCAGAGAAGCTGTGGCTGCCCCATCCCTGGAAATGTCCAAGGCTAGGTTGGACACGGCTTGGAGCAACCTGGTCTGAAGGAAAGTGTCCCTGCCCATGGCAGGGGGGTGGATTGAGATGGTCTGTAAGGTCCTTTCCTACCCAGGTCATGCTGGGATTCTATGATTGGTCTATGATGTGGAGGAGCAAAGGCATAACAGGCTGCAATGACAGGTGCCTCTTCAACATGAGAGGTTTCTGTGGAGGAGAACAATTTACTGAAACTACAGTGCTTCCCGTCTGATTTCTAGGGGTGTACAGAAAGAATGCAACTGTAGTGTAATCCAGTTACACAATTTTGCTACAGCAGGTCTGAGACTGATAAAAATGTGTCTGAAAATGAAACAATCACTGAAGATAAACTTGGATTCTGTTTTGTTGAACAGATTGTGGAGACAGGGAATTACAGTTTTTAAATAGTCTGTCAGTTCAGGGCAGCGTGTATTTCCAAGGTGAGGTATTTACCTTAGTTTGACCTGGCATTTTGGCACGTTCTGTGTAATGAAGTAATTGGTCTGTTACAATTAGTGTAAGTATTGCTGCTCAGATATAATTTTTAGTGAAAGTAGACTTCCATAGCTGCTCAGCCTATTGTGCTCTGTGAAAGCAATGCTTGTTTTAATACACAAAATGTATGTCCTTTTCCCATGCACAGAATTCCTGCTAGAAAACACTATTGATACTTGGAAAGAACATGTATCATTTTGTCTCCTGTAGTGTTATTTCTGTCATTGTCTTCAGAAATCCTATATCCACTTGTTCAGGTGCCAAGGTTGTGCTGTAAAGAAGTGCAGAAGCAGAACCACTTAAGGATGCTAGGTGCAACTATTCTGTCTTCCACAATCACTTTCTGTGCAACAGTGCAAAATCTCAGAGTGGCCAGAAACATCCCAATTACTCTTAAGCAGAGGAAAATAAATCTATTTATTGTATGTTTCAAGAAACAGCCACTAACCTAGAATAAAAGTAAGTGTTATCCCAAAGAAGCTTAACATTCTGTCATTTCGAGACCTGTAGTGTTCTCTACTTTCCCTAAGGAAAACAGTTCCAACAAGGAATAGAAATAGGAATCTCCCCAACATTTTGCCTAAATGTAACTACTGAGACATCAGTAAAAAAGAAAAAAAAAAGGGGGTTGGAAGTTTTAAACACATCTGCAGCAGTTTCAAAACATGTGCATGCTCTTTATAAGCTTTCTTTACTTTGAAAAATAACACTGTTAATCAAATAGAATTCAATGTGCATGTTCTGTGACACAGTAATTGTTAATTTGATTTTTGCCATATTGTGCAGAGTTTCTAATTATTTATTTTCCTGCAGCAAACTTGCTTTTTTCTAAAAAGCATGCAGGAAAGAGCACAGACTTTGAAAATCTCCATTCAGGAACAAAATTCAGCATCTGAATAGAGCACTGGGGCTGTCCTTGTTTAGCTACCTTGGTATTTAATTTCATTCCCCAGGTGGCTTTCTGGATATCTGGGAAACTTAAATCTTTCCAAACAATTTCAGAGTTTGCCTTTTTGATAATCCACTCATTTTAATGGTGGATTGGAGAATAGAAAAATCAGACTGTACTACATTTCAGCTATTAGATATTACATGTGCTGTATTTTTTCCTACTTTACACCTTTTCATTTCCCCTTCCCAAATTCAGGCCAACAGTTCTCCATTTTATTTGTCTACAAAGTAAACTTTGCTTCTCAGTTTCAGTTCACGTGTTGTTCAGTCATTGCTTCTGACAAATAGGGGTACAATTCAGCATCATAAGGTCACCTCTGGCTATTTCCTGAGTTTATTTACTTTTACTTTTAGGAGAAAACTGTGTCTGTATCCCATTATGGATGAAAAATTACTGGTGATTCTCTTTGTTCTTTTGCAAAGTGCCCTTTTGTCACTGTGATCGCACAGGATTGGGGTAGGAAGTGGGAACTGAGGTGGGGACTGCTGGTGTGACAGAAGAATTATGTTGCTTTGGGATTAGCAGAGCCAAAGCAGCTTCATTTCATCTTCATTTGTGTTTCCAAGGGGAGCTCACCTGGGTTGTGTCTCTGTCTGATAAAGGGTGGCCCATATCCAGCTGTGTGCTCTAGCAAGGTGAACTTCAGAGTCTCTGTCTCTGGTGGCTCTGCAGGACCCATCTTTCCTCCCCATATTTGTATGAAAATGGCCAGTTGGTTCAAAGATTCTAGTGGAAGTTTGATAAGTTCACACAAGTAGCCCAAGACATTTACAGGATTTAAAAATTTGTTTTCCTTTCGGAAACTGGGCTGAAAATATAAAGGTGGAGAACAGTATATGTAAGAGCATGCAAAACTGTTATCACCATTTCTGTCTGGCAATTTACTATATTCTAGCAGACAAGCAGTGTGATTAATTTACTTTTATTTCCTACTGAAAAGTCAGGCATATTAGGATTATTTTAGCTTTTAAATATATTGCAGATGCTAGGACTAAATACCTTACTGAAGGCTAGATCACTAGACTTGCTGATTCCCAGTAAGCAGCTGAAATTGATTTTATTCTGAAGAATTCAGTCTTGCAGCCCAATCATGTAAGGACCCATTGTAGTGTGATTGGTGTGATTCTGGTGTAGGGGTTTTGTCCCTGCATGATTGCTTTAGAGTCATTCTTGACACTGACAGCCCTAAAGGACCCTCAGGCTGCTGCTGACATTTTTCAAGAGCAGCTGCTGAGGAAGGATGCTGAATGTACACAGCCCAAAGTATGTAAGGGAGAAAACATTTCCTTCTTCTGTGCTTTCCAGGTTACTGAGGTCCTTCTGTGCAAACAGAGACAATGCTAAATTGCTGCTTGGCAGCCTTCAGGATGGCCCTGTGGAGTTATCTGCAGAGAGCCACCTGCATTTAAATAACAGCCACCTTCTTTCCGTTAATCCGAATGTCCCAGTGATGTCTCATTGTCAAGGAAACTGTGGGAAAACCAAACAACTCTCCAACAACATTGTTAGTGTTAGAGAATCAAGGCATTACTTCATTCTGGCCAGGATGTGCAACAGAAATAATTTCATCCGCACAGTGCTCGGGTAGTGCAGAGAAAATAATTTCATCACACATGGATTTTATTAGACTTTTCACATATTTTACACAGTCAAAACCTGTAGAAATTCATTGGTTCATTGGTCATTGGTCCCAAGTTGTGCAGTTCTTAGTATGTGGTAGCCTATTGGATATGGATTTCTTCACCTCTGATGCCAATTAGGTTCTCATTCCTATCTTTTTTTCCTCGGACTAGGTGTCTCCAACCATGCCAGGGGAGATGTTTGGAGTTGATGTTAGTGGTCAGTAATGATTGTTATCTTTTGTGTATCTTCTGTACTACTCCCAGTCTGTTGGGATGTTAAGCTCATTAGACTTCATCTAGCAGAACAGTCCCCTGAAGAAACTTCAATTCCCTTCCCCCAGGGCAAAGGGGAATCAAACTGAATAGTTACATAAAATTTTTTCAACTTTGTATCATTTCCAGCATTGTCACTTCCCTCCATCTGGTCTTCTTGGTGGCGAGGGTCCCCCACACCAAAAAGTATGGAATCCCATGGATTCATATACATTTGGGCAGGTGGGAATGCCCAGGAGCCTCCCCTGAGGGGGCTAGGTTTGAAACTGTCCCTTGCAAGAGTCTGGATCTGTTGCATCATTTTGCATTGCATGCAGTGCTCTGGTGCAGGGTCTGGGAACCCCTTTGTGGGGAGGGCTTTGATGGGCCATGACACCCCTCTGCTGTCCTGTGGATGTGCCTTTGATGGGTTTGATGGGCCATGACACCCCCTCACCACACACCCAAAACCTCTCTTCCTCCCCACTTTGGTATGAGGGTCTGTGTGAGCTGGGCAGCAGATAAGCCTGCAGCTGCCATCTCCACCCCAAAATGCTAGGCTTGGTCCTCCTGTGATCTCCCCCAGCCCAGACCTGAGTAATTTTATCTTATCTCCATCAACTTGCAGTCCAGGGCCTCAATCAGAAGGCGCACTCAGGGTGTGGTGGTCTTCCATGCAGCTTTTGTTACAGTTTTGCTATAATAGGCAAGAGTCTTTCATAAAAATATTTAAGCCATGTGAGAAGTAGCTACTCACTTTTCATAGTTTAGGAAGGTTTATTAAACCTTATCAAAAATACAACAGAAGATTGAATAAAGGAAAAAGGTTACAGCACTGGGAGCAAAAGATTTTCCCCACCATGTGCTCAGCCCCCTCACAATGGAGGTTTTCCCTTTTTAACCCTTTAACCCCTCCCAAAGTTCTGTCCATCAACCCCTTCTTCGCTGTCCAGTGGTGGAGGTCTCTTCCTCAGACCCTGATAGGAGGTCAGATGTCACCATAGTGGCAAGCCAGCCCTCCCAGATGTCCCAACCCGGCTGTCCCTTGACAACCACATGAAGGGGTACAACATAACTGTAAATCCATAAAACTTTTCTTAACCTATATACATATTTGTCTGTTAATTGTGAGAGTCAATCATTGCATTACTCATCTATCACAGCCATAAATCATAACATTTCAGGACTCCAAGAGTTAACAGGCTTGGAGACAAGGATTCGACAGGGAGGGCAGGAATATTCAGGGTGGAAGATGGTTGCTGTCAACAGGGTGATTAATTAGCACCAGAGCAGGTCATTAGAAAGCAGGATGGATTCTTTATCATGTGAAGGCTTCAGAGCTAAATCAGACATTTTTCTATAGCGTGGAACTCCAGTTGGGTGCAGAGGCATTAGTGGACAGAGGGTGGCTGTAGCTCACTCCAGCTGTATCCTGCCTCGAGGTCCCTGCAGGGCCAGGGAGAGTGGGTGCTGTTTGCTGCTCTCTGCAGTTAAATTTTATGCAAATTGTCAGCCATAGGCAGACAATTTAAAAGTGGTCATTGCTGATTTGCTTAATGGATTTGATGTGGACACCACTAGTAAAAATGGTCTTTCTCTTTGCAACTTAAAGTATTGGAATTACTCCCACAGAAAACATGACTCCCACAAAAAAAATCACTCCTAAAAAGTCACTACTTAAGTTGAAGGGATAATTTAAAACTCCCCTCGTATTTCTTTTTCTATTGATTCCTCTAAACTTTTTAATGTTCCACAACTGACCTGGAATCACATTAAATATCTGATTCCAAATGTTTTGAAGACCCCTAGCTGTCTCTTTGGCCCAACCAGCAGGTGATTAGGTGTTTCAGTGTTTTACTTTGTGATGCCTAATTGACTTCAAAGCTTAAATTTGATTTTTCCAAACTGAGCCAGCAGTTTAGTGGTTTTCAGTTGCAAATGAGTTGGGAGAGGACCATGGATGTAGCTGGGTACCATAGACAAGGTGATGAGTAGAGATTTGCTTATTTTAGGCATAGCAGTACTGAACATTTCTAAATACCTAATATAATTTGGGCCACAGCCCACTCTTGTTTCAGCAACTATCCTGCTATTGCAGCAACAATCTCCCATTATTGGCCAAAGGTCTTTTGTGAACACTGCAAAGTCATAAAAGTGAGAGTTCCTACCTTGAGTTAGACTAGCTAGTCCTAGACAGTGTTCACATCTTTCATTTGCAGCATTCAATGGATTTACCATCGTCTGTGACTGTAGAATAAATGCAGAGTAAGCACTACAGATTTTAATGAAGGTAAGTTAAATTCTAAACCTGATAGGACAAGAGGAAATTACTTTAGACTGGAGGAGGGTAGATTGAGATTAGGAAGATATGGTCCCCTGTGAGGGTGGTGAGGCCCTGGCAGAGGTTACCCAGACAAGCTCTGGCTGCCCCATCCCTGGAAGTGTGCCTGGCCAGTTGGACAGGGCTTGGAGCAAACTAGTCTAGTGAAAGGTGTCCCTACTCAATGGCAGGGGAGTAGAAAAAGATGATCTTTAAAGTCCCTTCCAAACCTTTCTATGATTCTATGATTCACCACAGGTAAAATGGCAGTATTTCCTGCTCCACTAAGAAATTTAATTTTGCCATTGCAAAGACTTGGGGGTTTTGATTTGTTTTTTTTTTTTGTTTTTTTTTTTTTTTTTTTTTTT
>NW_005054397.1:1235982-1241982 GCF_000277835.1 Geospiza fortis | reverse complement strand
TTTTTTTTTTTTTGTTTTTTTTTTTTTTTTTTTTTTTTTTTTTTTTTTTTTTTTTTTTTTTTGTTTTTTTTTTTTTTGTTTTTTGGTGGTTTGTTTTTTTTTTTTGAGCAGCTGCCAGAGCTGAATAGTGACTAGATTTTGTCCAGTCAAGAACTTGGACTAAATGGAACAGCTGCACAAAGATGTTCAACATAATATGTAATACGAGTCTTTAAGCAAATTCCAGTGCCATCAAAGCCAAAATACAAAAAGATCTTAAAAAAGATTTTGGAAAGAACAGATGGAAAAAAAAATTCTGATGAGCTGTATAACAGGATCACATCAATCAGCCCAGCAGCAATGGCATATAGAACCCTTAACACATGGGCAAAAAACATACCCAGAACCAGACACAATAGTGATATGTCCAACTCCTCAAAAGAAGGAGAGTCAGGGTGAATGGTGTCTTGGTAGGCTGAGGACAGGCAGGAAGCACAGCGGTTATAGTGGTGTTTTATCTCCATAAAGCTGAAGTTTGGAAGATACAGGAAAGCATAATTTCAATACATTTTTTCAACTGATCAGTTCAAATATCAAAATATATTGAGCTCTCAACCAGTCCTATTTATGTGTGGTAGCAAGAAGGTGATAATTTAGCTGTCCAGAAAATGAAGCAAATATTCAGAGCCCAGTATTTTCTCCTGTGTATTTCAATGTTATTCTGCCACTAGATGTCCTGCTGACCTCACAGAGTAGGGGATGAGCTGCTTTCCCTGGTGAACAGCAGAGACCAAGGTAAAAATCAAGCTGTGACAAAACCTGCTTGTAACTTTTAATCCCTTAGGGATTGTTTTTGCTTAAAAATACTTCTTAAAGAGGCAGTGAGAACCTTCTCATCTGCCTCCTTTTTTCAAGTGTGACAGTGGGAATAAGACTCTTGCTGTCATCCATCACTGATCCTATTTTGGAGCACTTGTTTTCTACTTTAATATTTTGATTATCTTCCATAGCCCATCTCTTTGGTGGTCTCTTTGCTAGTTTCCAGGGAATTTGTTCTCCTTGGATCTCATATGCACAGGTGCTGAAGACTAAGAACAGCTCACCACTCTGTGTTTCCATTAATTCTCAACAAAACTGAGAATCTTTCAACACCAAATGGCACCTTCCCAATCTCAGTATGTTTCCCATGACAGCTGAGGCAGGACAGTGTCCAAATGCAAGGAAATTCCAGGGATGCTCAGTAGCCTATAGCAAGGGAGCAGCTTGGAAGAAAATATCAGAGTTCATGTTTTAACAGACTTTCCTCAAGACAATGGTGAGAGTTTTCTCCCCTTTCCATTAAATAGCTCTGTATCTCAGTAGCAATTATCAGAAAGGAAGTGCTGTGCAGGATAGGTGGGGCTCTGACAAACAACTATGTGATATAAATTCTAGGACTGACAAAAATGGTCAACATATCTTCTGAACAAATATGACAGCACACTCAGCCTAAGGGTAATTCCAGTAGGTGCTGGACCAGAAGATGGGATCCAGAGCTTGGGCTTCTCCCCAAGCCTGATATGGCATCCCAAATAACAGAGCTGAGAATGGGAGGATGTGTGGATGTCTCCTCTCTTTATGTGCTCCCACTAAGGGAAAGCTGTGCCTAAAACTGATGTGAGTTTGGGTGCAAATCCCTTTTCTGCCTTTCACATTTATTCTCTTTGCCTTCCTTATTATGACTTGGGTCAGTGGCAAAACTTGGCATAGGACTGGGTACTGTTCTGAATTGCAAAGGAATACTTTCCCACTCTGCAGGTAAGGTAATTGAAACAAAAACATTGAAAACATTCCCACTCTGCAGCTAAGGTAATTGAAACATAAACTGAACATTTCCACTCCTCAGTTTCACCATCTTAAAGCAGATAATCGCAATAGTGACCCAAACAGTTTGTGACATCGAAATGCTTCACAAGTGCCAGGCGACAGAGATGACACTGCACTGCATGAACACCTGTGGCACACCAAGCAAAAAAACTAGTAAGGTTTTATGGGCAAATTGTGCTGCAGCACTGAGGGTTTCCAGGAATCAAATAGTCAAACACCATACAAAACCCCTAAATCTCTGATTTTATCCACAAAATTAAATGGCTTTATCTGGGCTTTTTCCTAGAAATCTGATAATGCCCTTAGCACTTAAGAGGAGTGACATGGGGATTTTCCTCTATTTGAAGTCTGGTTGAGTCTAGCTTAATTATCTAATTTGATCTAATTCATTGTCCAGCTCATTGACTTTCATTTAGTGGTTCTTACAGCATGCTGCAAAGCCTGTAGTGCCTGGACTCCTTTGATCATGGATAGAGGCAGGATGTTACAGCCATAGGCATGAAGACACTGAACTGGCTCATTGCTTCATTAAATTAGAGCAAAGAGCTGGAACTCAAATGGGAATGTGACACGCTTTTTCTAGTCACTGTCAGCTCATCCATTCTGTAGCTGATTCCAGACAGATGCTGATAGGCATTGTGCAGGATATTTGAATGCCATAAGCACAACATAAAAATACATGAAACTGAAGATTTTTTTAAAAATATCTTCATTCTCCTCCTCATAAATAATAATACAAATTAGGTTTTAATTTCTCTCTTCGTCTCTCTTTGATTCTAGGTAACATCTTGAGCTCAATCTGACCCCTTGACCCTCATTCCTGTAGTAAGATCTGACTAGCATTCACTGATGAGGCTGTGGCACCATTGTTCTTTCAAGTAAATAAAACACCCTGGCTACATCCATACCAATAACCAGTGCAGGTCACAGCTGACTGTACAGTTAAATTTTATGCAAGGTCTCTGGAAGAGCTTTGGACATCCCAAACAGTCCTGTAGTTGCACAGGCCAAACAGCCTTCCTGGTGATGAGAATGGACATGACCAACCTGTTCTGTAAAGAAACAGAGATTAATAATAAAGGTATAGAACCTTGCATCTCATCTGGCCATCAGACCAGGGGGCAGACCTTAGCAATGTCTATTTTTGCTGGACAGCTGTGATGCTTAAATGCCTGCCTTAGAAGATGTTCTGCTAAGATGAGCTGCGGAGGTCACAGTTTTTATGTGTTTGTTCATGTCTTAGTTTGGAAAGACAGGTGTCTGCTAAGGAAGGCAGGAGTCTCTCCTGAAAAGGAAAAATGTAAACCCCCTCCCTCTGAATTGTTATGAATTTGAAATTAAGGGGGCTCTCAGGCAAAAACATGGGAGCAGGAATAACAGTTCTTTATTAGGGAAGAAAAAAAAACCCCAAAACAATGCAGTAAACTAAAACAACACTGACAGAGTCAGAACTCAACCTGACACCCTGTGGGTCAGGGTGTTGGTAGCAGTCCAATTGGAATTGTGGCTGCAGTCCTCCTGCAGTGTCAGGTGTGGTTCTGCTGGAGCAGGGATGCTGTAGAAGGGTGCAGTCTTCCTCTGAAGATCCAGTGGAAGAGGCAGCTGTTCCTCTGGGAATCCAGTGGAGAAGCCGTGCTGGTGTTCCAGAATCTCCAGATTATATCTGGGTAGGAATCCTTGGCTCCTCCCTCTGGCCGGAGCATCTCCCAGTGGGATGCCATAGTTCTTATCAGTCATGCAGTGACATTCAATAGCCTGTTATCAGCAGATGTCCCCCCAGAGGGAGGAGTGGTTGTGGAAGAGATAAGGAAAACTGCCCAATGAACAGAAGACAACTGTCACACAGATGGCAAATAAAATACAATTTGCTTGGCAATCCAGGACAGTTCAGTTCTCTTACTTCATGCACATTAAGTGTATTTAGGAACTTAATCTTAAAGCTGTCAAGGGAGGAGTGAAGGAAAAGCAGAACAGTATTTATTGGATCACTTTTACTTGGGGCTGATGTTCCCAACTTTCCAAGGACACCTTGCATATCATGACTTTGCTCAATGCATGAAGTCAAGGAGTTTGGCAGCAGTTAGTCATTCCTCTCTGCTTTACAACTGTCCCTAGTTCATCATTCCAGGAGGAACCATGGAATTCAAAGTGGGAGATCGTATCCATGGTGGATGGTAAAGGCAAGGATGCAGAAAAGATTTTGAGTAAAGTTTTCAAATGGCTTCTCAAATATCCTGAAATAGGTTCCTTTGGTAGTATTTCAGTTGTTTCCCCAACCAGTTCCTCCTTTGCCTTGTGAAGGGTTTGTACACAGGGACAGCTACATTTATGCTTTGTAAGTGTTCTGTTCACATTTTCTGTATTGTACTTGGGTCAAACCAGAAATGAGATTTCCAAACTGCAAGTAACCCACTCTTTTGATAAACTGAGTTGATCCGAATAACTTACCTGGTGATTCCTGGGATAGCATTTCCAAACAAAGCAGGTAAAATCTCTTTCCTAAAGCTGAATTTTGCTTCTGTAAGAGCAGCTGTTCCCCCCAGGCAGCTCTAACATGGCATCAGAGCCCAGCATTCAGCTCCCACTGAACAGCAGTTCTAATTGAGCCTGGCAAGTACCAGGAGGAAAAGAGAGACCCCCAACATCAGACAGATGGGGAGCTGCAGGAACAAGTGTAGAGGAAGCTTTGAAGATGCTCCAAGGGCTGGAGACAGACTGGGATTGCTGGGGGTGTTCAGCCTGGAGAAGAGAAGGCTCCAGGGAAACCTCAGAGCCCCTGCCACGGCCTAAAGGGGCTCCAGGAGAGCTGGAGAGGGACTTTGGACAAGGACCTGGAGGGACAGGACAAGAGGGAATGGCTTCCCACTGACAGAGGGAGCCATTAGGTGGGATTTTGTGAAGATTAGGTGGGATATTGTGAAGAAATTCCTGACTGCAAAGGTGGTGAGGCCCTGGCACAGGTTTCCCAGAGAAGCTGTGGCTGTCCCACCCCTGGACCTGTTCAAGGCCAGGTTGGTGTCTTGGTTCAAATACAAATTTAGGAGAAAACCAGTCTGAAATGAGTGTTTATTCACTGCAGTGAATGAAGCTGCTACTCAGAGGCGGCTGTGAAGATGCTTCTCAGCAAACATGAGTCACACCATGAACCCACCTCTGGACTCTGACTGTGGGATCCATGGGGTGGCGCAGTTACCCTGGATGTCAGCTCACAGCTAGCTACACACTGGCTACATATCCTCCCAAAATATTTACCACTCCCCAGCTGCATAACTACAACCACATGTTAAGGAGCTGCTGCTTCATACACGATTTAGCTGCATCACCTTTATGTTTTGCCTTCCAGGGGGTCAGTGAGGTACCGTGGGAGAAGCAAATGCAGTCAAGCATGTTGTGGTTAGCAACTACGCCCCTTGCAGGGATCCCTTTCCTCTCCTTTTCTTAAACAGGACTTAAAAAAATAAACTAACTCCAAATGCATTTTATGCCCCATCCCCCAGGAAAGCACTTCAAGGATATTGCTTGTTTTATTAGTGAGGCAGCAGGATGCAAGCTAACAGACACAGACCATGTGGCAGAAGATGGTGGTGGTGGCTGCCCTCCCTCTGCATGCCCCGTCTCCACCAGTGGGAGGAAAAGGTTGGAGAGCTGTCTGCTGTTTGTGAGTAGCATTGTTTGCTCTCTGTCTTTGGGTCTCTTTTGGGCTTGCAAAGGTGTGATAGGTGCAGGGCCCTGGCTGACTTCCAGAGAGGGGGCATCTCAGGATCTCACTGGCTGACTTCCAGAGAGGGGGCATCTCGGGATCTCACCTTCTGCTGGTCAAGTGACCCGGAGATGTGTTAGAAAGTCACTTTCCCCAGCCCGGGGGTTGAAGAAGGAATCAGAGCTCTTCTGGTCTCATTCTCAATGTTGTTTCCTGTTTCTTATCTATAAAATTCTTTCTCCTGTCCGGCCAAGGTCTGCTCAGCAGGACAGACAGAGGCACTCTGGCCACACTCAGGGCAGTGTTATCTTTTTATACTAAAAACTACATGTACAATATTTACAATAACTTCCCAATACCTATCACCTATGTTAGACAGTGAGCTTCTACTCTAAACCAATCCAAAAGTGCCACCATCACAGCAGAAGATGGAGGCCAAGAAGAAGAAGGAGAAG
>NW_005054397.1:1216485-1235972 GCF_000277835.1 Geospiza fortis | reverse complement strand
CATGGATCATAATCAAAATCACGGGTGTCTTGGGCTATATGCCAAGGTCTCTGAGCCCCCTGGCAGGGGTTTGGGCAATCCAGGACTGCCAGGGTGATGTCCTGAATTCTGACAGGGGAATGCACTGAATATCCTCAGGTTCATCCTTGGTTTGAAGTGGAGCTGGTTTTTTTTCTTGCTTCTTCTCCCCAGTGATTGCATCACCTTGCTGTGTTCTCGCTGACTGCCACAGAGGGGCTGCATCCCAGTGGAAAATCTGCATCTGCTCATGAACAGGGACACTGCACATGCAGAGAGGACAGCTTAAATCCTGTGTTTCACATGAGCTCTATCCTGGGATTAAAAATACTTTGGGATACAAGGAGCATTTCTACCCTGGGATGCCATATTTGCTCATGCAATGGCTGCACTCAACCTAGAGTTTGCCTTCCTGTGGTGAAGCTGAGGCAGATGGATCCTCTCCTGCTGCTGGCAGTCAGCATGGCCATGGTGCCACATGCACAGCTGCTCTGTGGTGCCATGCAAGCACCATGTGCAAAACACACCCTACCAGGAAGCTGTGGTATTCTTTCCCAAGAGCATCGCAGATCTCAGGTGTGATAGGACTTGAACTCACCCTCCTGCCTCACAGGCATGTTTTGCTTTGTCTATAAAGGCCCTTCCAGTATTGTGGGATGCTGATTCTTATCACCCTGCACACTTGAGAGATCAAAACAGCCTTGAAAAGCACCTCCAGACTCTGCCCTGCAGCCTGCCTGTTCTGGCCACGTTCCAGCACAGGAGAGGAGCCCCACACTCTCCTCTGAAAGCACCACCCCAACACCGTCTCCTCTCTTGGCCAAGGGTGCAGATCTCCAGGATGAGACACAGACCACTGCTGTCCATAAGAAGCAGTGGGTGCAGATGCTGCCTTTGGCTCCAAGTGCCCTGTGTGGAGCAAGGACCACAGGGGCTGTGTGTCTGGGTGCGTCTGTCTCTGCTGAAGTGCTTTGCAGCTGCTTCCAAGCTCAGTACAGGGTCCCCATATCTCATCTCAAGCAGCACCAGTTTTTTGGCAAGGGTTAGACAGAAGAGTCCTTTCATGACACTGCTTCACTCGACAACCACTGCACTGAAGCCAGCATCTAAACCATGAATGTAGCATTCCTCTGGGCACCTCAGAAGTCCAACTAAATCCCTGTGAGACCTAAAGCTCCCTTCAGAGGTGCCTTCCTCCACTGATAGGTGCCCAGAGCTCCTGAAAGAACATGCTTCAAGGTGCAGTTAATTGTTTTAACATTTAATATTTAACGTTTTCTTCCCCTTCCAAAATTGCTTCCCACCTTCCCTCAGCAATTCATATGATGCTGGTTCCAGGACCAGTTAACCAAAACCTAGCAGGTCTCCTAGCACTTGGGTGCGCTGAGATGTGGAGATATCACACCTCCACTCCCCTGCTTCATCTCTGGCCTTGAGACAGTGCCTTGGCATCAAGGATGGGGTCAGCTGCTACAGCAGGACCCTGACCACCCTTGACACTGGGTGTCACTGCTGGGGTGCACTCAGCCTGCCCCAGGCACCAGACCTGCTTTTGCTATCAGCTCCTGGTTGTGAGATGAGCCCTGCAAACCCATACATTCCTCCTTGCTTGCACATCATAAGCTTTATTTGTTTTAATCAAAGGGGGCCCTGATAATTATTAACATATTTAATTATTTTCACTCTGAGTCACTCAGCTCAGGCTGAGTGGAGTGATTACAAGGATTGCTTTACTGCACAGCCCCAGCCCTGGAGCATTTGCACCACCAAGTAATGACTCTTTGCAGACAGAGCTCCCATTGATCCCTGTCTCACACCCTGCCTTTCCTTCCAGTTTAAGCTGCTTTTTGCTTTGCTCAGAGGTGCTGGTCTTCACAGGAGTAAGATTGGGCACATTCAGACAATTTTCAGGGCTAAGGCTCTGCATGCTGAGGTTGCTCACTCTTGGCAGCACTGGCAAGGAATGCTGTTCATCTGAGCTGTGCTCCAGCCCTGCACCTCAGGAGGGGTGTTAGTCCATCTGCACTCCTCAGAAACTGCATCAGCCCACCCAGGACCTCCCCTCCCCTCCCAGGCTTGCCAGGGATTGCATGGCCTCCCACCAGCAATGACAGCAGACTGCAGTAGGTGGTCTCTGTCTGAGGAAACCCATAACTCTGCATTTCCACGTGATTTATGCCGTTCTCCAGCCTGGGCTGGCCCATGAGTTGCAATCATTCCTGGCCTCATGGTGACACTACCTGGAGCTGTCTGTCTGGTTTCGTCCTTTGTTGTCCATCAGGGCTTTGGAAGGAGGTGCTGCCCTTGGAAAATACTCACCATCACTTTGGAAGGCCTGGGCAGTTTGGATGGGGACCAAACCCATGTTTCCGGGGTGCCTTTGCATTGGGGTGCATCTACACCATCCTGAGTGACCTGGGACTTTCTCCCTAAAATACAACAGGGCACTGTGATCACAGGTTTGCATTTGGACAGTGCTCTCAGGCACATGGTGTGACTCTTTGGGATGGTGCTATGCAGGACTGGGAATTGGACCTGATCATCCTTGTCACTGCCATCCAACCCAATTTATTCTGTGATCTCGGATGCTCTGATCCCACGGGACTGCCTTGGTGCTGAGCATTCAGGAGAATTAACGTGGCTTGTGAACAATAATTGCTTTAACTCTCTGTCCTGCCAGTGATGTGAGATTGCCAAATATATAGGCACAAGGACATGGTGGAGAGTTTCAAGGATGTACAGAGGAGGCCTTGGCAGAGCTGGGAATAGAGAAAAAAACCTGCAGACTCATACAGAAGATGCTGGCCCTTGCTGAAATACAGCACTTCTTTTGTCTTGGCTGATTTTACTGCAGACTCCAGGGAGCAGAGCTGGGGTCCTGGCATGTAAAGGCTTGTACCTATCAAAGTCTGTTTCTAATCTTGATCAGGAATGTGCATGGGCAGCCATCATCCCAAAGTCCTTGTATTTTTGGTGTCATCTCATTGCTCTGAAATTCTTGTGTGTGTCTTGAAGCAGTCCCCAAAAGCCACATGGCCACAAGCTGCACACGAGACCCTGCAAGCACGAGGTGCAGGGGAGGGGGCAGAACAAGTGCTTGGAGCTGATTTTAGCTCCTGCACCTTAAGTACATCCTGGCCCCTGTGATGGCCATGCAGCACTTCTGGGGTTATTTTAATCCAGATGGGCTGGCTGAGCTAATTCCCAGCTTCCAGGAGTGACTGTGCTGGCAAAATTGAATGAAAGACCATGAGTGGTGGCTCTCTCCATGCTGCTGCTGCTGAGACCTGCACCAACACTGCATCCTCCCCCCACCACTGCTCTCCATCCCCTCCACGAACAACCAGACAAAGCTCCTTTATTGTAGGGAGGGAAAAAAACCAGAGCAATTAAAGTGGAGACTATATTAGGGCAGAGAAAAACACAAAAATCAGCGCCTGCAATCCCAGCAGTGCTAAACCTATCTGCTGACTTCCCTTCCAAAAGCAATCTTGACCCCACCCGAGTGGGAAAACGCCTGTAGTTGTAACCACCCTGTCACAAAAACACAAAATGGGGTATTTGTCTGAGCATTTGATTGCAGAGCTTGGCACTCAGTTCACTCCCTTCTACAAAATAACAAAGCCAAGATGCTTCAGGTAACAGGGTAACAGTCAGGCCGAGGAGTCTGGGAGTTTCACTTCCTACCAGTAACTTTTGGCACAGTAGCTGCCTCACACACAATTAATTACTTCAGCACCAGATTATAGTTGAGGGCTCAAATAGAAGTGATAATAGGAACCAATTAAATTAATCTATATTTACTTTGTAAGCATATTTCCCTTTGGTAAGTCTTTGCTTTAATTTGACAGACTGGACTCCAGCATTTTGTTTTTATTAAGAGATACAACTTTAAAACCAGAGGATGAAATCCAAACCTGTAAAGCTAAGAAATCCCTCCCTTTCATGTTCAAATCCATGTATGACATGCAGTTAAAAAAAAACCAAAACAGAATGTATGCACGTACTTGGACTAATAAAAGCAAACCATGAAATACGTGGTAAAGTGCCAGCATGCTTTGCTGGAAGTACATGAGCATGAGCTGGGCTGGAGCTGGTGGTTGACACAATGTTCACACCAGAGCTTGAAACTGAGGCAGACTTTGGTGTCACAGTGGGCAGGCTCACAAAACAGCTTGCATGGGAGAGAGCCACGTTTAGTGTCATCTGCTGGCAGGGAAATGGCTTGCTAAGTGCAGCAGCTTAAAATGGGATGGTCCCACTTTATGCCATTATATTTTGGCATAAATCATAAATGGTTGAATACTTTTGTGTTACAGTAACACTGTCTCCTTCTTTTTCACGCAGTTTGGATGTTTCAGCATACATCTGAAACAGGAACAGGAAATAGGAACAGCTGAAGGTCTTTGTGTCTTTTGTGAGCTCCATACACAGTGACTCAGAAGTGAAAGATTTATAAACCATTGCATTACCATATCCACATCTCAGGGAACAACCCTAACAAAGCACAGCACCAGTCAACTAAACAGTGACCTGCCACAGACAGAGAAAGCCATGAAACCTATGCCCCAGCATGGGATGCATTTTTATGGGTTTTTATACCTGTTTGCCCTCCCTATCTCACTTGGCAGCCCTTCCTTCCTTGCCTTTTCTGCTCCAGCATGATCCTCACAAGCCTCTGGGGATTCATGAAGTCCGTCTTGTCATCCAGTCAAACTTTTCCTGAAATGTTTAAGGAGTCCTGTCCCGTCCCAAGCCAGGACATCCCTCTGGCTGCCCTGGAGGGCTTGAGCCCTGGGCTGGGGGCTCAGAGACTTTGTCACCAAGCCAAAGACCTCTGTGCCTTTGATTTTAACCCATGGAAAAAATTACTAACTCTACATGAGGATTTACAAGCCATGAGAGTTTAAGTAGAATGATAGTTAGTTTGTCACAAGGTAGAAAAATAGAATTTTAGGGTTTTTAGAATGGGGGTCCAGATGAGATGTATCAGAAACTCGGCAGGTGATGGCCTGGCTCTGGAGCAGAGCAGGGAAAAGCTCCCTGGGAGGGGAAAAGGCTCCTTGGGAGGGGAAAATGCTTGGGATCCTGGGCTTTCCCCCAAGGCACCCCAACAGATGGTGGAAGTCCTGCTTTTTGGTGAGGTATTGATAAGGTCCCAGTTCAGTGGCTGCATTCATCAGAAAAGGCTCATCTACGGCAGAGGAAGCAGGACCAGGCCGTGCTCTGGTGGTGGCAGGGAATTCCCTCCTCCAAGCAGCTCCACCATCCTCCTCCAAAGCTGAGGGCAAGAGAGAACTAGCAGCTGCCCCAGTGCCTTTTTTCCCTTTTTTCTTTTTTTGGTATCTCTGCCCCTCTGAGAGAAACCCTGGGATATGAGACGTGCAGCCAGATGCCTTCCTCTCCTGAGTTTGGCAACTCCTTTTCTTTCCCTTGAGTACCCATGACTTATTGTTCCTTAGCAACAAAAATGAGGGTAAATTTCCTAAGAGAAAAGAAAAACGAAAGGAAAACCCCTAACCTCCAACAACAACAATAAATGCAGCAGAGCCAGGGATGCCCAAGATGATAGTGTGACTCTGTGACTAAGAGATCAGGAGAGAAATTTATTTGCACTGATTATGGTGGCCTGGACATGTGCAAGGCGGGAGCAAATATATGTCCTCATGGACTGTCACTTTTATTTCATGAGGAGGAGCTGGGCAGAAGCCTCTGCCTTCCTCTGAGCTGACAGAAATGGGGGCACACAATGGGGAAAACTTGCCTCTTTCTTTCCCTGAGGTGTGAAAGGAAGCTCGCTGAAGTTGCCAAGGATGCCTTGCAGACACTTTAATACCTTTAGAAAGCCATTGAGTTTCTTTTGGGCTCTGGAAATCTACTATTTCCAATGTTGCTGTTTTGTCAGCCTAGCACAGTGCGTGGATTTTATAGCCATAGAATTGCTACTCAGTTTTTACTCTCTCGATGGTGATGTATGGATTCCGTAACAAAGGTTAAATCCTCTTCTTGTTAGTGCTGTTTTACACACTTCACACAGATCAGTGCCACAGCACTTGGAAGAGTTTTTTGGCCGAAGTCCCATAAAATCCAAATTTCTCTTCATTTTCGATCTCCCATGCTTTAAATCAGGGAGATGTGTGGCAATCTCATCTGAACAGACCCACAAACAGAAAGTGGAGGAGTAAAAGAAAAAGGATATACAGGACAGCACAAGGACACTTCTCTGCGAAACAATAACATCAGGCTCTCACAATGTGCTGGATAGGCCCCTGCTTTCTTTGCCCATGCAAAGATATGTTGCTCACTCAACAGAATACTTGGGAAGATAGAGATAAAATCATACAATCATAGACTATCCTCAGCTGGGAGGAATCCACAAGGATCATTGAGTCCGCCTCCTGGCCCTTAACAAGACACCCAAGAATCACAACACATGTATGTTTGCTCTCCTCCAGTGCCCCAAAAAAACACCCAGTCCAAGGAGACAAAACCACTGTTAAGTGAAGGACATGCTGTATCTTTGCTGTCTAGACTTCCCCTGACCTATTTGAGCTGATTCCCTCTCTGACTAATAGTTTTCCCTTTTAGGGCTCAGCTTGCTTTCTGGTGGTGACTGTGATGAAGAAGCTCCTGGGAATGGTGTCTCTGACATTAGATGCTGTATTCCCATCCACAGGGCTGGGCTGTGGATGGGGTCAGATACTGAAGCCAGAGCTGAGCAAAAGGCACCAGTACTGATCTGTGTGTCCCAAGATCCATCTGCTGGTGACTGTGATGGAGGAAGATGTTGTGCGTGGTCAGTGTCCTGAATCTAGAGGAAGGCTCCACTATGTGATTCCTCATCAACAATGAGACAATTTGCTGCTTTACCACCACACCACAAGAGCCATTGTCATATTTGGCTTATTCTTCCACCAGATTTTCTGTTTTAAAGCAGAACTTAAAAATGAAAACTATGTAAGGAGTGATTTATGGTCTGTGTTACCACTGGGCCAGGAAGTGAGGGCCTGAAGAGCTGAACTTAGTCTCCACAAATACTCCAGTCCTGTTTTTCACCATCAGATTGATTGTGCATAGCCTCTGTGCACTCTTTTCTACTGCAGTTGAATTTGGACACCCTTTAGAGCAGGAGATCTAACCAGACTGTGCCAGAAGAACTCCAGAAGTGAAACTTCCAGTATGAGCCACCATTGCTGGGACATGCTCAGCAAGCCATGAGAATATCACATTATCATATCTATGCCTTCAACCCTTCTCCATCGTTACTGGAAACCTCTTGTGAGCCCTGAATGAGCTTCTTCCTCTGTCTCCCTTTGAAACAGAGTTTCTGACTTAAAAATTTTAGGAGGGGAGATATGGTTATTGAAACACATGAACACTTTAACACTGTCAAATGTCCCCACCAGACAGAGGAATTAAATTCCTGGGTTGTTTTAATTCTTGTCTCTTCACCTCTCACCCTTTTCCCTCATGTGCATTGACTGCATCAATAAAAGTCTGCTTTTTAAGTTGTCCAAACTATTATTATGTCAACATATTCTGAAAGGCCCTTCAAAAAAGTGAAAAGTCACAAAAAGTTTCAAAAGCTTGGAAAAAACCAAATCTCATGGTAGATCCTCACCTGCTTCACTTACCAAGGAAAGGTCAAGAGGAGGCTCAGAAAGGGAAGTTTGTCCTCAGGAGAAAAGAGCCAGAGGCAACAGAGCCTTGTAGTCTATCAGAGGTCCAAGGCTGGAGCCCAAAAGCAGACACATTTCATTTCAAAAAGAGCTTTAACAGTGGGAATGATTAGGTGTTGAAACAAAATACCAATGAAAGTAGTAGAGAGTTCCTCCTCAGATACTTTCAAATTGTGAGCAGATGCCTGCTGGAACACAGGTTTCAGCCAAGCACAAGTTATTGCGTTCCTTATTGGAGTATGCAATTTTATAGTCCATATTATATGGAGCTCAGACTAGATGATCTTATGGCCCACTATGACTTTAAAATCTAAGAAATAGGTAGTTCTGGATCAAAGGAGCCAGGTTTCCTCTGGATTTGTATGTTGAGGCTGGCTAACTCTGCTGCCTAAGAAGACACAAAATCCGATTGAAGGCTTTCTCATTTTATAGCTGTGCTTTTAAAAAAGCAGACTCTATTTTCAGGTTGTGTTTGTCTGGCTTCAAATGTGGTTATGGGTCTGCCTCTCTGCTTGACTGACTAGAAAGCCTTTGCTCTCAGGAGGATACCAGTCAAAAAACCTTTTTGGCCTCTGATTTCCTGCAAGAGTGGTTGAACTTGGCCAACAGAGTCAGATGCTGTTAGAGTGGGAGTGGACAGACATGAGCACACACATTCTCACAGTCTGACAGAGAGAAATTTGCAGTAGCTTCCTTCCTCCAGTCTAAAACCAGAGAATGATAAAAGTTAACACTAAAGGAAATTTTTTCTCTTCAGATGGAGGCTGATATGTTTGAACACATTCTTTGTCAAAGCCATTGCCTCTGATAGCAATCAGACGACCCTGAAGATCTTGTCTGTTGGGGTTGTACACTAAATATTCATGTTAGCCTGACTTTATTTATTCTTGGCTTTGTAAAATAGGAGAGCCAATCAGTGCAGAAATCTGGTCTCTACTCAGTTTTCATGAGTGGTTGGCAGCTCACCCCCTTTAAATAAAAGCTAAAGGGGAATTCATTGTCCACCTCATGTAACCCAGTTAGGATTCAATTAAGAGCATTTCTGGGCTGTATTTTAGGAGTTAGTGTCTGTCAGGATTTTACCTTGCTTTAAACCCTTCCTGTCTCCGTGTCATGCTGTGTGGAAAAGCTTCACTCTTTGAAGGAATCGATCTCCCGTATCTTTTGCCCCACACCCTCCCCAGACACGAGGGTGAGCTGATTTTTGTTAGGTAGCAATAACAACTTCTCAGGATGCCAAGTTCAAAGCTTCTAACCTACTGCCTGTGTGAAGCCCAAGAGTGAGGTCAGGGCTAATCTCAGACTTCTGACCTTCCAGTCACATCCACCATCCCTAGATCAGAGAAAAGTGGAAGAGCTTATTTTGAAAGGTTTTAGATTTCAGGTGAGGTCAACAAAAGATTTGCCCACATGGAAGAAATCAAGAGGATAATATGGCACATATTAGAGGAGATGAAAGGCATTGTGTAAAACAATCTCCTCCTTAGCCTAGAAAGGAAAGTCTAACTACCAGGGTAATCTTCCGGTAATGGCAAGTAAGCCCAAACCATCAGAAAATGTAGCAGAAACCAGGCACTGTCCTGGAAAAAAGCAGCTTAGAAATTCAGAGTGACATTGCTGGGATTGGGAAAATTCTCCAAATAGAGTATGCTCCAATCTCTTAAACTGGTGAGATTTAGGTGTCTTGGTACTTTTGATAGCCACGTGAGGCATCTTCTTGCATTTTAAGCAGTGTGAATATCTTGGTAACCCCACTGTGGGAGCTCGATTTGCCACATTTGGAAAATTTTTGAAAAATAAGGGTCATGTGGAAATGAGAAATGTTTGGGCACTTCACCCAGAAGAACCACACAGAAAGACATTTATGCATCATGCAGTCCACTTCAGCTCAAGAGACATCCACAGACCTGGTATTACCACACCATTTTGCAGATACGTGTTCCCAGCTATACTGGGAGCCTCTAATGGGTTTGGGAATTAAAACCAGATACCCTGACCACCAGCTCTGAGCCATTGATTAAATGGAAAAAAACGTCAAAAAATAGATTTCAATTTCTGAAACCACCTTTTGGGAAAATGACAGGATTTTTTGTGAAATCTATTTTTCTTTGGAGGAAAGAAGGGAAACCCCATGGAGATGTGACTAGAGTCCTCCCCTCTGCAGGTTTCTCATATATGCCCTCTTGCAGTTTTTCTTACACCTGAATTTGCCTCAGTGATGATGCCCTGGAGAAACAGGAGCACCAATGAGTCCCTTGCTGGGGATACACCACTTGGACTAGCAGTGGGATGTGTTAGCATTCAGGGCTGTGTTTCATCTGCATACAGGACTGCATCAGTAGAAGACCATGTCCTAGGGTAAAATGATAAATTACACAGAAAATATTAAAGAATAATACAGAAGTTTTGCTAATCTGAGGTGACAGATACGTAAGCATTGGTGGACACACAGATCTCACGGGCACCTGGAGGGAAATCCAACCCCAAAGGGTATTTGTTGCTCTATTCAATGCACTCTGAAAGGTCTTGTACAAAAGATCTTATTTTCCATTCCGTGGACACCTTTGTTAGTGTTTTGGATGAAGACAAATAACAGAAGATGCTGCTGTCAGTCTCTGTGCACAGGATTTTATCTGGGGTTAGCTGGGCTGTTTTCAGCTTGGAGTGGATAACCACACTGTATGGGATTACCATGTGTTGCATTTATTAGTATAAACGTAAATGTTGTTACAGGCATAAATCAAATTAAAATTTAGACTTTTCCATGTAAGTTCAAATGTGTATCTGTCTAAACCTCTCTCTTACATTTGTTAGAAGCCACTCCTGGAGAGAAAGGGTCCTGCCTCTCTCACAAAAGCCTGCTTGATACCCACCTCCAGGGCAAGGACCCCAAAAACCTTGCTTTGGTACCATCAAGTCGTACACCTGCATGCATGAGGTCCCAAACCTGAGTTAATCAGGCAAGGGTAGCCTTGCCCACCCGTTGTGTAACATCTTTTCACAGGCTGCAGAGACTGTCAAATGACAGCGACTCAGTGATGATCTTGGGCTCCTCTGCTGCTTGTGAGGGCCCTTGTACCCAATGGGTTTTATATTTCCTCCTCTGCCCAGAGGCAACTGCTGCTGGCTGTGGCTGCCCTTGTGGTGTAGCTGGAACCTGGATGGTTGCAATATCTGTTGGTTCTATGGCTGTGCTATCCACCTTCCCCTCGGTGGGAAAGGTGGTACTGCTGGGCAGTGCCTACAGCCTCTGTAGCAGGTTTCTGGGCAGCATTCCTAGTCTCTGGGGCAGATCTTGAAACAACCTCATCCTGTCTTTAAATGCTGAACGGACTGTATTGAATAAACTTAGCAAAACATCAGCAAGAATATGGTGTCTTTAGCATGGAGAGGGAATTTAAACCCTTCAAAAGCTGTTGTGGTAGGCCTGAAGAAGTGTTGGCAGAAAACACCCCTCTGCATTCCTCCCCCACCATAGGTACCGTCATTAGTGAAACCCCAACTTAGGCTGTGGTAGTTGGACAGCCATGTGCACACATTCAAAAAGAGGTTTACAAGAACTTAATTCCTCACCTGACTCATTCTAGAAACTTGGTAACAGTCACAATGGCCTTAGTTGTAGGGCCTATGTTTAGATAATGACCTGCAAATGGAAAAAAAAACTGAACCAAAGTAAACTGGACCACATGGTGATGGCTAATAAGGTTTCTATATCCAATACACAAATGGGTCACCAAAGAACTGTTATTCTTTTTTCATCCTTTCCTCTCAAAGCCTTACATTGGGTGCCAATTATTGTCTTGGTTTAAAAGACAAATGTCTGCCAAGGAAGGCAGGAACCTTCCTGGAATGGAAGACTCTTCCCTCCAAATTATTATAACTGTGAAAATTATAGGGCTTTCAGGCAAAAATGTAGCAAAAGGAATAAAAGATCTTTAATATAAAACATACAGATACCTGAATGGAGCAAACAACAAAACACTAACAGAAAGTTTCCCACTTGCTAAGCAGTGTTTCCCCTTGGTGTAATTACGACCACGGGAGCAGCTTTTATTTCATAATCACTGTACATTAACCTAGAAAGCCACTCCCTTCCCCCTTTCCAGTGTCTCCCTGACGACAGTGGGAAGAAATTCCCTGAGAAGCCTAACACACAGCAGTAGCAGAGCCAGCATGGTACTTCATTCAAGTGTTTTGTGGCATTTTTTCAGCCTTGGGCTAGAAAATAAATCAAATTCTCTTACAGACTGAGTGAGACATGTGAAGGCGGCAGACATCTCCCAGATATCCCTGTGAAACCTGATCTGAGCACCTTTTCCCCTGACTTCTGGTGGAGCAGCCTCCAGGTAGGAGGTGTGATGCCTCTTGCATGAAAATTACCATCCATCAGCAAGGACTATCACAAGTGGTTTGTGTACAACTCCTACGCTAATGAAGGCATTCTCCTGGATAGATGAGCTCACCATGTCTCAGGCAGACAACCCCTGGACTTCCCAATGAGCAAGATAAACAGCATATTTTCAATTGCAATCCAAAGAGCCTTCAATCCGCTGTAGAAACAAGACTATAAATTATAGTGGAAATGAGTCCTGGCTGGAAATGTGCTGTATCCAAAAATGACAGCATTTAAGGTTTAACTTGGAATACAGACAGAGTGAGGAATGCTTTACCACTGGGAGCAGCGTGAAGTCCTGAATCATCAGGGAGCAGATGGACATTCCATTGAGACATTGCTCTCTGGGCTGATCAGAGAGAGCATCATGACAAAGAAATGAACACAAATCTTTGGGGACAATTCATTCTTTGTATAACCCAAATGTGTTTGGTTTTTGTTTTTTTTTTTTTTTTTTCCTTACAACCTGTTACATTTCTCTGCATTTTTGTCCAAATGCATGGGGTCCCATTTTGCTGTAGCCTGTTTTTTCTGGTTGTTCTTAGAGCTTTTCCCAGTGATGGCACACAGTCATCTTTCTTTCAGATGTGGTATTAGCGACAAAAAAGGCACACAGATGTGGCAAATTCTAGTATATTACCTGAATCTCTTTCTTAGGAGGGAATTATGTCCTTTACATATATGGAGGGCAATATATGGACAGTTCCATCTCTGTGGCATCCTGTTGCATTCAAATTCACATCACTATTATATAACAGCAAGTGGTCTTTAGTCTCCCCCTGTTGCCAAATTGTTTTTTGCCAAAATGCTGTCTGCCTTTGAAATGGCAATCATAACGTTAGGAAAATTAATCCACAAACATCAGAGATTTATGTCCAAAAAGGAGACAGAGGAGTCCTTTTACTTTATTCGAATAAAGGGAGAGGCCATGGGGCATTCCCCTGGGGTCTCTCACATTTGTGGAGGATGCAGCCTCCTTTTTATCCTGATTTCCTGGGCACATTTCCCTCTCTCTTTCCCCACTGGCTGAGACACTGGAGAGGTACAGACTCTCCAGAACGCCTGATACCAAAGATTTCCTTCGAATGTATAACCCTCCCTCTTAATTTTTAATTCTTACGGAATTTAGGGGTTTTTCTTCCCCATTGTTTCTTTCATCTCTCAATGTCTAATTTCATTTATCAGCAAACCTAAAGTTTATTTGTAAAAGCAAATATCTTTTTCCATTCATCAGTCAGCGGAACCCTTCCCATTGTTTCTTTTATCTCCCAGTGCTAGTTTTATCTACCAGCAGACCCACAGCTTGTTTGTAAAGACAAATCTGCCATTCCTCTCAATAATATTTTCATGAGATAGATGAGAGAAAAGTCCTATTACAGACAATTAGTACAAGGACATATTCTGATGAAAATCCTCGTGCAGGGGAAAAGCCGTGGGTGATGTTCCCACAAAGCTATGATTGAAATTTTCACTTGTCCTTCTTCTTTCCCCCGTTCTTTGATCATTGAAGCCACTTACAATATTAATATTTTATTTATAATTTTTTGTTCATATTGGTGCTAATGAAAAGGAAGAGATACAATCTCCTCCATTACAAATGTATATTTCTGGATTGATTTTCCTCAGAAAATAATATGAGCTCTTTTTAGAAAGGCAAGCAGAAAGGGATTTAGATTTCTGCATTGACAAAAGAAATGTGAGGTACTGAACTGTTGTGAATAAGCCTAATTTGATTTAAGCAGAACAGATTTAAGAGTGGAAATTAGGACTTGGCATATTTTTTCTTCCTGAGATTTAATGTAAGATGGAAATGATAAATATTAAAAAAGATCTGATATGATACAACAGAGATGCTGACAGAATTGTTCTTCAGTCATGCTGCTTATTATTATACATGGCTTTAATTTCACAGGGAAAAAACCCTCCTACTTATTTTACTAATTTTTCAAGTTCCAGAAAATGAACCTGTTGTTATTCAACCAGTTTCTCTTCATGGGAAACCTTGCGCACTTCAATCAATTTCCTTCAAGCACCAGTTTTTAAATCTGCAAAAACACATTTCTCTACATCAGAGCAAAGAGCTCGAGTTGAGAAAAATCACCTCCCCAGCTCTGAAAATATTATTTTGGGATTTTTTTTTTAAATTCTGGACAATGTTTAAAATTAAAGTGCTTTGAGCAATATTATTAACAAGATCACTACAGAGATACCAGAGTGGGAAGGACTGGGAGAACTGTGTGCAATACTGCACTGTGTTAGTATCTGCCTAACTCCAGTGATGACTGGCACAATTACTCATCCCACAGCAATACATTTGGCACAAGAACAAGGAATTCATGCTTCTGTGACCAAATGCACTAGTGAGCAGCAGAGGCACTGGGAAGGCTGGTCTGAGTGGTTTGTGCTTGGCTTCACTTTGGCAGCCATCTCCAGCTCCTGCTGAGCCCACATTAAATGGTGCAAAAAAATCAAACTGCTTCATACTGATTTCAAAGGAGGTGAGTTTTCACAGCTCCCTGGTCATTTCTAACAAGCTGTGTCTACAGCAAGTCCCTTCTGGGTCTGGCACAGCTACTGTCAGCTCTTCTACCAAAAACTAGTAGCCTGTGACTGACGATGTATAAAATGAAATATTACTCTTTTTTTTTTCCTTGGTTTTCCTTGCTTGATGCAAAGCCCACTGTAGGTCCCTTTGTTCTTCAGAAGAATGGAGATTAATACTTTTTATAATGAAAGACAGGCTTGAATGACCTCCCTCTGAGATGAGCAAAGGTGACTGCAGGGGTGCTGGGCAAGTGGTCTGGGTTTTTTTCCTCCTTGTTACTAGCTTTTATATTATGAAGGACAAATTTGTGACTGTGCATGGCAAATCTCAGCCAGGCTGAAATCTGTGTTTTCACCTACTGAATATCAAATTGCCTCTGCTGAGGACCAGCATTCAGCACTGCCACCAGGCATTTCACAGCACATTAATTAATCTGGGGAGTCAATTAATACACCTCATGATCCTGACAATGCTGCAGTGCCATGCTTTGGGCCATCTCATCCTGAATGCAGCCTGACTTTTCATGCCAACACACCAAGAGCCCAGACCTCCTGCAGTGCTGATGGATAATGCAGGACCCAGTAGAGCCGGCTGTGATCAAGACAACTCCTTGTGGAACCTCAGAAGGCCTTTTGTAAATGTGGTCTGCAGTTCCTGCCAGCTTTCTTCCTGCTGCCTGGTTGGCCTTAGCTGCTGAACAAGGGCAGAGAATCCAGCCCCAGCTTGTCAGTGACCAGCTAAAGGTGTTTTCTGTATTTGCCATGCATGTGGATTCCTTGGGGTCACAGAATGCTGTGGGTTGGAAGGGATTTTAGAGACTATGTGATTCCAACCCCCGCCATAGGCAGGGATGTGATCCACCAGAACCAGGCTGCAGCAAGCCCTGTCCAACCTGGCCTTCAACACTTACAGGAATGGGCCAGCCACAGCTTCCCTGGGCAAACTGTGCCAGGGCCTCACCAACCTCACAGGGAAGAATTTTTTCCTAACATTTAATCCAAATTTACTCTTTTTTAGTTTAAAACCATTTCCCCTTTTTCTATGACTATATGCTCATATAAAAAAGCTGTTCTCCCTCTGTTATCAGCCCCCTTTGGTCACTGGATGCTCTAAGGTCTCCCTGGAGCCTTCTCTTCTCCAGGCTGAACACCCCCAGCTCTCCCAGCCTGTCTCCAAAGCAGAGGGGCTCCAGCTCTTGGAGCTTCTCTGTGTCCCTACTCTGGATCTGCTCTAACATGTCCATGTCATTCTTACGCTGGAGACCCCAGACCTGGATGCAGAACTCCATGTGGGGTCTCATGAGGGCAGACTAAAGAGAAAGATTCACCTTTGACCTTCTGACCCACCTCTATTTTGGTGCAGCTCAAACCTATCAGTGCACCGTTCCCAGAGTCACTGCAATGCTGGGGCAATGCATGAAGCAGAGAGAGCAAGCTCCAGGTCCAACTCCCATGCCCCAAAGTCTGTTTGATATAAAATCCTCTCATCAAGGGCATATCAGATATGAAACTTTTAAGATCAGATACTACACTAGGCCAACGCCAGCAGCAAATCTCTCCTTTCTTTTTGCATGGTTCCTTCAAAGGAGTAGATACATGTAGATGACCCAGCTGGTGAGAACACTTATCATTGTCTTGTTATTTCTTAGCCTGGAGTTGGTGAAAGGAAAAAGTTACAGTAAAGCCACTTCAGTTCTCCTTCTGCTCATCTTTGGGACTTTTCGTAAAACATCAAGCTCCATCCCTTGCTGCGGGGTTCATGGGGTATTTTCGGACGCAACCCAAGCAGCGTTTTGGCCTTTCTTGTCCCAGACTAAGATGCTTCCATGGCAACCACATCAGCTGCCTGAAACAACCCTCCCACGTCCAACACCCAGCAACACAAACCAAAGCAAGTCCCTGGTGCCAACAACATTTGAAGACTCCGTCAGAACTGTACTAAGTTCTGATAAAGTTCTGCATTATCAGCTGCAAGGCACATGTCATCACCCAAGGTTTGCAGTAGGGTAATCGAGATCCAGGCTTAGAGGCAGATCTTTCACATTCTGTGTGTCAATGACCTTGACAAATGTGAAGTTTTGAACAGCAGGTAGCAGCTAGTGGAGATTTTTCTGTTAACGTGGAAAATAAAAAAGGTACAGGAGGAGTGAAATTATTGTTCTGACATGGACTGCCTCCATTCACGTACTGGCTGATTGCATACATCCGTCTTCTGCAGTGCCAACTCCTTCTCCTCATACAGTTGTATTTTTGGCTTTGTTCCCCAGTGTAAACCAGCCAGAGTCTCCACAGTGATGGTGTCAGGTATCAGCCTGGTGCTTGGTTTCAGCCCAGCTCCTCAAAGTGTACCATAAATAAAGACTAGAGAGGCAGCAGGTGGGTGTCATTTCTTCCCCAGACCCTTGGCAGCTACTTGGGAATCTTGTGAGAGGGTCTTCAAATAGTGTTGGAAAAAAATCTTCCATATAACTACAATAATTTAAATAAGTAACTAGCCTGGAAAATGTCAGAAGACGCACAATCAAGATAGCAATGCTCAAAGGTAATCTAAACTACAATTTAAATGCATTAGAGTTTCTGTGTTTTGGTTGTTTTGTTCTGTGCCAGTTTGGGATTGGATGGGAGGCTTATTCCATAGGGGAAACCCAGAGTATGACTCAAGTCTGAGGTCAGAAGGCAAATGATGAGTTTCCCTTTCTGCTCTCTTTTCTTCACAATGTTTTTTTCACTAAGAAATAAAAGAGCCAGAGGAACAACACCTCTTTCCTTCTCCATGAAGCTATCATGCTTTCCATTTCCCATCAGTGATAAACTCTCCTTTTTTTTCCCCATAGGAAATTAAGAGAGAAAGAACGGTTGAATAGAAGCAAACAAAAAAGAGTATATTTTCTTTTTCCATTGAAAATATGTTTTTAATCCCCCCCAAAAATGTCTGATAACTATTTTAACACTGTATTTGCAATTAACCCTTTTTTTCTTTGAGTTAATCAACACACTTCATTCAAATCTGAGTATTTCCTAGCAGTGTATAACCACCTGATAATTTTGTTGCTCCTGTTCCAAACATGCAGAAGACCTGGTGTGATGGAAATCTTACCTGCTAATCAGTAGCAGATTAGTGTGTAAGGAAAGTTATCCCCACCACAAACCTAGCCTGTCAGGAGCTGCCCTTACAGCAGAGCTGGGTGTGAAGATTTCTGTCCTGCTTTGCGCCTCAAATGGGGCAGCACATGTGGAGAACCTCTGTGGCTCATCACCACAGAGATGCACCTGCAGGGTTATCTGACTCCTCATGTCTGGGTATCATGTGTATGGTCTCTGCTCCATCACCCTGTCCATCCTGCTCGGGTTTGTTGTTGCTGAAATGGCTCCTGAGGTATTTTACAGAGTCTTTTTTCCCAGCCCCGCGACTGAAGAAGAAGTCAAGATTCCTTGGCTCTGGTTTTCAAGGTTGTTTATTTTCTCTTATCTATTACATTCTTTCTCTACCCTGCTGAGGTCTGTCTGGCAGGTCAGTTTGTGGCACAGTGACCACCCTTTTTTTTATACTAAGAACTATTTGGTGGAAGTTAGAAAGAGATTCCTGCTATTGATCCGCATTTGCTTATTCTGGGTTTTTGCAGTTTTCTCAACACATTTGTTCTTTGTCAGAGTCTGAGACAGGACATGGGATTGCTTGAGGCTCTGATCCATTCCTGGCAGCCCCTCTCACTTTAGCTCAGTTTGTATGGCACAGCCAGGATGTCAAAGCAGGTAGGGTGGATTAAAATGTGGAGGAGGGCTCTGGATGTGCCCAGCTGAGAGCTGAGCTCAGCCCACACAGCTCTTGGGTGGAGGGTGAAGTGTTGTACCTGCTTCAAAGCACCTGGCTGGAGCTGGAGGCTGGACTGGACACTGAACGGCCCATCTGCATCCTCCCGGGCCCACAAACCTCATGGCAAGGCAATGATTTATAAACACTTGCCAGGAAGGAGTTCAATATTTCTAACACTCTCATCCATAGATTATTTCTTTAATCTTCCACATCTTCTGGCATCATTCTCTTCCATCCTGTTGGTGCTTAGAGGCTCCAAAACACAAACACAAGTACGACTATGAGTTGGAAAGGAAGAATTTTGCTGATCCCTGTGCAGAGGACAGGCTTGAGACATCTGCCTAGAAAGTCTTTTGAGGAAAATATCTACCACCTATGCCCTTGTTTAATACTCTTCATCTGGATAAAATAAAGTCCTAACTCTTTCTCAAAAAACAAGCATTCAGCAGTCAGCAGAAAGTCAAAATCAATTTATCTGTGAGGAAATAATATGTCTTACATATATGACTAGTTTACATACCAGAGTTTGTGTGCTTACTGGACTGTGCTTAGGTGTGGGTTGCAGCTCCTTCCTGTGTTTGCACAGGAATATGTGAATATTGATCGACACACATTAAAACGCCTTGGAGCTGGTTTATTTCCTCTTTATCTTCAAGCATCCCCATGCCCTATGGTAGTGAAATACACAGTTTAACCTGCTGACCTAGAGATTTGGGGATCTTGATACAGAACAGCTCAATCTGGCATGAGTAGGGGCAGGTGAGTGCAACACAGAAGTCAGGGAGCTGCTCAGGTTGGGAGCAAATATCAGTGTAAGCACATGATGAGTCCCTCTTCTCTCCCTGGCTGCATTCGGTGCAACTCAGCGTCATCCAAATCCAACCAAGTGCCCTCTTTGGTACAACCACTGTGAATCTTTGATTGATTTAGGCTGTGAGGATTTGGAATATTTCAGAATATCCAAATGATCTTTTTGGTGCCTCTCAACATCACCCATATAAAGCAAGACTTGTCCTCTTTGAGATTTCAAAGAAGGAGG